>NW_011888856.1:4828332-4831237 GCF_000151845.1 Pteropus vampyrus
TAGGGAAGATTTTATTCAAGGCTATTGCAATAGGGGAGAGAGACCAGAACTCAGTATGAGCTCAACTCCACTGAAATAAAGGGTGTGAGGATTTTTATTTTTTTTATTTTTTTTTATTTTTTATTTTTATTTTTTTAGGCGAGGCAATCCTTGGTTGACCTCACAGATTGCGAGGACCTTGTCATCTTACAATCCCTTATTTTTTTATTTTATTTTTTACGCGTACAGCACCTATTCTTCCTAGGTGGTCTCCCATCCAAGTACTAACCAGGCCTGACCCTGCTTAGCTTCCGAGATCAGATGGGATTGGGCTTGTTCAAGGTGGTAGGGTGTGAAGATTTTTAAACACTAAGATGAGAGGGGGAACACAGGCCATCTCTGTTTGTTAATTGGCTTTACTCAAAGAAAAAGTAAACTTTCTTGTATCTTTGTGACAAGACATAGTTTTAAGACTTGGAGCAAAATGCCCATTGCAGTTGAGTTCCTGCCTTCCCACAGAATCAGCGAGATGGGATACTATCTCCCCTGAGGCTTATATTTCAAGGAGATCTCTCCCAGTCCTGGAGAAAGACATTCCTGGCCTTAAAATTGCCAAGAGGCTTTTGAAAAGATTTACGTACACCAAAGAAGGGCAGAGAAATAATTTCCAATTATAAGTTTTCTAAAGTAAATGCTCTAAGAAAAAGGAGCCTGGTTCAGCTGAGGAGCTGATTAATTGAGGCGGTCTTGCTCACTTCCCTCCTCCTTTCCTCCCCTCCTTCCTTTTTCCTTCTTTCTTCTTCTTTTTCTTTTCTTTTTCTTGTCTTAGTTCTTGTCTCTTCCCTCCTTTTTCTTCCAAGGGGTGTTTCTTTAACATTTTATGCTAGATTTATTATTTTTTTCATCTTTCTCCTATCATCACATTATGATTTTTCAAAGTTGCTTGTAGACTACTTCAACAGTGAAAAAGAGATGTTAAAAATATCCTTCGCATCCTCGGCCTTCTTATTCACACAACAAGTAATTTTCATGTCATGTTTTTGAGAAATGGTTATTCTTTGCCATGGACAAACTTTGTAGATGTGGTTATGTTATGTTGTGTAGTATCTTCCCAGAGAAAATTACTCAGGCTTGTGGATTGGGTTTAAGACCCTGAAAATTCTTATACCATCTCACTTGGGATGCTGTTTTTGTGGAGTAAAACATTTTGTTGTTGTTGTTGTTGTTGTTAAATGAAATTATTTAAAATACCTGAAACGTACGTGTATTCGCTTACTTATTTGCCCCCTCACTCGTCCACTTATCAGACAGGTACTGAGCATCGACTGCTCTTCGTCTGCCTCTCATGCCTTACGTGACTTGGCTTTTATCCCAGCGTTCTTTGTTTCTCGTTTCCTTTCAGATGTCTCTTGTCTGAATGGGGCTTTGCGCGTCCTGGTTGTCTCACAGGCCTGCAGCTCCACTCACTGCCTTACTTTGTGTATCTGGCTCTCCATTTTCAGGCCGTTCCTTTATTCTTATCCAGGTCCCTAAAGCTGAAAGTGCTTTCAAATTATGCCCAATTAAATCATGTGTATTAGATTTACTTTTATGTCGAAGTTAACTTTTTAGTTTTATTCTTGTAGAATATTGGTTCACCCTTTTTTTTTTTGCCTAATTCTGCAAAATGTTTCCATTGCTTATTAGATATGAAAAATTTTGCCATGTTTTCAAGCACTGAGATCTATAATATGAGCTATGAATTGGCGAATTTACCACATTTTTAAATACTTTTAAAATAGCTAAACAATTACCTATTAAATTAATTTTATAGTCGATAATACTGTAAATAGCTATGCATAGTGACAGGTGGATACTAGACTTATCAAGGGGATCACTTTGTAAATTATATAACAATCTATTTAATTTTTTTTAAATTAATTTTGTTACTAATTCCCGGACTTCAGAGAAATTGTTTTCTCAATGTTAACATCATGTTATATGAATATACTATGAATACAATAGTGCTTGTATAGATTTACTATTTATTTTACAGTTACCCTATGCCTTAAATACTGAATGATAAATAATGGAAAATGAAGAGGATGTCACTGGAGACACCTGAGCTAGTTTTATGAATGGCGTGGTGAAGACTTTCTTATCCTCATTGCACTCCTTCAATGCCATATGCCAGGCACTATTTTCAGCAGTAAGGGATGAAGACAGGGCTGAATCAAGGCATAAAGTGTTTGGCTTGTGGAGCTTACTATCCGCGCACCTTTTGGGGGTGAAGTAGACAATGTATGAGCAACAAGCTACTTAGTATCTTACTTCCTCTTCCTGGTAACATTCTGTGTGTGACTCATATTTTTAGACCTTGCCAATATCTCAAGTAATGATAAAACATGAAATCGTTGGAACTTATCATGGGAAATGCACTGGAAATTTTGCGAAATCCTCATGGAGCACGTCATCCACGGGGGTCATCGAGGAATAAAATTTTCTAGAAGTCAGTGACATTCTTTGACCAGTGAGGAAGTTCTATTTCTGATGAATAGCTGCATAAATAACTAGCTATTAATTTAATTCATATGAGATATACTTTCTGCATTTAATTGAAGAGGTGAAGCCTGAAAGAATTACTTTTTTAAAAAAAGTAAAGAAGAACACGTTTTAAGATAACATTAATTCTGTGTGAGTATAGATAGCTACCAGTTGCCTAATACCATAGCAAATTTATAACTCCTGTCATATTAACTTTTTCTACTTCCTTCTGGATGTTTTGACTTCTCTCCTTGAACCCCTTTCTGTCTTCTTGTGTTTCATCTAATTTCCAAGGTCTGTCGTTATCGTTTATCTCTTCATTTTTGCTTCTGAGGCTCAGTTCCTGTGTTTTCTTTTGATATAAAGAATAATAATAGGCTGTTGGTTGAATATTTTTTAGGTT
>NW_011888856.1:4831992-4832559 GCF_000151845.1 Pteropus vampyrus
TGCATTTAATTGAAGAGGTGAAGCCTGAAAGAATTACTTTTTTAAAAAAAGTAAAGAAGAACACGTTTTAAGATAACATGAATTCTGTGTGAGTATAGATAGCTACCAGTTGCCTAATACCATAGCAAATTTATAACTCCTGTCATATTAACTTTTTCTACTTCCTTCTGGATATTTTGACTTCTCTCCTTGACCCCCTTTCTGTCTTCTGGTGTTTGATCTAATTTCCAAGGTCTGTCGTTATCATTTATCTCTTCATTTTTGCTTCTGAGGCTCAGTTCCTGTGTTTTCTTTTGATATAAAGAATAATAATAGGCTGTTGGTTGAATATTTTTTAGGTTTATTAATATGTATTATGCCTTTTGGTACCTTATTTTCTAATCGTTCCTTGAAATTTACTTTCGTAGCTGACTTCTGGCAGATGTAGAGAGAACAACAGTCACCCAGATTTTATACTGAGAATGAGTGAACGGGAGAAAAACAGCAGAAACAGTTGTGAGTGCTTTTGGATCATTACATTTTTTTCATGATTGATTCCTATTACTCTGCAGTATCAAGATTATTCAA
>NW_011888856.1:4832609-4847157 GCF_000151845.1 Pteropus vampyrus
GCTTCTGAGGCTCAGTTCCTGTGTTTTCTTTTGATATAAAGAATAATAATAGGCTGTTGGTTGAATATTTTTTAGGTTTATTAATATGTATTATGTCTTTTGTTACCTTATTTTCTAATCGTTCCTTGAAATTTACTTTCGTAGCTGACTTCTGGCAGATGTAGAGAGAACAACAGTCACCCAGATTTTATACTGAGGATGAGTGAACAGGAGAAAAACAGCAGAAACAGTTGTGAGTGCTTTTGGATCATTACATTTTTTTCATGATTGATTCCTATTACTCTGCAGTATCAAGATTATTCAAAGTCATCTTAAAACAAAACAGTTAAAGATAATTATCCTAAATTAGCAGAAACAACATTAAGAGAAATGTGTCTTCATAGCGAGAACTGCCTCAGAACATGGCACTATTATTTGAAGGAGGTTGTCAGGGAAGACAGCAGTACCCGGGTCTCTTCAGGGAGAGAACGAAGAGGCAGTTCGGCCTCGAGGAGAGAAATATTGGAGGCTAGAGTCACTCATCAGCTGATGTGGGACAGACATTGTAAGTGTGCTTCCGATTTCTTGAAAACAGTCACTGTAAAAATTAGATAATAAATGAAAAGTAGGAAGAAGGCATACATCTAAGACAACATTACTGAGAAAATCATTTTAACATCACTCTATAGCTATTTATATGGGGAAAAAATAATAGATGGAGAGAATGTTACTGTTTCTAAGGAAATTTGCCAAGATACCTAAGTTGGACCTAATATCTATCTAAGTTTAAAGAAAAAGTGATGAAAACTTAGGTTTAATTTCATCTGTATTTAAACTAAATTGTCTCATATTTTTAGATAAATAAGACACGTCTGAGGAATTCTATATATTTTGTGTTTTTTCCTCAACATTCCGTGATTCACTAGTTCATCCATTCATTCAGTCATTTGAGTCTCCGCTATACATGTGCCAGACACTAAAAGAAATGGCTCAAGTCTAAGATTTTGAGAAAACAATAGTGAGCCTCAAGACTTTTTTCTAGAATCAATTGGGATTTTCCAAAGGGCAAAGCATTGGGTACTGATTTCAGAGGTAAATATTTTTAAGAAAACCTAGTCTGAATGTTTAGGGAAAGAAATGAGATTAGTGTGTCTCGCATAATTGCATGCTGCCTTGATGGTTAATTAGCTTTATAATTCTTATATGTTCTGTTCTTCAATTAAGCCGTAGAGTCCTTAAGAAGAAGAATCATGTTTTATTTTATAAATCAAATACTTAGCATACTTTCTGGGATACCCTATAGGTCAACAACTGTTCAATAAACAAGTCTAAATTCAGGACACATTGTTCGTTAGCGCACAAGTTGTGACTTAGTCCTTTCAGATCGTATAGCAATTGTTGATCTGCCTTTTACCCAGATCCATCAATGGAATTCTAGGGAATATAAATGTATCTTTAATTCTCTGTGACACCGTATTGTAATCCCTAACTAGGGTAAAAGAATTGCAATTTAAAAAGAGAAAAAAACTGTAAGAACTGTATTGATAATTAAATCGGAGCCTTGATTTTCTGTCCTTAAATCACCGTAGCAAGAGTGTAATAAAGTTGAAGGGGATTCGATTGAAGAAGTTAAAACTGTAAATATAGCACATTAACCTGAAGAATTGGGGGGAGTAAAACGCTAAAAATAAATGTGTCTTTTTAAAGATACAAGTATCTTCTAGATTCCCTAAGTCCTCACCAAAGTATTTCCTCCTAATTTTCATTCGTGGGATAGACAATAATGTAAATGATTTACAAATGGCAAGAGTAAGGTGTTTAAGATGATGACAAATGTTCTCGTGTTTACTTGGTTCAGAGATACTTTTGCTGATAAAAGGGGTGATTTACCATAAGATGATTTTCAATCTCTATTAATTTACAGAATATGTGGCTTTTACGGTCTTGTAGCTTTTCATTTATCAGCCCAGGAAGCTAATGAAAGTTTGCCTAAACTCTCCCATATTAAACAGGCAGATTTAAACTTTTCTCATATTCATACAAATTAGATGACTTTCGTCCTTGCGGCGAGTGACAATGTCGGTGTCTGACGCTTACATCTTTCATGACTGTCAACTAAGGGGAATGCAAGGCGGCGTTGAAGGGCTCAGCTCTCATTCCCGTTCTGGACGGCATCCCTTAGTACGACTGTTGATCTCCACAGCGCCACAGGCAACATTTCCCCAAACCTACGATAAGCACAGTTTCCACGAGACTCAACAGTAGGAGGTGAAAAAGCCACCTCTTTATATATCAGAATCTAAAAGAAATCTGATCATTGTACTACGGTCACATCTTGGAGCTATTGCCACTAAACAGGTTACCATCTTTCTTAGAACTGAAGGATTGTCAGAGAAGCATGCTGCTTGCTTTTCCTGTTTGCATACAGGTTCAGAGCTAGGAGCTGTGTATTTTGAGAGTGGTTTTCTGTTAGCGGTTTCTCCTGAGGTCTGGGAACACACTGACTGTATTCACGGCCCTCCCCTCCAGCTCCCAACTCTTCCTCTCTGAGCCTGACTTTCACGGTCCTTGTGGGAAGGGCACGAGACCAATGATGGGGATTCTCTGGCGTTCACTCTCACTGCCTTACTCCAGCCTCCCTTGTTGACTTCCCCTGCCATGCCGCGCTCCGAGCTGCTGGTGCTCTCGCCCTGTGCTGTCAGCCACCTTGCACCGTCACGCGCCGTTCCTGCTCTTCGAAACAGTTCTCTCTACCTTCCCACTTTCATCTTCGCCACCAACTCCCTTTACTCCCGAAGCTGGAATTTCTTTAACACACTCTTAAGAGGAAAGTCGTATGCTTTCATCTCTAGTGTTTGTATGATACCTTAAAGTTTTAGCATCTCTTTTCTCTCCACTCATATTTGATTCTTCCTCAGAGGGCTATCATTATCCTCATTTCTCAAGTAGGCAAATTGAAATTCACAGAACTTATGCTTTCCCTAATATCTGCCAGATAAAAAGTGGTAGGGTTGGGCCTGGAAGCCTCGTTTGACTTAAAATCCTATGTATTTCTCAACTCAGACTGAAACCAGATCTGGATGACGTCATCTGAACCCTGGAAAAGTAGTGTCTAAACCTAAATTACACAGAAATATCTCAGTTATAAGTGCCAGAATTTTTTTCAGGAGCTAGTTTAAATCAGGTTTTCTCTCGGCATAGTAGATAATTGCAACAAAAATATTCTGATCAGATGTAGCCTTCCTAGGTTTTGAGTCTGTGGTTGGTGAATATTCACAAGCATGATTCGTAAAGCATCTGAATGCACGTCTCTGTGTTTTTTGCAGAAGAGAGAAACACAGAAAGCATTGTCATGCATTTCATTGTCTTTTCTGGGACAGAAAAGAACCAACCGTGAAATGAAAGTTTTCTTTTTCAAGAGAAGCGTCGCAAGATTCATCGCTTTCTTGAATACTTTGCTTTGTTTAAAACCGACATAAGTAGCTGCATGTAAATGGAAATTTTCAGGAAATGATTTTTTAAAACTCTACTTTTTATCTCTTTAGTGATTTTTTTTACACCCCCTTTGACCACTGAATTTAGGGTTTTCAGGACCAATCAAGATAAGCCCGCCCTTGGCGTTTCCTCCTTCCGTGTGGCTGACATGATTCCTAGCGGCCCAGTCGTGCCTCCCTGACCAGTTGGAGAGGCTGTGACTGTCCCAGCACAATGGCAGTAAGCTGTGTAGGGAAAGACTTTTGATTCCTAAACACTTCAGCTCACTCCAAGGAGTTCTTACTCTACTCATCGTATTGGAAATTCCGCATCAGTGCAGCAGCAGCCTGGTATAGAGCCCAAGGGTCTGGGCCTCGAATTGCCCTCAGCGTGAAGTCTACATGGTTTGATTCGATCTAAGTAACTCAGAAGTAATCTAGCCTCTCTGGGTTTTGTTGTGTTTGTTTTGTTTTATTTATTTGTTTTCAAAGGGAAAGGGATTTGCCATCCTAATCCTCAGAGAGAAATATTTTGTTTGATAAATGTTTTACCCTCTGAAACAAGAAATAAACATGTGTTTTTATATTTTAAATCAATTCTGATGTTTTCATGGGCTTATATTGACTCTAGGAATGTCCTTAGCTAACACGAGGAGGTCGCATTTTTGAGCAGTGCCCCGACCTCATGCCCTCTGGCGTAAGTGATCTTCCGACTTTGGTTATGAGAGCAGTCTTCTCTAAAAGCCCGGCAAGCTGTGGTTTGTAGTTGGATCTGATGTTCTTAATTCTCATCCTCTCAAGTCTCACTGCAAAATGAGCCCTATATTTATTTATTCTGTAGAATGGAATTCACAATTGATATAGCCCTTAAATCAGATGTTAAGAATGGTATTTATAGCATTTTAAACAAACTAAATTTGCAGTTATCAATATTCTTTAATGTCGTCAACTAAATAAGAATGATTTACATACGGATTTAAATGAATTAACTGAAGAAATGCTACTAGAAACATGTGATGTGGACTAGTAGAAAGCCCAGCAGTTTTGAATTCAAATTTATGTGGTTTAAAATATCAGCATTATCACTTTCTGGTTCTGTTTCCTTCAAGAAATTAAATGTATGTGAATAGGATTCCTTATATGAAAAATGAGAATAATGATGCGTATCAGCAGGGTTGTTGTGAAGTGAAGAATAATATATGTAAAATACATCTCGGGACTCAATAAATATAATTATTATCATTAGAGGTTTCATGTTTGGCTATGAGTGAATTAGGCTCTGGAAAAGAGAGACTTTCTCTAGTTTTATGATCAGAGCCTTAAGTCAAGTGAAGTGTCACATTCTTATAAAGTAGCTCAGACCTCTTGAGCCACAGTCAGTTCTACACCAGGGTTATATATAAAAGTCTGTTTCTGGAAGAAAAAGTTTCCCCATGTTTCATAGGATTAAGAGTATGGACCTGTACCTACAACTTTGCAAGCCAATTCTGTATTTCAGCATAATGTTTACGGTATCGTGTTGGTATGTGCAGGCATTTCTGTATGAACTGCTAAACATCCGGCTGCTGAATCTTCTACAAAGTCAAGTGAAGGCAGTGCGCATTCTGGGAGGGATGCCAACCACAAATTGTAGTAATCCAGCCTCGTTATGAAAGCATGAATCAAAGGCTCAGCATCTTGCTGAGACAGCGATCATCTTGACCTTGTTATGCTCCTGAGATGGTAATATGGGTAATATGGTTGATATGGGTCTCAAAGGGAAGCTGAGGGTCAAGAGTAGCTGAGAGGTAGCGTGGAGAATATTGCTTTGCGAGGTGTCCAGCTGTAGAACTGTGACTGCTTATTAAATCCTCCGTGAAGTATAAAAAAATATGTGGCCCACTGCTTGCAGGATAAGAGCTGAGGATAAGGTGGGATCAAAAGTGAAATAAAACAGGTCAAATGAGATGAAAGTCTGAAATCTTAATTTTTTGCCTTAGGCGTCAGTTTTTGAGATTATCCGTTAAGCAGTTTCCGACATGGAAGATTAAAGTTGTCTGTTTCCCACTCAAATTCTGAACAGTTAGAGAATTTTGGAAAAAGTAAAGACACAGCCAAAACATCACCTTATTAGTGATAGAGAAAGGTTAGAGAATGCAGCGTAGTTTGAGAGATAAACCGGCCTGCAGATGCACCTGCAGAATTAGGTAGACTCACTCTACCTATCACAGTAGCATCGCCTGGGCCAGGCTTCCCGTGAAAGGAGGAAGAGCGGGGCGATGTTTGTGCCCTACAGGAAGCTCTTTTTCAGGAGGAATAACAGAACGGAGCTGAGCATGCGCAGATATCCTTCCCACATTAACCGAAGCCATCATTCTGTATCACCTGGGCCTGAGCAGACGATCGTCTTAGCGTAGAGACAGAAGTTTGCTTTACCTTGGACCACACTCCCAAGTGCCACACCACGCACATAAGTGAACCAGCCGACAAGCTGGATTCTGGTGTTCCAACTCAGCTTTGTTTTTCTTTTAGATCTGGACTTTTTAATTCCCTAGAAAGGCAATGGTGTAAACATTGGTTCTGGCAAAGCTACAGAAAGCCTAGGAAAGTATAAAACTCAGAACCCTGGAAAGATGTGAAAATAACTGAAAGTTTCATTCGTGGGATTGATTTTGCTATCAGTATTATTTTAAGGTATGGAACAGTTATGGCATCATTAAATCATTGTGTTTGTGTATTATCATGTTTGCTGTTTAGGATATTTAAAATATTTAAAAGAAATCAGTCACCTTAAATTGCTAATTGCAGTTTAAACTGTTCTAGGGATTTAATTAGTCAACTTTATAGACAAATATCTACAAAAAATGATTTTCCAAATTTTTGCTTTTTAAGATATGTGAATTTAATGAATTAACCATTGAGTAAAAGGAATCATTAAATTGAACCAAAATGACTCTTGAGGTGTAATTGTAAACCGATTTTATTTTTGTCCTTCATGGTTTTTTTAAATCCGTTCTACAGGACTAGTTCTTCTGCCTCTGTTGAAAACAAGAGCCAGTCCGTCATTCTTCCAGTCATAGTGGCCTTAAGTTCAGACACAGTGTATAGTTAATAATGAACACGTCCATTCCCGTGTCCTAATCACATTTCTAAACTTGAATCTGAGATTTCCACCTGCGCTTAACTTGCGCCCGCAGCGGGCTGGAAGCCTGTGACTGGGCGGGATGTCGGTCGTCACTCTAGTGCTCCATTTTTCCCCTTTGTCTCCTTCCCTTGATCTGGATCACGCTGGTTCCGCCCACTAGTGCTCAGGGTAGCGAATGGGAGGAGGAGAACTGGAAGGCAGGAGAGCTCTTCACTGACTGAGACCATGCTCTCTGGGCCTATGAAAAGTTAAAATGGGCTCCTTTTTGTTTAGTGGTATTTTAGACACCCTCCGCCATCCCGATTACGGAGACATCTTACCTGAAGGTCTTTCGACCCTTCCAAGGCCATCTCTGTTTTAAATAGTTGTTCACTGCTTTCTCCGCCCTTTAAAATGTCTCGATACCTTCACATTCTCTCTGTTCTGGTCAACTGTATGTGGTTCTTTGGGCGGGACTTAGATGACCCTGCGTTGTGGTCTCCCGTGTGTATGTCCACAATGTCGGGCCCATGGAAAGTGTTCATGCAGTCTTCACCCTGAGCGTAGATTCGTAAGCCAGTATTAACATTCCCCCTCACGCTTTAGATTCCTTACGTGTGAGCCAGACTTGCCCATTGCATCTCCAAGCCGTGGCTCTCGATCTGTTCAAATCCTTCTAGTGAGTTTGTGGTTAAAGGAAATGTGAACGGTTTCCAAAACCACCTTTTTGAATTCTGCATATGGACGGCCTGGTGCTTTCTTTGGAATGCTATACCTTTTATATTGTTCTGCTTCTTCCAAACTTCTATTTTAACATGCACTAATATAAACGCATAAATTTAGTGAGTGTTCTCCTCATTAGAGACTCTTACCACATTTGGAAAGATCTGAGTTAAAGATCATTTTAGATATTTCACGCACCTGTCAATAGCTGGGTAGACACTGGGTAGACATCCAAATGAGAACTGCATTTAAGATTAGGCGACATCAAGCAAATTAGCAGCTGGACTTAGCGAGCAGTGCTTGAATCAGGCTTTCTCCTAGTGGTCCATTAGCACAGTCTTTTATGTCTCCAGTTAAGTTTTTAGGGCTGGGAGATCAACTCAGAACTATTTAAGAAGCTTTCCTTGGTGGGGGCGCGTCATAGGTCTTGCTTGTTAATTAACAGCATGGGAGTGCTCCCATATCCTTGGGTCTGTGATGGAAATCTCAGTCTGAAGCCTTAGCACCTTTCCTATTAGAAAAGAACCCTAAAGTATTGGGTAATTTTTTTTCAATTTTTAAAAATATTTATGGGCACCATAATTTTGTTTTCTTTAAAGATGGCTCTTTCTGTGTTTAATAACCCTTATTTTGGAATCGCCTTGGTTTTTATTAACCATGAAGATTTCTAGCCCTCCTCCCACATAAATATCACTCGGTAGGGACTCCGATGGGCCCCAGTGTCAGCATTGTAAGTGAGAACCACAACTGGTCTAAGGGACACACTCCGACTTAGAATTCTTCTTTTGTGAAAAGTCCATTGACTTCGAGTCTGACAGGCCACCTCCCATTGCCCCGTCACAACTACATGAAATTGGCTGAAAAATATCCTAGACTTGGTCAATATAACACTAACCAGAGGGTAATTTGCCACTGAAAATAGCCCTTTCATTTTTCAGTGTTAGAATCATGAAGCAGGAACCAACCCCAAGGCAGTGATTCTCAGAGTACCCTGTGTAAAGCAGCACCTGGCATTATCCTCCTGGGCAACTGGAAAAGGAACGTGGTTGTGGAAAATCATTTCTCCTCTTTTCTGACTTTACTCTCAGTTCTCACTGACGTTTCTGTCTTGTTTAACATTAGCCGCGGCAGGTAAGTTTTTCAGGTGTAATTGTTCCTGAGGCCAGAGTCGATGTCTCTCGCAGACTTAGCGTTGTAGGGTAAAAGGAATCTGGACGCGTCAACCCTTACCCCGTCTGCCTTCATTCTGACATGGAATCGATGACATGTGGCTCCGCGATGTCTTTATCTTCTGAAACGCAGATGCTAGTAGCTTTGATTTATTTTTCATTGCTTTGACAATCTGTCATGTGCTGTGTGGCAACGTTTAGCTCTATGACGCCAAACAAATTGCCCGAAAATTGGAGTGATCTCGTATACTCTGCTATCTCATCAGTCTCAGAAACCCATCCTATTGCCACAGCGATGCCTCTGTTTGGGCATTTTCCCTTGCGTGTCTCTCGCTTGTGCATTCTAGTCTCACCTGATACTTTGTCCGTCACGCGCGGATACTTCATGCTCTTCCTCAGACTTCCCAGCCACTGCTCCCACTTGAAGCTTCAACTGCTCTTCCACTTCGGTCACTTCCCCTTCAGCCAGAAAGTAAGGTCCATTGAGTTCTGTCCCCTAAGACAGAAGAGTCAGTCTGTCGATCAGTCACTTACTCTAGAAGGGTCGGGCCCTTCTGCTTGGCCACACTGCACGACCAGGATGGCTTGCCAAGCCAGCCACACACATGCCCAGAGTTTCTGGCTCCTTCTGTCACTTCAAGGCTGAGTGGGTCTCTACACCAAAGCGGAGCCTTCGGCATTCTGAACAGGGGCTGCCGCGCGATAGGTCCAGAGTGCGTGATAGTTAACTGCCCACGAGGTGACCATTGGGAAGCAATTCAGGAGGGAGCAGTCAAAGAAATCCTTTACCTCCATTCCCTGTAGCCACTACTTCAAGACACAGTTTCTTTTTGCATCTGGTCCAGAGAAGATGCACGTCCTAGAAAAGACTCACGTTGTAAGTGGCCAGACCTGCTGATTGAGTTGCACTGTCTCTCTCTGTGGCTCATGGGAAAGTGACAGGTGCTGCACACAGCCTCGCTTCACATCGGTTTTTAGCTCTCTAGCCCCACCTCCCATTTCATCGTCGTTGCTGCCTCCTTTTGCACCTTCCATGTCCAGTATCAGCCCTGTAATCTTGGCCTCAGGCTCTGCTTTCTGGAGAACTCTGACTAAGATATTTGGCAAGTATATTACCCTGGGTCTTTGCAGTTGCTTACACACTTTTCACAGCACTGAGGGGGTTTTCTGATTTACGGCCCAATTAAGCAAAGGCAAGGCTTTTGAATATCTAGTTTCTCATCGACTTGGCAAAAAAAAAAATGCAAGGCTAGATGTAACACACACATACATTAGAATTTATTTCTAATTATGAAATATACTGATGGAAATACTTAATTTCTTGATTGTCATTAGTTGTAAGCAGGGAAAAGTAGACTCTAAGTGGTAAATATGATCAGGTCCTTTATTTCTGTATCAGATTTCATTTCCGATGAGTGATTTTGGGACATTCTTGTGCTGTCCCTTCTTGCTGCTCTTAACCGTAGAAAATTACAGGTAGAAACGTCAGTGCTCTCTTTAATTCTCCTGTTCGAAATCTCACCCAAAGCGTTCCCCCGTGTATTAGAAGTAAAGGCAGTTGAGCAACCATCAAGTTATAACCCTAGTCTTCTCCTTAAATAGAACTTTGGCGTTTTTTAGACTTGTAACCGATGGACCTAACAGAGTACCATAAAGTGGTGTTCGAAAGAATAATTTCTTTCTGCAGGCACTCTGGAACATAAAAAATCAAATGCTTATTCACCACAAAGAAAGTAATTTTTTAGGCAAAAGGTCAAAGGCTGGGGAGAGGAGTAGCAGAATTACTCCTCTAGCTGTGTGCTTGGAACCTGACATGCATCTTTAAGATCATACGTATAAACAATGTCGTTTTTATTTCTCTTTCTCTCTTACAAACGTTTGCCATTTTCCAGTGAGTTGCATTTCATCTCCACTGAGAATCAATGAAAACATGTATTGATCAGCTATAATGATTGAGCTTAAATGTTCTATTTCATAATCATTCCAATAATAGTGTTTTTGAAGAAACCAGTCCATCAGTTCTCATTTTCTTTCATCCTTGAAAGAAGCCAATAAAAAGGTGACAGAATTTGACAATCAGAGTTTCTACCTTTTAACTTTCAAACTATCACAAACAACAAGAGCAGGGCTTCATCTTGCCTTGTATGCACTGATACGGACACATATACACACACACATTCATTTGTTCTTATAGAAACATGTCATCTGTTTTTTTTTTTTTAAACTTATTGTTGCCTACTTACTTTTTTTTATTCATTTGTTTTTTTTCACCTGTTGTTTTTACAGATCACGTAGTTAAAGGTACTAAACTAATTGGATCTCCAGGGCTTGCCAAGTCCCTCCCCTAGAGTATTGATAGCTACGTTCTTGTTCCTTTTCTGAAAATTGAAAACCTGGGCTAGGTTTTTACCTGCTTAGTTTTTTTAAACCTTGTTACACCGAATGAAGAAGTTAACTTTTTTTAAGGCATGAACTTATTTTGCATCATTATTTTTCTTTAAAAAGTTAATTCAGTTCTTTAATAGAATAAATAATATCTAGTATAATTTTAATTCTTACCCTTAAAATTTGTCTAAAACGTTGCCAAAATTTGCACATAGCTAAAACAGCTGTACATCTTATAGGAAGCTCTTTCAATTTAAACACACAATTCAAGTAATTGGAACACATGGGCTAGAAACAAACTATTAAATTTTAAAAATTTGTTGTATGTTCTATTTCAGAAAAAAGGTCCTATTTCTAGAATAAAATTGGAGAAAAGTATTATATTAAAAGTTTGTAAGTCAAAAATGCCATGAGAACAATGTTCTTTAATAAAGTCAAAAGAATGATATAAAAATATGCTACCCTAAGAAAGACATAGTATATGAGGGAGAGATTATCCCTTTTTATTGCTGGTTTCTACTGGAGAAAACTTTAATAAAGGCGATGTTTACCTCCTTGAAAATAGGATGAAGCTCTGCAACTACCTAATAAAAATAAACAAATAAAAGAAAAAAAGAAAGCTACTGCTACAGCTATTATATTTACCTCTTGAGGCAGAACATCTTGCCCTGTGGTTATTTTTAGGCAAGGAGCTTTGAAACTTTGGATGATGGAGTATTCTGTCCATAGGTGCTTCTTTCCCTAAAGGATTCTCTGGTAAGCATTTTGGAAAATACTAGTAGAGTCCATCTTGAGACTCACCATTCTCCACATCACTAAGATTAGAAAGGAATCACTACATTTTAGACATGATAATTTCATAAATTTGTATCTTATGAATTACTTAGAAAATCCCGTATCTCTAAAATGCAGGTGATTTATTTAGCAGCTATAAATGAGCTGAAGTTGAAGGAAGTTCAAGGTGAAGTTGTAGCTGCATAGGTAGCTCATTTGTCTGTCATCCAAATATTTACGTGACTTTCTAGGGCAAGACTAGCAAGTTCAGTGACATCTTTAAGAAGCTGCAGCATGGTAGGCTACCATTTTGAATGTCCAAGGTATGGCATTTATTAATTATTGTATTATTAATGAATTATCACTGAATTGAGTAACTGGACACACTTAAATGAGGCTACTTTTGGCAAGCATCTCTCTTGTACAGTAGCATTTTTACCAGTTAAGTGAAACCTTCTGACATTGCTTTGAAAATCCATTTTATTAGAAATGATCAAGTAACTTTAATTTTTTTTGATTTCCTACAAAAGTATTAATAAACTCTGAACCCAAATAGTTAGAGATTGATTTAATATGCTTTAAAAGAGGCTCCGATGGTAAATATCTAATGGTTGAAATTTTTGCTTAAATTCTGGTAATAATATTCTCTTTCCACTCTGTTTTGCTCCACCAGCTATTTAAATAATGGAAATATTGAATGAAATGAGCAAAATTTAATTGAAAATTCATATTCTGATGTTTTCAATTGATATATCACTCCAGCTCTTACCACTTAGACCATTTAACATATGTGTAACAATTGCTGTATTTGCAAAAGAACGTGAGGACACAATAAAATTGACACAATTTGGACTTCTATGCTACTTGCCTCTGAAATATCCAAGTAACTAAATTAAACAGATTTTTTGCTGTTTGTAGTTTTTGGTCATCTGCCTTATTTACTCTTCAAGATAGTTTTATGGATGTTTGAATAGTATTGATCTGATACACATACGTAAGGTGAATACTACCATTCTGCAAACATTTAAAGTCTGACATTTGAAAATATGTTGTTATTTGAATGATCATGTGTAAATATGTTATTAAATTATAAAGGTTGAAGTAATGATGCGATACAAAACAAACATATAAAATCACTGAAAATGAGGTGAAAGTCTACGGGAAAAAAATCTGAGGCATATATTCAATATTAATATGATAAAAGTGATATTTCCAATTATCTGGAAAAAGAAAGACTATTCAGTAATGATGCTCTAACAATTGATTAATTACTTGGCTGAAAACAAATGGAGATGTATTTCTACCTTGTATTCTGTACCAAAATAAATAAAATATTTAAATGTAAAAATTAAATCAAAGAACTAGAATATGGAATTGAATATGTTATCTGAACTCATATTTGAGAAGGGCATTCTAAGCATAGCACCAAAAGGGGACAATGTAAAAACATTTGGTAGATTTGAAACGTAAAACTTGAAAACTTTGCTAAAAACATTATAAATGATATTAAAAATACAAAGTAAAAAAAGGGGAAATTCACAAAATAGATGTAAGGAAAAGACTACATTTCTTAAATAAATAAATATTTCTTATAAATCATTAAGAACAACAAGCAAACCAGACTAGGGAAAAAGGGTAAAGAATATGAAAAATAGATTAAAAAAAAGAAGAAATGCAAAAGGCCAATAAACTTAGGTAAAGAAATCCAAGTTTACTAAATGGTCAAAGAAATACAAATTAAAATTTAAAAAAATTGTTATTGTTTCTTACCTAATTTGCAAAGCTTTTTTAAAATTAAAATTTTATTTTAATAAGCACACACTACCGGTGGGAGTAGAAACTGGTATAATGTTTCCGGTGGGCTGGCTGTTCATGGTGTGTATCCAGTATTAACACTAATTAAGAGCTGATCTTCATATTTTTTATTTCCAAAAGCTTTACAAAAAATGTTTTGTGTTTATAACTAGAGAAAGAAATGTTAATATTTAAGGTATTTTACAGTATCATAAATAGCTTCAAGATTAAAATCCCCAGATTACAGGTACATCAGTTTCCTTTCTGGCATTATTTTAAATTGTTTCTCTAGATCTTGATGCAAAAATTACTTGAAAGGTAAAACACATATTTTGGATAAAAACATATGGATACTTTCGGATCTGCCCAGTGTTGATATATTCAGGCAGATGTGAAAATGCTCTGACAAGGACTTAAAGAGATATAAACTGCAATGTCTTGCTTTATAACCTCTACAGACTAATGTATTATATGTCTCAGTTGCTCAAATTAGGTTAAACATTTTCTGAAATTATTTTTATCTTGCCAACCTTCAAGCTGTTGTTCTGATTCAGTCTTATGCATCTGGGCCCTGGCAAGCATCTTCTCATCTTTTAATGTTCAGCTGGTGCATCGTCTTATCTAAGACACATCTCTAACTCACTCGGGTTGAATTAGCTGCCCACTCCTTGCTCTTCTTAGTTTACGTGTGAGTCTCCTACTCAAAGAGCACAAGGGTTATGTCAAATTCATCACCCTTGCCCCACAACTGGTATAGCGTCTGGTGGATGGCTAACTGAATATTGGTTGAATGAGTTAATAAAATAAAAATCAAGTTCATACATAGGGATTTTTAAAACTGTTGGCTTGATCAGTAGAGTATAAGAAATGATTAGAAGACAATTATAAATTCGGTCTTTTCATTTGGTAATTTATCCTAGAATATCATAAATGAAGTAGATAAGCTATAAGAGTATGAATTAATTATCAAAATCTTACAGGACACTCTGAATAACATAGAAACAGATCATGATTGAAACAAATTAAGGGACAGCAGATTTAGTAGCTACATTCCGTTAGCTCAAATGGACCTGTCTACAAACCACTGCTTCCTTCCTAGTTCTCGTTTAGAAATTAGAAAGTAAATCTTATTGTTCTGGTAGTCACAG
>NW_011888856.1:4847207-4854188 GCF_000151845.1 Pteropus vampyrus
TTATGTCAAATTCATCACCCTTGCCCCACAACTGGTATAGCGTCTGGTGGATGGCTAACTGAATATTGGTTGAATGAGTTAATAAAATAAAAATCAAGTTCATACATAGGGATTTTTAAAACTGTTGGCTTGATCAGTAGAGTATAAGAAATGATTAGAAGACAATTATAAATTCGGTCTTTTCATTTGGTAATTTATCCTAGAATATCATAAATGAAGTAGATAAGCTATAAGAGTATGAATTAATTATCAAAATCTTACAGGACACTCTGAATAACATAGAAACAGATCATGATTGAAACAAATTAAGGGACAGCAGATTTAGTAGCTACATTCCGTTAGCTCAAATGGACCTGTCTACAAACCACTGCTTCCTTCCTAGTTCTCGTTTAGAAATTATAAAGTAAATCTTATTGTTCTGGTAGTCACAGCTCTTAGTACATTTCTCCAATTACAAGCTTAATCATGGATTTCTGAGCCTTCTGATTCATAATCTTTGTTTTTACTAATCACCTTCCAGATTTGCCATATTTAATTTACAGTATTAAATTATAAGAAACTAAGCACCATTTCTTAATGAATTCACTGTTATAAACTACATTAATAGAATCTTCAAAAATTATATTGATGTGCCAGAAGGATGCCAAATTTGCCCAACCTAATTATGATGCTTTAATTGAACTTCACTAGACTTATCTTACAATGGATTTTTCATAATGGGAGGTAATATTCATTCATTCATTCATTCATTCATTCGTTCGTTCGTTCGTTCGTTCATTTGTTCATACCTGCTGTATTAATCTTCTCAGGTTGTTATAACAAAATACCACAGGCTGGGTGGCTTAAACAATAGAAATTTATTTTCTCATGGTTCTGGAGGCTGAAAGTCCAAGATTAAGATGGCGGTAGAGTTGGTGTGTGGTGAGTCCTCTCTTCCTGCTACCCTCCCACTGTGTCCTCACATGGCCTTTTCTTTGTGCCAAGCCTGGTGTCTCTTCCTATTTTACACAGACACCAGTCCTGTTGGATTAGAGTCTCACACTTATGACCTTATTAACCTTAATTACCTCTTCAAACGCCCTGTCTCCAAATACAGTCATATTTGGAGTTACGGATTCAACATATACATTTTAGGGGACGCAATTCACTTCATAACACCTGCTGACCAAGAAGGCTTTAATGTGTTTATCAGCTTGACTAAACTTTAGACCGTCTTCTTGTCTCTAGGCCCTGATCTACCTTTTCTTAGAGCATTTACTTTAGAAACTTGTAATTTTGAAAATCATTTCTCTGTCCCTTTTAGATGTAAATCCTTTCTAAAAGCTTCTTGCTAGTTTTAAGACCCAGGGATGTCTTTCTTAAAGGCCTGGAAGCCATCTCTTTGAAATGTAATCATCGAAGAAGACAGTGCCCTTTTCTCTCAGTTCTGTGGGGAGGTGGGGGCTTAACTTCAGCAGGTTCCTTGCTCCAAGTTGTAAAATTACCTCTTATCACAAAAATATGATGAAGTTGGTTTTGGAGTAAAGTCAGTTAGCAAAGATAGATGTTCTATAATCTACCCCTCTCCTCTTCTGTCCCTGCAGACGAGTTTCTAAATGTTGAGAAGCACCTCTTGGCTAATGTCTGCTTACTATTTATTGAGAGAGTTACTATTATTTTTATTCATTATTTGTTCTTGCCTCTTCATATTTTTAGCAGAGATATACTCATTCCATCTTAGATATATTCATTAGAATTTCCTTTAGTGAGAAGAGTATGGAGCTTCAGTTTTTGTATGTCTGAAAATGTCTGTCTTTATTTCACCCTCCTTCTTAAAAGATTGTCCTGCTGGGTGTAGAATTCCATGCCAACAGTTATTTTCTCTCAGCTTCTCTTTTGGCTATACTTATGGAGGTCTATTTCTGGACTCTATTCTGATCTATTTTTTTCTTTTATCAATACAATACTGTCTTGATTACTATAACTTTATATTAAGTCTTGGGGTCTGGTGGTATCAATCCTCTAACTTTGTTCTTCTCCAATATCGTGTTAGCTCCTCTGGGTCTTTTGCCTCTCCATGTAAACTTCGAATCAGTTTGTCAATATAACAAAAATAACCTGAGATTTTGATAGGGATTGCATTGAATCTATAGGTGAATTTGGGAAGAACTGACGTAGTGACCATATTGAGTCTTCCTATCTATAAACATGGAATATTTCTTCCTCTACTTAGTTCTTCCTTGATTTAATTAATCAGTTTCATTGTTTTCCTCATTGTTTTCCTCATAGATCTTTTGGCTGTTCTGTTAGATTTATATCTAAGTATTCCAATTTGGGGGATGCTAATATAAATGGTATTGAGCTTTTAATTTCAAATTCCAATTTTTCATTGTTTATATGTATGATAGTTACTGACTTTAGCACATTCACCTTATATCCTGCAATCTTGTCATAATCATTTATGAGTTCCAGGAGGTTTTTTGGTCGGATCTTTCAGATTTTCTATATAGATGATCATGTTATCGCTAAACAAAGACAGTTTTATATCTTCCTTCCCAATCTGTATACCTTTTATTTTCTTCTCTTGTCTTGTCGCATTAGCTAGGGCTACCAGTATGATGCTGAAAAGGAGTGGTGACATAGGACATCTTTGCCTTGTACCTAATCTGAGCGGAAAAGCTTCTAGTTTCTTACCATGAAATATGATGTTAACTGTAGGTTTCTGTAATTATTCTTTATCAAGTTGAGGAAGTTCCCCTCTATTCCTAGTTTACTGAAAGTTTATATGATAGAGGGGACTTTTCAAAATATTAAATCCATAACCTCCAAATGGTGGTTAGATATAAGAATCTCAAATTTAGTCCTGGAAATCATTAGCAAATAGATGACATTTAGAATCAAGGTTGTGGATATAATCAGTTAGGGAATGACTGTAGATCTGGGAAGGAGAACACAGGGTAATGTTTAAGAGCACGATGTTAGTAAAAGCAGAAAACACTATGTGAAATAGCCAATGACTTCCCAAATTGAAATATCAGGCTTAATTCTCACTTAATATAAAGTCTTCTGTGCTTGGTGGGTACTTTCCTCTATATGGCGACTCTGGGGTCTGGCCCTCTTCCACCTGCGACACTGCCATCACACAGGTGGCATCCAATACAGTATAGTAGAGGAAGATAGGAATGGAGGAGACATATCAGGCCTTAACTGCCTCATTCTGGAAGTGATCCATGTCCTATATACTAATAGTTAATTGATAAGAAAGTCACTTGACCCCATTCTCATTTTCCCAGCAAAATAGTCTGGGGGTTACAAGGGAGCACTTGTGAAGTTTGATGAGCACTATTTGCCTCTGTCCAAAGAACTGGCTTTGGAGTCAATGCCAGAGTCTAAATCCTGGTATCTGCTGCATGATATTGGCCTAGTCACTTAATCACACCGTGCCTCAGTTTTCTCTGTAAAATGGAGAAAATAATATTATGAACTTTAAATGAATTAGTATATCGAAATATCTCAGAACAGCATGGCACATAATGTGCACCAATAATGCTACTGCTATTTTTATTTTTATTACCGTATTATTGTTATCGTTATTATTAATGAGCAGAAAAACAAAGTATCAGGAGAATGCTCACAACTGAAATGAGAGTGTCAAGTCTTTTTTTTGATGTCTTCTTTTTTTATACTTAAACACGTGCCAGGAAACTGGCCTGGCAGAACCTCGAGCATTCTGATGCTATAGAGTAGTGTATTCATTAACCCTAATCAAACCCCAAATCACGCCGGACAAAGTTAAAGTGGCAAGGAAGACTTTATTCACGGCTTTGCAGCAGGAGACACCAGAACTGAGTCTGAGCTCAACAGCCACTGAAACGAAGGATGGAGAGCGTGTTTTTTTTTGTTTTTGTTTTTTAAGACTTGAGGTGGCGGGTGGGGTGACAGTAAATCCTGGGCCATCTGTGTTTGTTAATTGACTTTACCCAGAGGAAAAGTAACCTTCACCGCAGAAGATAATTTTACAACTGGGAGCAAATCACTCACCAAAGCTAGGCTCCTGGTCCCTTACTTAAAGATACTGGGAGCTGGGGACACTATCCTGGCTGTTTACATTTCAAGGAGAGAGCTCCTGTGTCCTTGAGGAAGACATTCCTGGCTTGTAAAAACTGAGCTGAGGCTTTGAAAATGTTTTACATCTTAAAGGGCAGAGAACTAATTACAAGTTTTCTAAAGTAAATCCTCTTGGAAAAAGGAGTTTAGAGCCTGGCCTCTGAGAGAAGCCTGTGTAAAGTTTCCTCAGGAAGAGGGAATCCTGAAGGCCCTCTTAACTGGTAGGCAAGGGGCTTCTAATGTGACTTGTTTTCTCTTCAGCAGAAACAGACTCCAAATCCTGGTTCCTTTGCATGCGAAGCTGCCACATACTTGGCAGTTTTTGGATCACCTGCTTTTATCACATTTCGACATCATTAAATGATGGCACCACTATAAAAGATATTTAACAGTGATTCCGTAAAGATTTAGACTGTATTTTTATGGAAAAGGGATTGCTCAGTAACTATACAAAGAAGGATTTCAGTATTTTACAATCCAACATGACTATAGCTTCTCATATAATAACAAACTGTCAAAAATAAATTTCTCACTTATGCCGAAAGCAAATGAAAGGAGCCAGCAAGAAACAGTAGCTGCAGGAATGAAACTGATTTCTTATTTCACTGAACGACCACTTTGGGAATCAATAAGGGCTGATAGTGGTTCCTCTGCTATTTGGGCTGTTTTTGCCTTGTGGGGAAGCGAACATGAAAATAGCAAGTCTTCAGGAACTGAAACTATATCAAACTGGATGTCTATTTTCATTATGTTTTGTTAATTTCTGTAAGTAACAATGACAGCGAGAATTATTTAAAAGATGACCAGATGCAAATATTTTTGAAGGAAATATTATTTTTCCACAGTTCATCATAGCTCAGTTTTTACTTTGAAGAAATATCAGAATACAAGACCAAAAGAAAACAATTGTTTTAGGGAAAAAAAACAAAACACAAAAAAACTATTGAGCATGGTAAGGCTTTGCAGGGGGACTATTGGTATTTAATGTAGAGAAGGAGTTTTAAAAGAGGCTGAAATAAAATGGAATGCAATTATTAAGACCATTTTTCCTTCTAAATAAATGGTTCAATTTAGTGAAGCCATGTTTGGACTCAGGTCAAAACTATTTTTTTCCACTTAATTGCTTCATATATCCCTAAGAGACATCGCGTGGAAAACTGATAAGATATATTTACCCCAGATGGCAACGATAAACTCCTTAGGCAGAATCCAGGAAACAGATTTATATGCCCTAGAGTTAAACTTGCCTACAAAGGCAGCTTGCATTACAAAGTGGAGAGAACACCGTGGGTCGTTTTTCCCCTCAGAAACAGTGTCCACTCTAGATCTTTCTGTCTCACTTTCTCCCCAGTCTAAGTGTAGGATTTCACTCAGATATATGGGCAAGAAAGAAATGACATAATAATAGATTACGTAGCAATGGCTCATCTTTGGTGGGGTGGAGCAAGGCCTCTCCTCAAGCTCCTGACTGCTTCGCTGTGCAATGTGTTAGCAGGGTGCCCTTCAGATCATCGCCAGGCCTTGGGGACAGGCAAACTTTCCTGATGGTTGGTCATTCGGTCCTCAGCAAGCGTAAAGGTTTGGAGCAAGGTTTGTCATCAAGAGTTCCTCCATGGTGCCTCTAATGTCGTATCCATTGGAGAGTTCCTTTGCTCTTATTTCCCTGGTTCCGTTGGTCCCTCCTGGCCGGGCTGTTTTGATTTAGCCTGTTTTGATTCTTCCTCCTCGCCCCTCCCTCCTGCCTTTCAGTTTTTACCTGGTGGAATTTTGTGTGTCTTGTGCCCGCAACCACAGAGCTTGCCCCAGCTTCACGCACAAATGGCTTCTAAATGTAGGATTGTGAGTTCTTCCCAAATTCGGCAACCTCGAAATGTTAAATGGGTCATTCATTATATGGCAGCTGCTGCCCAATATTTTAGCCTGAGGTGTGTTCAGACAATCTGAGTCCCTGGAACTCTTTCTTCCCATCCGTTATTTCCTAGATGAGCCTCTTTACGTCACAACTCAGGGCCCACTTGGGTGTTTCTAAGGTCAACGCAAACCTGTCACACGCATCCATCCCACGTTTTCTTAATGGCAAGTTCTGTAATTAACTTCTTGATTGTTGATTCAGTGCAATCTAAATGAGAATGTGATAATTTCATTGAGAAAATTATATGGGGAGGATTAGAGTCTACAAAAATGAGCAAATGGCTAATAATTATTTAGGAACCACTTCTAAATTTTCATGTGATATGTCTGCAATAAAATCAAGGAAGAGAAGCAAAGAACTAGGTAACAAACATCATCAACTCTTTGTCTTAAATCTACCTCCTATGAAGCGATCATTAGTATAGATTACTTCTTTTTAAAAGACTCGTTTATTTTTGTTTCGTATGATGGCTGAGTTCAAGGAAGCTGAATAGCATGCTGACATTGTATGCACTATCTACAATCACATGAGCATGTATGTTACACTTTTTAAAAATCTTTTTAAGGAGACATAGGTATGGAGAAAAGATGAAAGCATTTTCTGAGATTTCTGTGATTCCTAGAATCAAATATTAGCTTTCTATGAACTATCCATGAATGTTGAAAGTAAGCATTTTTCCAAGCATTAGCAACAGTCAAATGTCAACACAAAGTTCCTGAAAATATGGCACAAAGTTTGCTGAAAATTAGGTAAAATGGTTTACTAACCTTATTACACATTCCTCACATCCCACACTCAGCATTATGACATCATTTTAAATATTCCAAATTTCTGGAAAATTTGCAGGGCACTTGCAAAGTTTGTTTCCTTGACCTTTTAAGTGGCCTGGCTGTTGCACTGGCTAGACTGCAGGTAACAGATTATGGGAAAGTGGACACTGAGAAAAATTAATTTAGTTGTGTTGGCAAAGTTTATTTCAGCAA
>NW_011888856.1:4854711-4857527 GCF_000151845.1 Pteropus vampyrus
TAGAAAATGCAGGTGTTTGAATTACCAACTTTTAATACAGGATAATGGGTCAATGTCAAATCAAGTCATGGAAGATATTAAGTAAAAAGACATAGCAACCTAGGAGCTGACAGTAGTAAACAACTGGGTGAAGTTGTCTTCAAAAATGGCAGAAGCAGTCATGCTGATTATCATTAGAGATCAGACATATCCGTCTAGATTGTAAAGATGACTCAATGCTTCTTCACAGGCTTTTGAGTACATAAATAAAATTTTCTTAAAATTTCAGCTAGTAGAATGGAATTGTCTTACTTCTGGTCATTAAGAGAAAGACTTATTTATGAACATGTATAGCCACTATGAAAAACTATTTAACAGAAGGGGACACAGTGGCCTGTTAAGGTGAGGATGTGGTGACAGAGGAAGGCTTTCTGTCTCATTTTTGTGACTCATTTAGAGCCTTTCCTCACAAGATTCATGTAGAGGAAAAAAGGTCCATTTTTATGAATTTCGAATGGAGATATTTTTAACAATGCTTTTTAATTAATTATATTTTTTCAACTAAGAATGAATAAGCCTGTGTAAGGGTAACAGATGGGTGGGCCCATGGGTGTATACTTTGGGAAGAGATTAAGCAAATAAAGAATAGGATTTGGGGAAGGCGAAATCAAAGAGGCAGGATACAAGAGCTTGGGCACACTGGGTGCTGTCGTGAGCACGTGGACTTAGGACTGCGTGTCGAAGTTCATGTTCTGTGTGTTTTCAGGTGTCACTTCCCATCGCCGACCTTGGTTTCCTCTTATAAAATGAAGCGTGTTGCCACTTAATTCATGAAATCGTTACTATTAAATGATATATGGCATATGTA
The DNA here is from genome assembly GCF_000151845.1 of Pteropus vampyrus. NCBI lineage: Eukaryota > Metazoa > Chordata > Mammalia > Chiroptera > Pteropodidae > Pteropus > Pteropus vampyrus. The sequence continues at coordinate 4,855,559 of NW_011888856.1, forward strand.
AAGTACCTTGCACAGACTCTAGCACATAAAAATGCCCCCAAAATGCCACCTCTTCTACCTGTACTACCTTCATGGTGTGAAGTGACTTGCTCTTCCCATGTGGATTTTAGAGCTCGGTGGTTTATATTTTCTCTAATCCACTGGAAAATGCCGACTGGAAGGAGTCAATTGCAGGTGATACAGATGAAGTTGCCCACATCAGACTTCTCCTCCCACACGGAAACCTATATGCAAGCTCAAGTCGTTATTATGAAAACAGAGAAACAAAATTGCTGATATAGGCTGTTTCTAAGATCGTTGGTAATATGTCTCTCCAGTTTTGCAAAATTTAAATCTTTTGTTTGCTCTCTTTGTATTTTGATATCAAGTATGTAAAAGAGTTTAATAGAGCCTTTGATGACTTGGTTGATGTCTATTTAGCCGACGTGCTTATTAATGCCATTTTTCTACCTGTTACACCAACGGATAAGTGCTTTTACTGTTTACTAGGTTCGGACTTCTTGTTTTAAAAGCTAAATTTTTCATCTTATTGAAGACACCTTGTTTCTTTCCTATTGTAGAAAGAGTCAAATAAAACAACCTCTCATTTCAGCACTAGAGATCTTCTTGACAATTAAAAAGTCCCTCTTCAGACTGACCAGAATTCAACCTTCTTTCATAGTTTACTTTAGCATACTCTATCTTGCGGATCTTTAAAACATGATTTTAATAAATGCCATTACAGTGTAGAAATTCAATATAATTACAGCTTGAAATTATAGATAGTTAGGCCCACGTGTGCATATGTATGTATATGCACACGTGGGCCTAACTATCTGATTTTATACACACACACACACACACACACACACATACACACACACACACACATATACATAAATATATATGATCATGTATATATTCATTCTTAATTGTGGGATGTTTTAGTTTATTTTGTGTTGTGTTCCTTATATCTGTTTTAAAAATTATTTTTAATTGTAGTAAAAAAAAATCACATAATGTAAAATTTACCATCTTAACTACTTTGAAGTGTACAGCTCAATAGTGTTATGTATATTTACAATTGTTTTTAACAACTCTCCAGGAATTTTTCATCCTGCAAAACTGAAACTCTGTCCCCATTAAACAATAATTCCCCTTTCCCTTCCCCCAGCCCCTGGTAACCAACATTCTACTTCACATTTCTATGAATTTGACTACTTCAAAAACTTGATATAATAGAATCACACAGTATTCGTCTTCTATTAACTGGTAAGATCAAATTTTTAAAGTTAAAAAAAGAGCTTCAAAATACTTTGCCTAAGAAATCACATACAATTAAGTTTGACAGCTATGTCAGTGTATAATACTGGGAGAATGGCTATTTTCATCCCAAATTCAAGAAATTATTTTAAAATATGCCTAAGTTTTTATCAAACTATTTATACTTCTATGAGTCAATATGTGAGGCTAAGAAAGTGAGAGTTGATAATAATATAAAGTTCTGTGAATAGGTCGTTTAAAATATAAAGTATATATCAAAAATTACTTCCGTGGACATTTTTCCACTAAAAATGCCTCTACAATGAACTTTTTTTGACACTAATAGAAAGTTTTTTTTAATACAATAAAAATGTAAAAATTTCTTCATTCTTGTAGAGCAAATAGAGCTACAAAACATTGGGCTTCACATTTCATTTAAGAAGAAATGACGAGATTCGATATAAATCATTTGATTTTTATATTTTTTCATCACATCTAACTAAGAGTCAGAGGACATGCTCTACAAAAAGACAAACAAACAAACAAACAAACAAAATCCAATTTTGAAGATATGCGCTCAAAAAAAAACCCACAACTTATTTTTAAGAAAACTCAGTGAAATCAGTTTTTAGTAATGTCATCTAAATAGATATTTATGAACATCTCATGTAGTAAAACTTTGAGAAGGTTGGGTCTGTGTCAAATTTGTAGTATAGAACCAAAGCCC
>NW_011888856.1:4859022-4868227 GCF_000151845.1 Pteropus vampyrus
AGGCAGTTACTCATGTAGCCTGAGGAAAGTCTACTGGTGATGACAAATGGCTCAGAGGCCCTTTCCTCACGAGGAAATGGAGCAGAAACACCACCAAGGGAAGCTAACAAGGTGGCAAGCATAAAGCAACTACTAAAGCGAATGTAATTGGAGGTCAAGTGAGGGAGGGTGGTGTGCCAGGCACTAGAAAACTCTGCTGCAAACGCCAGCAGGATGAAGTGGAGAGCAGTAGCAACCCTACCCAGTATTCTAATAGACGGAGAGTCACGTGCCTGAGGAGCAGGGAGGGGTCACGATATAATCCCCCAGGTGGTAATAGGATGGAAAAGGGCAACGTGAAGGTGAAAGACCTTTCAGTGGGACCTGGTACAGGGAAGCCACTTCGATGAGCACGTAGGAAATTGTTTGGACGATTGGGATTGGAATTCATGACGGAAGAGGAGGATTGGTGTAAGAGATAGCCCACTGAAGACTGGCGGGCGCAGGCGAAGGGAGCGACGGTGCTAAGGGTTGGGTTGCAGCATGTAGGTGACGATTTTGGTCTGTTTGTTTATAGATGGGGAGTTAATGGAAATGATGGTAGATTGAGAGGGAGGATCTAGTGGAGAGCATGAGTGTTAAGGACACACTGAAAGGACCAATCTTGGAGCGCTATTGAGATTCCACCTTTCCTGAGCATGTTTTGATAAATTACAGGCCACCATCTTTCTGAAAAGGAGAAGGAAGTATTTGAGATGGTGGCAATGTGATGAGGTGTGTCAATGGAGGAGATAAATTTTAAGTCACAGTTTTGTTGATAGACCGATTTCTTAAAGGAATTCAGGAGAAGTAAGGCCTGACAGTATCTGGAGCTCCAGAATTTAATTTTATATTACTGCCTTAAAGACAGACACTTCTTACTATAATACCTACTGACTATTTTCTGATATGAGGCACTCTGCATTTTTCTCATTTAGATCTCACAACTACCCTTTGCAGGAGGGACTAATATTTTCCCAGATTTATGTTGAGGAAACCAAGGATCATGAAACTTAAATACGTTGGTCGCAGTTACACAGCTAGTGACTGTCACAGCTGGAATTCAACCCAGGTCTGACTGCCTACAAACTCCCACTTTAAATATACTCTACGGGATACAAGCAAACACTTTTTCTGACTTAATTCGATTTGTGCGTATGTGTGTGCGTATGTAAAAAGGATTCTTTGATTTATCATGTGTTAGTCTTCTTCTCAGCCTAATTAAAAGCTCCCTGTGTTAGAGCAACCCTGTCCTCATTTGTATTAAGTAGAACATTTCTTAATACGAGCAAGTTCTTTCTACATTTTTGTTCTTTACTAACGGTCTTTCTAGGCATTTATTTTTCATCGAATATTAATCAAGCTGGCATTTTATATTCGAAATAATAAGGAAATACTCCCTACACTATGGATTTCAGAGCAAGATAGAGATAGCCGGCACCTGCACATCTACAGCCTCTTCCTATGCCTTTCCTGCCCTCATCGGGCTAGAGGGCATTGTGTAACCTTGGGCGGCATTTCCTATGTTAGATTCTGAGTATAGACAGCATCACAGAGATATCTTTTATCCTTTACCTGTATGTCATTATATAAGTTAAATGCTACCGAGTCCATTTTGTTTTACTTGGAAGGAACCTATTTAGAATTTGTCAAATGCTCCAAGCATAAATAACCTGGAGAAGTCAGCCACGAAGGACTTTTAGACACTTAAAAAATTTACTCTCTCCCAACACTACCCGAACTTCCATATCTGTATTGAAACATGCTTAAGGATCTAATGTGTCCCAGACTAGCACCAAAGTCAAATCTCATTTTGCAAGGGGTATAAATCTCTGAATTTGAAATAGCTTTTGAAAATGTTTGGAGTTTTAATTTCATACTTGCCTAATTTTAATGTGGGTCAAGAAAATGGAATGGCAAATGCAACTGGTAGTTGGAATAATGGAACAGCATCTGCAGAAGAAAAAAAAGGAGGTAGCATTAATAATGTGTTTTGAACCCATACGTGTAGAAGAGAAATAATTTATTGTGTTTATTCATAAAACTACTTTATTCTGAAGTTACGTGCTATGTTATTAATTGAAACTTATGGTTGTTAGCAATTTTACATCTTCAACCCATCTTTTATTTACCTGCTGTTGCTTTACTTTATCAGAATTTTCTGCTCTGACTTTAATAGCCTGCTCTCGTGTTTCCTCTTCAAAGTTCTTCAGAATTTTGTCTTCGCAGTGGAATTGCTGTCAGGCTTGCCTTCCTTTATGCTTCATCCTTTCTGTTCTTTGAATTTGAGTCTACTTCCTCTGTCTCATAGAAATCTTCTAAGGACTTTGAAGCTAATTTGTAGTGATATTTTCACTTCCCCCAATTATTATGGAACGCTAGGTGGTGAATGACGAGCCCTCTACAGCAGAGCGAACCTGTTAGAGTCAATGCCTTCCTATTTGCTGTTTACCCTCAATGTAATAAAGTTGATTGACTTATAGAATTTGCTGAGTAAGAAAAGTGTTTTCCAAGTAGGTTAAAAGCTTGAATGTTTCGCTGTAATTTTCCTATTCAGTTCTTACTGTGGGTTTCAAGGTGATCTTGCTTTTTAGCAACAGATGGTTGATCAGACGTTATACAAGTTTGTGCCTACAAGATCGTACCAATACCCTTTAGAATGCCATCGCTATCAAATTTGGGTATATTAGGATAATAACTATCAAACAGTCCTTATAAGAGGAAAACAGAGAAAAAGTTTATCGATTCCATGACAGCTCAGAGCTTTCTGTCATTGCTCTGCCTTCTACCAGAGAAGAGTCATTGCTTGCTGGGCTTCTCCCTCCAAAGTGGCCGGTTACAAAGATCAGACTTGGCAGAGAGTCCACCATGAGCAGCAATGACAATGAGGGGCCTGTCATGCTCCCCCTTACTCCCAAAACCCTTCCCCAGATATAAGAGCACAGATGTAGCTTCTTATGTCTGAAAAGATGTAATTATTTATAATAACGTAACATTTGAAAATTAGTACCAAATATAGTTTGCTTTATTTAATATATGAAAATGATAATAGTAATTCAATGTCAGAATAATATTAATTAATCATTCCTCACATCTCTACCTCCTGCTTCTCCACTAGCAATTATGAATTTATATGAGTACAAATACCTGGTTACTTTGGGACTTTTAACATGTTGGTCTGTGGTCCATAACATAGGTAAAGAGAATACTGGATTTGTTTTCAGAAACTGGGTTTGATACGTGCATATGCAACTTCAGGCAAGCTTTTAAATGATTCCAAACTTCAATTTCCTCATCTAAAACATATTACCTATGTTTTTGAATTGTTTTCTCTCTTAGACCAGACTGTTCTTGCTAGCATCTCATCAGATCACGGCTTATTCTGAGAGATTTGACCACTAAAGTGACGCAAATTCCTATGTTCCCCCATTGTCATTGCTTGGGCCTGGAAAAGGCATGCCAGCTCTTAATGAGTTAAAACACGGGATTTTGTCTTGAGGCGGTAAAACAAATCCATAACAGCCTGAGGGTTTTACTCTATTACTAATTCCAGTCATGGACCTGATGAGTTTTGCAGAAGTCTAAGTTTTATAAAAAGTCCCTGGCATCAATTTGCGGTTTTAAGTCATGTTTTTAAAGCACATCTCCGTCTTTCTACAACCATTGCTTCTATCCTGGGTGCCACAGTCTTTTCCAACATCCTGTGCTTTAGGTTGACACCATCCTCTACCTCTCATCAAAAACCACCCACATTCAATCTAAGTCGTCAAGGCTTAAAAATATGCTCTGTCTTTTGTGAAAGGCTGGGGAAAAAGGAACAAAAGACAGCTCCGACATCAAGGGCTCATAGTGTAGTGGCAAAATTGACAGGAAAATTATTTAAATTAAGTGAGTGCATTCTAAGAAGAGGGATATACATGAGATTCTATTAGTGCAAGGAAGCCACTTACATAGGTTTGCCAATAGGCGCCAACAAACGTGGGTCTAATTCAGGATGGGGTGATATCAGATGTGAGTCTTAAAAAATGAACACGTTATGCAGGGCAAAGAGAGAAGAGATAACTCCATATTTAACAAATAGCATTCACAAAAGCACGGAAGCAAAAGAGCATAGTCTGTTTGGGAAAACAAACAGAATAAGCTGGAATGGCGGATTTGTGCAGGGAGTTGACTAGAGGTGTGTACTAGTCAGGGGTCTCCAGAGAAAGGACCAATAAGATGCATAGATAGATGATAGATAGATAGATAGATAGATAGATAGATAGATAGATAGATAGATGGATGGATGGATGTTAGGTAGATGATAGATGACAGATATAAGAGATTTATTATAGGAATTGGCCCATGCAGTTATGGAGACCTGGAAGTCTCATAATCTATTGTCTGCAAGCTGGAGAACCAGGAGAGTGGGTGGTGTGATTCAGTCTGAGTCCAAAGGCTTGAAAACCGGGGGCCAATAGTGTAAGTCCTGCTCTGAGTCCGAAGGTCTGGGAAGCAGGAGCGTGATGTTCAAGGGCAGGAGAAGGCAGGCGTCTCTGCTCAAGCGGAGGGAGCGAATTCACCCTCCTCCCCCGCTTTGTTCTCTCCAGGCCCTCAGCGATTGGATGATGCTCGCCAGCCTCGCTGAGGGTGGTCTTCACTCAGGCTGCTGATTGAAATGCTAAGCTCTTCTGAAGACACCCTCGTAGGCACACTCAGAAACGACATTTTACCAGCTATCTGTGAATCCCTTAGACCAGTAAGGTTGACACGTAAAATTGACTATGACAAGATGATATCACAGAGTGGTCAAGGACTAGATTGAGAAGGAGACAGTAGATCATTCTACAGGGTTCAACTTTTACCATAAAGGTGATAAGAAACCGTTTAATGATATTACACCGGGGAGTAATACAATCAGATGCGTGTGATATGAGGATCACCCTAGCGACATTGTGAGATATGAGGGAATTTGCCAAAGTCAGCAAGACAAATTAGGAATATTTTATTAGTCCGAATAACAATCTTCGAAGTCCTAAAGAACAAAAGTATGCGTGTAATGGGCTTTCAAGAAATAGTTATCAAAAAAATGAATTAAATCACCTCTCTTAGAGGCGCACTGATCCAGTGAGTGGAAGATGACTAATCTAGGCTTATTCTAGACTTTAGTGTCTGAATCTGCCATGAGGCAGAGAGCAAACGGGTTTGCTGCAAGTCGGTGCTTTCGCCAAGAGCGACACTCATCAGCGCTCCTCCGGGAATGATGCTGCAGAGGAAGGATTCTGGTTGTATATGCATGTGTGCTTGCATGAGTGTGTCAGTATGTGTGTGTGCGTGCACACATCCAGGCCACCTGGGGGTAGAGGGAGGGACAGGAAGTTTAGTCAGTGAGAGAGAATATGAGCCCCGGCAAGCTATATGTTAATTATGAAAGTTCATAAAGTAAGAAGGATTTTATCAATAGAGGGTCGGTCATAGTCAAATGAGATTTCTCATCCATAAGCATCTAGCAATAACAAATACTGTGTTCACAAATGAAGCCAAGTAATGCACTTGCAACACAATTGTGATGATTCTACCTATGCTTAAAGGTATGCATAGATTTCAACCTAAGCGTGCAAGAATCTGCAAGACATGACATTGTCCCAAGAAATCTGTAGATGGACTTGCATGGGTAGCCATTGCAGCGGCAAGCCTTTTATTTATAAAACATTTATAAGAAACTAATTCGCTGACATCATCCCCGAATGAACCTTTACTAAAGGCTATAATTTATCATTTAATTTTGTGGGGAAATACCTCATTTCCATTTGTCTCCAGAAAGTTTTGAAATTCCTCTGGGCTTTGAGTAGAACTTCTGATCAAATAGGTCATGAAGAGTTGAAAATGTATAAAAGAGAGGGCCTAAGATTGAGAGAGATGAATGTGATTTATAAATGGAGACAAAAGGTAGAGTAGAAATTAAAATTCTTCCAAGTTGTATTATATGATTTAAATAGAGCGCAATTTCCATGAACCAGAGGGAAAAATCAATATAATGAGAGTTTGAAATGAAAAGAAATGCTGACCCAGCACGTAGTCCGCGATCGCCCCGACCCTCTCCTTTCTGAGGTTGAAAAAATCAGGTGGAGTCCTAAAAAAAACACTGATTTCTCTCAGGAAAATTCCGTGAGAATAAAGAACTGCTTAAGAGTTCAAATGAATAGATGGCTGTCTTTAAGATTTCAATATTCTCCAGACTTTGTAAATGAAGGGAAGTTTTAATAACAGCCTCTGGGATTTTTCAGTCAAATTTTAAGTTTTGGAACATGCGGAATTCAATATGCATGGATTCAATAAAAGCGCATGTCTCTGCATTTTGGATGTGATGGAGTAAAATGAGGAGCGACGTTTCCATGTGAGAGAGTCTCCCAGTTTGCATTGCATCGAAGTACATCACATTTGGCTGTGGTGCTACATGCATTTGTCTCTAAACATTGTATTGGAAGAAATATGTTTTCGAGCGCCTTCTCAAGTATCAGGTTCACCGAAAAGAATTTCAAGAGCTAAGAATTAGACTTGTGACGTTTGCACGGCTAAGGCGCTTCTTTCTTTCTTTTTAATCCCTCTAACATATGTAACTATAAAATAATACCTTGAAACTTCTCCTCGTGACACAAATAATCTTGCTAATAGAAGAGGAACCTTGAATTCTTCTGAAATTACACAAGGACTATTTTAAGAACACTTAGAGTTTGTTTCTTGGAGCGCATGGCAGTTTTCTTCAGAACTGCTGGTCTGTAGAGAAAGTAGTAATTGTTAAATCTTTCCACATGAAGCATACAATTTCTCAAATGCGCCCTGCACAGGTGTATTTTAAGAAAGGTTTCAATTTGGCTGCATAATTTCAGCCTTTGCTGAGAGTGTGGTGATGATAACATTGAAAAATAACTTGGTATGCTGCTTCCTCTCCTACTGCTAAGATTTTATCACAAACTGCTAGCTCGAGAGAGATTAGCTGCTAAAACGCTCTCCTGATTAATGTGCTAATTAATTAATGCAGCTGCTAAATTGTACTGCTGATTAAAATATACCACACCGAGAGCACTGGAAAAACTCCCCAAATTAGTCAATCATTCCTGGTGTATTTTTACCCTAGGAAAACCTCAAATACCGAGCCAAGTAAGACCACTGGCCTGTTTATTGGGGTAACTTTGATTAATGTCTCCTATACTTTTACCTCAGTCCTGAAATTAACTTCAAGGCCAGAACTCAAAGGTGAGGCAGAAGGTAGAATTAGGTCCAATTTATCTCTTTTTCTCTAACAGATTAATGTTCTTTAGAAATGACCAGTGTGATTCAGGAACTAAATTTTACTAAGATATGACATACACGATGTATATTGAGGCAAACCTCAGATTCAGACTTAGCGTGGTTGGCTCTGTGGAAGTCTGAGGCAATACATATATATTTCTTCCGGGTGATTCCAAATTGTGCTGTTCTTTATCTACGGCCTTGACCTCAGGGTTCACAGTCTGCCTAACGAAACAGTAAGTATTAAGCGTCTGCTATGTGCCAGACATTGTGCTAGGTAAAAATGGAAGCTATCTGAACTTTCTTTAAAAACTTTATTTTATAACTTTGGAAATAAAACAAATACGTAACAAATCAGTAGAATAAACTAAGAAGTAGAGGAATAAGGAGGAAAAATAAATAATTTGCATTTACAATGCTATATCTTCTTCAACGAAATGGAAACTAATATAAACCTTCAAGGATGAAGGGATTTAGAGCCACCAGCATGAATATGACTGAGCTAATTTTCTTCTATTCTGCTAAACATGTCATATTTTCGTGTTTCATCACCTAAAATGAATCTTTTATCTTCCTTAAACACGGCTGCCTACAGATGGGTTCATTCCCCGAAGACAGAGAATAAACTTTTGAAATACATACTTTTCTCCTCCTGGCTGGGGAGTCTGTGATATATATACAGCTATTCTTCCCTGCTGGCAGGAGTATTTTCCTCCCTGTTCTTTGAAGACGTGGGTATGGGCAATTGGAAAACAGAAAGCACAGGTAGAGTGATTCTTCTCCGAATGACTATCATTAGGTTCAAGTTTGTGGTGTTGAAAACCTCAAAAATTCCTTCCTGAGAAGAAGGCACCCCTCCAGAAGATGACGTGCCCTCCCCGGATCTTTTGGGTTTTGTTCTGTTCATATGGCTCCAAGAATTCCACACCCCAGCATGTGGTCCTCAACGTTTGTGCCATACTGGAGCTTCAACTTCAGAAAAATGAAGGGCGTCACGAAGGTGACGATGGAGAAAGGTGAAAACAGATGCCTGGTGAAAACAGACGCAATATGGTCAGTAAATGCAACGTCATGTATGAGGGGCTTTCATAAAGGATGCAAGCAAAATAAAGATAGGACCTGTCAACAGTTGAGGGACTTCGCCTGGGTGGATGGCAAAGTTTTCATGGAAGCTGTACTAATTGAGTCCAAGGGCTGTGAGAAGTTTCCCCAGAGGAGGAAAAGGAAGAAGAGAAGAATCAATCTATGCAGACCTAGAGGTCAGGTAGAGCAGTTAATGGGACGAGGGGACAGTGCTATGAGAATGCCTGGACCCCGGGGGTGTCTCAGCCTGGGCACAGGCAGTTGTTCAGAACCTAGATCAAAAACTATACACACGTTTTTGTAGAAGAGAGCATTTTACCACTGACTCTTTAAATAACAATGTTGATAATGTTAAGCAGACTGAATTTTTGTAGGTTTTGTCGTGCATTTTAATTTTCTACAAAGCACCCCCTATTGCCAACACAGGACGAAGTTTCCTTGATGCTGGGAGAGAAGGACATCAGAGGATTTACTTGGTGCTATTTTTAATTTCATGTTTGTTAACTGTTTCTATCATAGTTGAGTGCGTATTTGTTGTCCAAACTGTAAAGAATGGAGTAAAATATTTTAAAAATTTGGATATTCATGTAGTGAGCCTTTTTGGATATTTTAGTTATTTCTGTTTAGTATTTTTCATGCCCACATACTACATATATTTATATTTTGCATTTATATTCATGGTGTAAACCCAGTCTGATATCCTGTTTCTCAGTTAACTCTATATCATGAACATTTCCCCATACAATAAAAAATACTAAAAAGCCATTATGTACTAGGCTCCTTAATATTTCACTATTTGGATGCTTTACCATTTTTATAATATCATAATATA
>NW_011888856.1:4869487-4871343 GCF_000151845.1 Pteropus vampyrus
GTGCGTGTGTGTGTGTGTGTGTGTGTGTATCTACTTTGCATTTGTGTGAAGCATTCTTCCACTTCCTTAAATGAGCTTTCTAGCAATTGTATGAAATAAATACAATTTATTTCAAGATCAAGGAAGAGTTTTTATTACCATGAAACAGAAAGCTTAGAAATTTTTCGAATGATTTTTTTTCTAGTAAAAGAATCTAGTTCTTCAATTATTGAGTTTACATAATAGCTTGGATTCTAATATAATGGGAGTTTTTAGGAAATGGTCAAAGTCAAACACATAGAGATCTATCTTCTTTGCCTTTGAAAATTGTAACAAAAGGTCCTTCTGGTTATAAAAATAGGTTGTTTTTTAGTGATCAACTTTCTTCTCTTAAGGCAATCTTTGACTAAAGGGTGGCTATTCTCATTACAGTGATATATGATGAGAGAGAAACTTTAATTATATGCACCGATTTCCTTTGTTTACTTACATGTCATTAGGAATAGTTTGGGTTATACTGCAGTGAAAGCAACCTCAAATTTTATGGCCCTAATAGTAACAAATGCTCCGTATCCACGTCGTCAGCTCTGGCCCTGCTTCCCCATCCCTTGCACTCTGCCGCGCATGCTAATGCAACAGCCTCCATTCGGCTCACCGTCGGTCTCAGGCAGAGGGTAAACATATAATAATCCGCAATCGCCTCTAAAAGTTCTAGCTGAAAGTGACTACATTTCCTCAATGAAAAGTCACATGACCAGGCTCATGGCAATGACTACAAGGAAATGTTATGCTGCGGTGGAGAGGGGAAATTAATAATCGTTCATATTAAAATCGACCATAATCTTCTCGAAAAGGTCACCATAAAATGGGAAAATGGTTTTGACTAAATACCAAGAAACAACACCTGACTTTGCTTCCAGATCTGATGAAATGGCTTGCCGCAGACCAATGCTTCTGGTGAGAACTAGAACAGCTGAATTGAGAAAATACGCCTTCTAAGGATATCAGATGCCCTCTGAAGCAGCGAGGCCCTGACAGTCCAAGGTCCTAGAGAGAACGAAGCTCACTGAGTCGGCCCAACATTCTATGCACTGCTTTCTGCTAGATGGCATTTGTGACTCTTAAGAAACACCCGGTGAGAGGCTGAGGAGTGAAGGATAGGTCAGCTGAGAAGTCAGTAGAGTTTAAGACAATCTCATGGGGCTAAGAAGACAAAATTTGGAGCTTGACAGTGCCAGAGCATCTAAGATTTGAGGAAAGTTATGGGTGGAAAGGAGATGCAGAGAAGAAAGCACACGGTGGACTGGCTACAGCATCCCCTTGGGGAGTTTGCTGAGTCTTCAACTGCAAACGCGCACAGCAATGGGCTTACAAGCCAAGGAGATAAGCCCAAAGCAGAACTGAGTGTTTCACAGAAACAATGGAAGTAAAAAGAAAATTAATTAAACCTTTAAAGTGTGGAGAAAAATTTAGATTTCCGAACTAAGTAAGAATATCCTTTAAAAGATGGATAAATGAATATATATGCCCTGTCTCACATAATAGATATAGATAAAGGTATTTTCATACAAGCAAAAAATTTGTCGCCAGCGTATCTGAGTTAAAATAAATACAAAATAAATCTCTCTCGGCAGAAGAAAGATGATACTAGACAAAATTAGGAGAAAATAAGAAATGGAAAAGGTGAGTATGTGAGTAAACCTAAGTGAAAATTGACATTGAAAATAATAATACAAATAATGATTCGTGGCATGTAACAATATGTAGAATTAAATTTTATGACTATAATAATAAAAAGTTGAGAGAAAGGAAAAGAAAGTTAAAATGTTCTAATAACCTGACCATGGTCTAGGAAGTGATAAAATTCTAATTTATAT
>NW_011888856.1:4872227-4878099 GCF_000151845.1 Pteropus vampyrus
TACCTTGCATAATAGATACAGTCAAATTCCAGTTTAATGTAAAATAAGAAAAAGGCTTCTACAGAAAAAATTTAAAAGAATATTTTCATAACATTAATAGCACCCCAAAAGCACAAACCAAAAGGAAAGATTGTTAATTTGGACTGTACTAATTTTAAGAGAGAATCAAAAGACATTTAAGAATAAAGAGATAAGCCACAGAGTTGGAGAACATTGCATATGTGTGTATATATAATATTTAGGATTTAGAATATATAAAGAATTCCTAAAGAACAATAAGAAATAGGAGACAACCACTTAGAAAAATGGACGGAATACTTGAATAAGTATTTCACAATAAGAATACTCATATTGTCATAAAAATATGAAAAGATACTTCAATCTTACTAGTAATCAAGATGATTCAAATTAAAATCAAAATAAGATAGCGCTACACACCCTCCAGAGGAGTTGCAATTATAAGATGGACAGTGCCAACTCTGATGAGAATGTGGAACAATGGGAACTCATGCACTACCAGTTGGGGTGAAAAGTAATATGACTAATATAAAAAATTGCTTGATGGAATCTGTATACCATTTGATCAACAATTCTTTTTTTAAGCCCAACAGAAAAGTATATATATAGACATCAAAAGACTTACTCAAGAAGATTTGTAGCAGAATTATTTGTCATAGTCCCAAATAGAAGGCAACCTAAATGTCCATCAATTGTAGACTGGATAAATAAACTGTGGTATAATAATACAAGGAAATATCATGTATCAATGAGAATGAATGACTACTGCTTAAAACAGTATGGATAAATCTCACAAACTTCATATTAACTTAAAAAAAAAAATCAGACCAAAAAAGAGTTTGTATTGTATGATAAAATCCTGAAGCAGGAAGAATTAATCAATGATGATTGAAATTGAAGAAGTTGTCAGTTTGGAGGAAGGAAGTATACTGATTAAGTGGAATCATGGAGATAGCTTGGGGTGCTATTGTCCTATTTCTTGATCTGTGAATTTGTTACACAGGTGTGTTAATTTTCTGAAAATTCATTGAGCAGGGTACTTGTTTACATCTAACTTAGACAAAATTTTACCTTAAAAAAAAAAATCAATGTTTTGACTTGGGGCAGCATTTTTTTAAGAGCTACTTGATGACACACAGAGGATGATATGGAGGATGTGCTTCTGATTCCTTTTCTCATCTTATCCCATTTCTTTTGCTCTGGAAATAGAAGCTTATTTATTTTCCCCCTCTATTACCAGAAATGTGGCAAGTTCAGAATAGATGGTAGCTTCCTTTGTCTGGATTAATTTATCTTTTCTGAAAATTGGCCAGCTCGATGATTCTGAATGTGTGTAGAATGTCCATGGAGAAATCGAATATCAAAATGGAAAAGGCATGAAATGAACTAGCTTCTTTTCACTTTGTAACTTTTAAGGATGCGAATATGAATCAGCAATTTTCAGAGGCGGAATCTTCTAGGAGTGACTTCTAAGAGTAAGAGACCCGGATGCCGGTGCTTCAGTACATTCACGTGTACGCGGAGGTGGAGTGAGCAGATAGCAAGGGAAAAGAAGTGAAGAACAACAGTGGATTCCGAAATTTGGGTTCTCCGGCACCGAAACTGCAAGCAGATGTGAAGACGCACTTTCATTTTCTTCTAGGTGAATCACGTTCGTCACAGCGGCACTGTGACAGATCTTGCATCCGATTTCTTTTTGAAAGAATCGCCTCGCGAGGCCATTGCTGGAATGCTGGGCTATGTGTAGCCCGCAGCCTAGCACGAGCATGGCAGGGACAGAAAGCACAGGCAGAAGGGGTCTCTGAGCCAGAAACAAGCAAACCCAGAGAGGGTGGGTATGAAACGAAGAATTTTCCTACTATCACCTTATAATCGGTCGCGTTATACTGCCATTCCGCCTTTCTTATGGTTTAGAACTTTTTTTTTTTCAATATTCTGGGGAAAATCAATTGTATCTTATACGACATTCATGATGATTGCAATATGGTAAATGCACCAAGAAGCAGCTATTCAGTTTGAGAGAAGACGAGGGTGACCAGGTGTCCCAGTTTGCCTGTCTCTTTCATGATCCTATTCACTATGAAAAGGGTCCCAGTTTGTCCAATACGGAATACGATCGCTTTAGGTCAACCTTATTGGCTTTAAATGTGGACTTAGGACTCCATGGGTGATCATGCTGCTAAATCAGTGAAGGAGGCAATAGCTATATTTTAATGCTGAAAAATCTTCCTGAGAAGCAATAGCCAACTTGTTTTAACAGGAAAATGTAGAGGTTTTTTACTCAAGTAATAGACTCATCTAAGTGTATTCTGTCACATAATCTCTAAGACTATGTAAGTATAAAAATATATAGCTGTTGGTACTCATAGCAGAGGGAGACCACTTGTTTACGAGATCTATGTAAGCTTTATACAGTGGTAGATATTTTAAAGTGAAAGAAAATCTATAAAAATCAAATGGCAAGCTGGAAGAGGAGACTCTCAGAGGTCCAATGGTATTTTGTTAATTTATGAAACACCACTTACTGCGTATCTGTTAACTTGTTTCCTCTGGTAAATTATTTGAGTTACACCTCTACCAGCTGCATCTTTCAAAAATATTGAATGTTCTCAGATGAGATTTGACGACTATTCCCTGACTTTGCTTTATTTACTTCTTGGTTTTCATCAAAATGAAAATGAACCACCTTCTGTACAACAGCTGTTTGTACAAAAACAATAATGATTGTGACGTATGAGATGCCTTCCTTCCCTAACTTTTCCTCCCCTGAAATTCTTTACTATCCGAAAGTAGAATTTGTTTTGGGGTTACATTCCGCAGCTATTGATGATGCACTGTGCTCACACACAGTGTGTGGAATTTCTTGTGTCTGCCCTGGAAGAAATTCCCTGGGAATCAGGACAGTGTCTGACACATCTTCTGGCCTGGAGGAGAAAGACAAGAAGCCCTGACTGTCATCCTCAGTTTGGCTAAATTTTAAACAACTGCCTATGTTTCTCCTTTTCTTCTCCCTGAGCTGACTGGTCTACTTGCTAAGAAAAATTATTTTTTATGTTTAAGAAGAGGCACGAGTTTTTCTTACAGTTATACAGTTAGAGTCTTTTCTTACAGTTATCCAGGAGATGCCCTTACACACGTGCATTCACACACGTACACAGACTGCAAACACGTGCCTTGTAAAGAGTAGTATGTCAAGAGACTTTCGGTGCCCCGACGTCCGTTTATGTTTAGGAATTCCTTTCCTTTCATATTCAAAGCAATGGCTTATTCTGGCATTATCATGACAGTGCAAATCACTGCTTATTCTGTATATAAAATAGAAAGCAAGCTCCAAAGGAGAAGGGAGCACCATCTGCAGCTGCAGCTGGCTAACCTACTCCGATGTGTCCTCCAATGTGTCCTCCCCATTCTACGGAGGCAGTCAACTGAAACCACCACTTCCTTGTCTTACCATAGGTGTAGGACCAGGTCCGAGTGAGAAGGGGCTGGGGGGAACGAGCAAATAAGGAAGAACTTTTACAAACAAACTTTTAATAGGAAACTCAGGGAAAAGAAAATACAAAACAGCACTGAAATGGATGACTCTAAAGAAACTTCATATTTTTGATCCTAACCAGAAGACCAGGAAGGGGCTAGGCGGCAAAGTTCATGCGGCTGTCACTCCCGGTCTCTTTACGGGCCATACATCATCATCTTTGTAAACGCTGTCTGAGAACGTGTCTCCAGACCTCCTTCCGTTCTCAAACTCCTCTTTACCTTCTTCACCTCCCTTCTCCTCCCGCAGTCACCTAACTCAATGGGGAAAATAAAAATCGCCGAAACAGGCACCTTCCCCAAAAGAGCCTTCTTTTTTTCTTTTCCACTGAAGAACCTAGAGACATCCATTCTTAACTTTTAAATTAACGTGTGTTTATTGAAAGAAATTTATTGAAAGAGCTGTATAAGGAAAAAAACAATTCACCTTTCTGAAATAATCATTAACATTTAGAACAATTATTTGTAACATATCGATCACTTTTCAGGTCAATGAATATTATTAAAATGCATCATTTAAATGACTTTTCATTTTGTTATTCTGATGTTTTATCATTTAATGTGTAATTGTTAGGCATTAATATTATTTCTATTTTTTCACCATTAGAAATGATGATGCGATTATTCTTGCATAAAAGTCTTGGCACTTTGGGAGGCATAGAACCTAGGTATATCCAGAAAGTTTGTATCAATTCCATTTCTACTAGAAAATATAGGATAGGTGTGTCCTGTCACATTGTTAGCAGAACTATTTTTATATATATTTTCTAATTGGATAGGTAAAGAATATGCATTCTCATATTGAGGGGAAACATTTTTAAAAACTCCATCGACTGTTTGCTTACTTTATAAATTTCCTGTGTTTGTCCTGTGCTCATTTTAAAAAATAGGGTCCAGTGTATTTTTAGCCCTTAATATATACTTCTTTCATGGGCCTTTTTCCTTTCTTTCTTTTTTTCTTTTTATCCTTTCTTCACTGTCCCCCACCCTAAGGTAAACAGATTTAATTGGAAGTATTTTTTTAAAAAGTAGTCCTTCTGAGATGAAAGAGTTTCTGTCCACTTTGATTTACAATTTGGAGTAGGTTTACTGTACTTGTTCTTCTTAAAAAAAAAATAAAAAAAAAACCCTTCCTCTTCAAGGTGTGAAAGAAAGAGATAGAGACTTAACAGCGGAGTTAGCTTTGTTCCTTTTAAATCATCTGATGCCTTGTTCCCCAATAATAGATCTAATAGTCCTTATGGCGGAGAAATTTATTTTTTCTCTTTCTTTTCTGCTTGCTTTGATTTATGCTGAATTAATATAGTACCTAGATTCAACAGTGCCTGAATTAATGAATAGGATAAGAGCGATGACGTTTGCACTCCAGAGTATAATATAGGAGACACAGAGATGCCGTCTAGCCTGTGAATTTCTTCTTTGATGCATCCACCATAGGCTACCTTACCAGATTTACCTATTGTATGTAGTAAAGACATTTGAAGATGTAACTTAGTCTTCCTGAGCCTTGGATTTCTCAGACACAAAACGAGGACCTTTATTGGGCTTAGAGTTTTGCTTCACTCTGTTTTCCCCTAACTTTTTAATATACTTGTAGGTTCGCACGCAGTTGTAAGAGATAATGCAGAGGGATGTACCCTTCACCCATTTCCTCCCAGCTGCAATCCTCGGCATAATATCACAGCCAGGGAGTGGACATCGGTCCGCTGACTCATTCAGATTTCACCAGGTTCACATGCGTGTGCACGTGCACGTGAGTGCGCATGTGTTTCTATGCAAGCTGGGAGACTGTTAGTTGCCCGGCACCTAGCTATCATGTGGTAGGTCTTCAACAACTGTTTTTTTTGTTTTTTTTTCCGAGTACAGTTGACATTCAACATTATATTAGCTTCAGGTGTACAGCATAGTGGTTAGACATTTATGTGACTTAGGAAGTGATCCGTCCGAAAGTCTCATGCCTACCTGGCACCATACATAGTTATTACGTTATTGACTGTATTCCCTGGGCTGTACTTTACATCTCCGTGACTATTTTGTGACTATCAATTTTGTACTTCTTAATCCCTTCCCCTTTTCCACCCAGCCCCCCAACATCCCTCCCATCTGGCAACTGTCAGTTTGCTCTCTGTATCTATGAGTTTGTGTCTCTTCTATTTTTTATTTTTTATTTTTTCTCAATGAATGTTTAATAACAATCTTTACCTAGCAGGTCTTTCTTCTCCCTTTTCTACAAATAGGAACCTCTGGGAACTCTTAGCCTTTGATGGCTTATCACAGTTAAAATGATGATTTGTTCAAAGATGCAGAACTCACCCTTAAC
>NW_011888856.1:4878149-4884576 GCF_000151845.1 Pteropus vampyrus
CCAGAAAGTTTGTATCAATTCCATTTCTACTAGAAAATATAGGATAGGTGTGTCCTGTCACATTGTTAGCAGAACTATTTTTATATATATTTTCTAATTGGATAGGTAAAGAATATGCATTCTCATATTGAGGGGAAACACTTTTAAAAAACTCCATCGACTGTTTGCTTACTTTATAAATTTCCTGTGTTTGTCCTGTGCTCATTTTAAAAAATAGGGTCCAGTGTATTTTTAGCCCTTAATATATACTTCTTTCATGGGCCTTTTTCCTTTCTTTCTTTTTTTCTTTTTATCCTTTCTTCACTGTCCCCCACCCTAAGGTAAACAGATTTAATTGGAAGTATTTTTTTAAAAAGTAGTACTTCTGAGATGAAAGAGTTTCTGTCCACTTTGATTTACAATTTGGAGTAGGTTTACTGTACTTGTTCTTCTTAAAAAAAAAATAAAAAAAAAACCCTTCCTCTTCAAGGTGTGAAAGAAAGAGATAGAGACTTAACAGCGGAGTTAGCTTTGTTCCTTTTAAATCATCTGATGCCTTGTTCCCCAATAATAGATCTAATAGTCCTTATGGCGGAGAAATTTATTTTTTCTCTTTCTTTTCTGCTTGCTTTGATTTATGCTGAATTAATATAGTACCTAGATTCAACAGTGCCTGAATTAATGAATAGGATAAGAGCGATGACGTTTGCACTCCAGAGTATAATATAGGAGACACAGAGATGCCGTCTAGCCTGTGAATTTCTTCTTTGATGCATCCACCATAGGCTACCTTACCAGATTTACCTATTGTATGTAGTAAAGACATTTGAAGATGTAACTTAGTCTTCCTGAGCCTTGGATTTCTCAGACACAAAACGAGGACCTTTATTGGGCTTAGAGTTTTGCTTCACTCTGTTTTCCCCTAACTTTTTAATATACTTGTAGGTTCGCACGCAGTTGTAAGAGATAATGCAGAGGGATGTACCCTTCACCCATTTCCTCCCAGCTGCAATCCTCGGCATAATATCACAGCCAGGGAGTGGACATCGGTCCGCTGACTCATTCAGATTTCACCAGGTTCACATGCGTGTGCACGTGCACGTGAGTGCGCATGTGTTTCTATGCAAGCTGGGAGACTGTTAGTTGCCCGGCACCTAGCTATCATGTGGTAGGTCTTCAACAACTGTTTTTTTTGTTTTTTTTTCCGAGTACAGTTGACATTCAACATTATATTAGCTTCAGGTGTACAGCATAGTGGTTAGACATTTATGTGACTTAGGAAGTGATCCGTCCGAAAGTCTCATGCCTACCTGGCACCATACATAGTTATTACGTTATTGACTGTATTCCCTGGGCTGTACTTTACATCTCCGTGACTATTTTGTGACTATCAATTTTGTACTTCTTAATCCCTTCCCCTTTTCCACCCAGCCCCCCAACATCCCTCCCATCTGGCAACTGTCAGTTTGCTCTCTGTATCTATGAGTTTGTGTCTCTTCTATTTTTTATTTTTTATTTTTTCTCAATGAATGTTTAATAACAATCTTTACCTAGCAGGTCTTTCTTCTCCCTTTTCTACAAATAGGAACCTCTGGGAACTCTTAGCCTTTGATGGCTTATCACAGTTAAAATGATGATTTGTTCAAAGATGCAGAACTCACCCTTAACTTCTTCCTCTGCTCCCTGCATTCATAAGATGGAGCTCAGGTTTGTTCAGCAGCAGAGCTGCGGCTGGACCTCAATCGAATTCTGACTCCTTCCATTGTACTTATCCCCAAAAGTGTTAGAATGTAAGAACCTTGTGGGGCAGAGTTTCTCACACTTCTCCGTGTGTACACATACCTGGGGATCCTGTTAAATTATAGATCTTGATTCAGCAGGCCAGCGGCAAAGCCTGGTATTCTGCGTTTCTAAGTTTCAAGGGGATGCCAATGCTGCAGATCTGTCACCAACATGTTATGTGGCAAAGACCTCAGATATTTGCTAAAAATTTAGGTTTCTAGTGCCTTCTTCCCAAGATTTCTCATTCAGGAGGGCTAGATTCAAGGAATTGTATTTTTTTATCTAATATCCTAGACGATTCTCGGGATAAATAACTTTTGGCCAACAACTGAGTTTCTCTTATATTGCCTTTCTCTAGAGTTTCTGATGTCTGCTGGTTCCTTTTCAAAATACACGTATTCTTTATCTTAATACTATGATTCAAAGATTTGATGCAGTTGGTTTCCGTTGGTGGTGGCAGTGAGATTTTTGTTTGTTTGTTTTTTGCTTTTTGCTTTTGTTGTTGTTTTATCTTGCGTGGCTTGGCTTTTGTCTTTTGAAGGCCAAAAATCCAGGATAATCAGATTCTTTTGCTGAAAAAGTTTAGTTCAACTCATAAGAGCTTTGAGGTATTAAAATAATTCCAGTGCCATTCCGTTTGACACACAGAGAATTTATCAGGGCTTTAAAAATCCTTACTAAACCTGTACATAACAGCACTTCTTCTGATTTAAATAAATAACACATTGGATTTGCAACCAGAAATTTCTTATCCTCTCTACATTTACTCTTCTCAGGTCCAGATAAAAAGTAGTGCTTAATCCCCCAAAGACATAGACACTTATATGAGCTGGTCATATTGATAAAAAAGAATCATGGCTAGAGAGGAATGTCTGGGTTCATCGTAAAAGCCGAAGCTGTGTAAATCATCAAAAAACATGGGAGTGGGAAATATCATTATAAGCAACTCGCGTGAACCCCTGATGTTTTAAATTAACCATGAACTGTGACTTGCTTTGTAATATTTTGGAGCTTCTAAAAATCCCAGCTTTTCAAATGAACTTTTTCTATTTGGCAGCAAAACAGCAAGCCTACGAAATAATTTATAACCATTTGCTTTGTTAGTTATCCCTTTTAAGCAACCCTTGAGGGGAAAAACGCATTATAATCCCCATTTTATGGATGATGGATTTGAGGTATTAAGAGGACTCGATGCTTCGATTTAGCCAACACTTGCAATTTCGGCCGCAGCCCAAAGCCCTCGTCTCTACTCAGGCAGGGTGCTCTCTCTTATTCTAGCGACTTAATGTGATGAAGAACATGGACTCAATTTTCAAAAGTTAACTTAAAGCACTTAGAAAAATTGGGGTGAATTTAGCATCCTTGCTTTCTCAGATTGGTGGAATAAGTTTAGTTTGGCCAGGCTACTATTTTGTTTTTTAGTTAACATCATTTTTAACTGTTGTACATCTTGTTCAAACAATTCATGCCCTGGGACTTCTATTCTAGAGGAGTTTACTTCTGTCGTTTTCAACAATAAAGCAGAGAAGACATTGTAATTCTAATTGAAGGACATACGGTATGGCTATAGCGTAGACTGTGCTGGCATAGTCCCTTAACGTGTTTGTTCTTTAGTAAAATAAACACTTTACTTTGGTGTTTTATGTTTGTTTGTTTGTTTACATGCAGATATTTGAAAACATTTCCTATAACCTTGTATATTCTGTAAAGCGGATCTTAAAAGATGGGGCCACCGATGCTTGTCGGACACTGAAGAGACTCCCAGTGCAGAGGCCGGAGCGGTCACCTATTGTGGCTTCTGCCTCAGTTGCCTTCCTTCGGCAAAGGAAGTAACTGAACGTGACACAGTGATCATCCACCCGCCTGCTGGACTCAACGCACGTTTTGATGACTTAGGTTACGTATTTGCTTCTCAAAGTGTGGTGCCCAGGTGGTCAAGTCAGAACCATCTCAAGTTTATCTATCAAAAGGAAGATCACATTGGTTGCCTGGCAGCTACTGCAAGAGGATTTGCGGGGAACAGTCTGCAATCTGTACTTTCACAAGCTCTCTCAGTGATTTTCACGGTTGCTACAATCTGAGATCCATTGCCTAAGGGGAGGAGGCTTGACTTGCGTCTCTCCTAGAAGCTATTCTATTGCTAATGGAAACTGAGGGTAACTGGCAGTGCTTTGTTTCTCTGCAGAGTGAACATGTTTTCTCTGTGTAAATTTCCATGGCTTTCTTACTAAAATAGCTTATGTATAGCAAAACTTTTTAAACAGTGTGAGCAATGCAAGTTAGCAAGATGGCTGAATGTTCCTCGCGCCTTCTCACTTAACATTTTGACTCGGGTGAGTGAACTCCTTTAAAGGAAACTTCAGAACTGCTCAGAGTGAACGCCAGGCACAATCCTTAGATTGATTCTTCCTACTGGACTTTCTGGCGTTGGCTAATGGTGACAGAACACCCGTACTTGGCACGGAGGCTGCAGGAATTGTTCTTGGCTAGGCACTGTGCTCCAAGTCCCCACATCTTGATAACCTTCTTATTGCAAGTGCCGAATTTGACATCTCCTTCATACTGCATAAACATTTTAGAGAACTCAGCCATACAACAACCCAGATCTAATGGAGGCGTGACAAGTAAACGGTCGCTTTGAGGTCTCTATTGCTTCCTTAAATTCTGCCATATGTAGTACTGGCCTTGACCTTCAAAGAAGGGAGGAAGGAAAAGACAACTTTGGTGCGATTTGGCAATGCTTCTCGAAATTCTTGAATTTCTTTTCTATAAAAGCGAAAGTCATAACTAGTTTTCTCATAGTCAAAAGTGATTTAATACTCACTTGGCCCTTGGTTAGTTTCATGAATTATTCATGTATCACTTTGGGTACCACCTGTAGTTGATGGAGTTATATGGTGTCATAGGCAGTGTCATGCTTGGCTTGTGGGAGCCAGTAAATTGAAGATGGTTTATGGGAGGAATGCTAAAGGTAGCCGAGATAAATCTAAAAAGTTATTTCAGTTCATTTAAAAGGCTCTGAAATACAAATAACAACCCCAGTGTGAATAGTAGGGCATTTATCCTATCCAGTTTCTTTGTTTGCTAATAACTCTCACCTTTGGAGTCGTAAAGTTTATAAATAATAACAATACGTGGACAGTCTCTCAGTCAAAATGAAAATTCCTTGACCACGTCTTATTTTATTGATTCTACCCTCTAAATATTTTATTAGATAATAAATGAATATGGATTTTAACACAATTTTAGGAGAAACCAATATGTATGTACTTACTGGCTGAGTTTAATTTTTACAAGGGAAAAAAAAAATCTGCATTGAAAAGGCTAGAGCTTGGATTTATTTGCATGCATGGAGGAACAATTGGAAAGGAAGTTGTTTTCAAGTCCAATCCACCAGACAGGTCACTGGAGGGAGCTCTAACTTCACGACGAAACCAGAACTGAACTCTTTCTTTGTTCTCAAATTTCACATACAGCCTTAAGACAGCCCCCAGGCCCCCAACAAAAATCAATAATAAATATGAAAAGTGTCTGAAAAAGACAAGATTTGAGGAGCATCATATGCCACATTTGCTTACAAATAAACACAGGACCACTATTGAGAACCAGCAATATCTAAACAAGTCAAAAATACAGGATCATGTATAGTGAGAGCCATGATACATACTTTGTATGAAAAAATACTTTGAAAAATACACTTTATAACCATCCACTCACCCCACCCCATTATAACAACGTGAGTCCATGGTGATTCCCACTGTCGAGGCCAGCCATGCAGAATCTGGCTTTGGTGTCCACAGAATTAGTACAACAAGCCCTTTCTCGGGTGCTCTACATCGGGGGACACTTTGTAAGGAGCTGTGGGTGACATCTTGGGTCCACCTTTAGCCACTTCACAACTGTGCCTGTGTCAGACCAGCTCTGTGAAGGGCACTTTGTATTTCGGAGGCCGAGTGATGTAGCTTGACAGCCCCCGGAATGGGAAGCAGAGGTCCCCGCTTTTCATCACCGCCCGACTCCTAACTCTGTGTGAGCCTTTGGGCTTTTTCGTGTTTGCGTTCCTGGTGAAATAGAAATGTGAACAAGTTGAGCTGCGAGATTTCTAAAGTCCTTTCTAACTTTTAAGCATAATCACCAAGTTAAATTGTTCATTTTGCTTTTTGGTACTAACCGACCAGGGTGCATATTCCCAGAGAGTGAAAGAGTTCAGGTCATTTAGAACCCCCTAAAATGCCGTGTCTAACTTAAAAACGTTCTCTAAGTGTTTTCCTCCACTTTCTTCCCTACACACACTTCCTCGTCTTCCCATTACCCACCTGGTCCTTTTAGAGTTGGCTCCAGCGGAGAAGCAAATCTGTAGTAGCATTCTGAAAATGTGACTCTCCAGGAGACTGAATATCTTCAGGGTCAGGTCAAACCGGGCAGGGGTTGTGGCTCCACAGGCAGGCTGTGGAGCGGGGGCTTCGGGCTGGGAGTTGTTGAACTGAGGCGTTACCTTGAGCCAGGACCATAATTTGCAGGACCCAATGCAGAATGAAAATGCAAGCCTCCTACTTAAACATTGTTAAGGATTTTCAGATGGTGATAGCAGATCATTAAACCAAATACAGAACACTTCTGAGCACGGGGCCACGTGTGAAACAGGGATGGGTCACATACCCATGAT
>NW_011888856.1:4885486-4896816 GCF_000151845.1 Pteropus vampyrus
TATTTTAGGTAACGTCTTGTGATTTGTACTGGATGAGATCTGGGGCAAGATGATTCACAGCAGTGAAATTTTCTCCTCTTTAGACAGTACCACTTGCTGGCATCCTGGCTGCTTCAGTGAGGTGCCGTCATCACCTTGGAGATGTGATGTCTTAGGAGGTCCCTCCTCCAGCCAGTTGTAAGCAAGTGAAGTCTGTGGTAGTGACTCTGCCACCTTCTCTCCCTCTGCCCCGCGTACTGAGTGTCCTTCTCCCTACCCTCCTCTTTGAACAGAAGCTTACACTTTGGGACTTTCGAGTTTTCCCTATCCTACACCAGTCATCTTTCTCTCTTGAGTTAAAAACTAGCCAGTCTCTCTAACCAAGTCATATTAGTTTGTCATTAGTGGGTGACTGTACACATGGGTACCCTTGTAAGTAATACGTTCGCTTTTCCTTTGAGCCAGCTGCTATCAGAAAATCTAAACTAGATGAGTGTCTGAAAGGCGGAATTTATGTAATGGGGAAGCCAGGAGAGTTGACTCGGGTAAGAAGTAACATTCTCATCTGTATTCTCTGCATTATGTCAGGTTGTACCCTTAAAATAACAAAGTTTCTTACTTTCTAAAGTAAAGGCATTCCTATTTCTTAGGTGTTCTATCTCATCCCTTTGAGGGGTGTTGGCAGACCAGGGATAATTTGGAGAAGTTAAAATCTAGGAATCCGAAGACAGGCCTTAATTATAGCCTTTGGACTCAATTCACAATGAAAGTAGATTGAACTTAAACTTCCCACTAGCACAACCCTCAGGGCTAATGCTCTTGGGATAAACTCGAACTGTTTCATACTGGAATTCATTAGTCACTTCTTTAGCAAACTCCCTTGGGAAGGTCCCTTCAGTGCAGCTTTCCTGAGTCTGCTGCAGTTTGTGCTGTTACTCCAAGGTCTCAATGAACACTGTGGAATGCAGCCTGTCAACCACCCCTTTTCTTAGAATCGAGAATCAAAAATGACTCTGGAGAAAAAAAAATATGGTAATTACAACTTAACATGATGCATAGGATACAGATGACAGTGAAGTGGTTTCAGTCGTCATCATTATCATCACATTTTTTGGAAGTCATTAATGGCTGAATTATAAGATATTTTTTAATACCAAGATAAAAATATATTTTTATTTATGCAAATGATGTCATCAAATATGTATTCTGAAGGCGGCGAGGAATTATTTTCCTCATTATCACAAGATCTCCCCCAGGCTTGCTGCAGAGAGCTATCTCATCTCCAGCTCAAATATACCCAGGTGCATAAGGAAACAAAGGACATTTCCACTCAGGCATTTGTCTTACGCTTTCAATTTGAAATAATTTTAGACTCACAGAAAATTGGCAAAATTAGTGTGGAGAATTCCTGTAAACCTTCACCCAGCTTTCCCTAATGGTAACATATTACATAAATGTAGGACAAGGACGAACACCAGCAAATGAACGTTGGCATAATGCTATTAAATAAACTGCAGGTGGTATTTGGGTCCCATCGATTTTCCCATTAATGTCTTTTTTCTGTCACAGAATCTACTTGAGAACAGCACGTTGTATTCGGTTGTCAGGTGGACTTAGTTTCCTCCAGGATGAGCAAATGCCTCAGTCTTCCCTGTTTATTCATGATCAGGGTCATATTTCAAACCGGATTTATTCCCTTGAGTTGAATAAGAATGAAAGAATATCAAGATCCCCAATAGTGGGGATCTTTAAGAGGAAATTTATATTTTTTTCTAGAAAGATTTCAAAGTATTAAGGAACTTTTAGTTAATTTTAAATGTATATACTTAAAATTATGAATTAAAAATCTAGATGATTTAAATATTTTTTGATAGTTTTGGAAGAAAAACTTTTTTCCATACATTGGCCATTATTTTTGTAATGTCCTATTTTGAGTTGTTTAAATCTAAAAGAAAACCCCCTCTATGAGTGGCTATTGGATTCACAAGTCAGAAGAACTTTTGCAAGAAATGAAATCTGTATAATTGCTCTATGGCCTCTGAAGCTTAAATTAGCAAGAACTTCTATGAATTGTGTGGTCTAAATTTGCTTGACCATTTCGCTCCTTTAAATAACAACAAAAAAATTCCAGAGTAGTGTAATCAAATTCTGCATTAAAGACTTGTTTATTCTATGTTCTCAACTTAAAGTTCCTAAAAACATTTTTAATAAATCTGAATATATATATATATGTATAAGTGTGTGTATGAGTGTGTGTGAAATTATTTGTGTAATTCTCTACACAAATTGTGGAAGGCTTTACTGAGATCACAAGAAAAAAGACATGTTCTTCAATAAGGGTTATTGCATGTAACATAGGTGTCCTATTTCATCAGCTCGGAGTATAGAAGAAGGTCACAATTCTTTTGAAAATGCAACTAATACGACTGCACTCTCCCCTCACCGCTTACGGTATGTCCCCTCTCCCTGGGGCAGTCCCCACAGACATCCCCACTGCCCCTGGGGCTCCGTCATACGTCAGCCCTTCTGTCCCCACTTTCCCGGTGCCCGGAGCCCAGGTGCGCCCCCTGCAGTCCGAAGGGTGCCCTGCAGTAATCTTGGCCAACTGCTTCGGACGGGGTCCCTGCAGCCCCTGTCAAGCTGGGGGCCCTCCAAGCCCTCGACACTGCCCCTGAAATGTGCACTGCTCACCGCCAAAAGATCAGCGCCCCGCTCCAGAGGCATCATTCAAAGTGCCATTTCTGGTTCCCAGGACCTTGCCAAAGGAGAACCAGGAGACTTGAACCACTGCCACATGTGTCACCTTTGTGTCAGGTGGTTTTCTCATGCCTACTGGCATCCCTGTCTACTGTCCACTGATAGCGTCATTGCTTTTTGAGGTGTGTGTGGGGGGGGGGCGGTGCACTGGGGGTAGCTGAGGTGGGAGGCGTCTTTTCCCACGGCGCTGCGTTTACTCTGGTCACCGCACACCTGCATTCAGTGGAGTTTCTGGTACCGTACCTTGGCTGTTCTTATTATACCCAGCACAGCGGCATAACAAGGCCACACAGGTTCAAAGGCATTTCAGAGTCAAGGATGGGGCCCTTGTGTTACAAAAGCATGGTCTAGTCAGTGGGAAAAGGATCTAGGCTTCTCAGACCAGATTGTCTTTGAGTGATAAATTTTAACCTCTTTTGGTCTCTGTTTTTGTTTTTGTTTTTGTTTTTTATCTGAAAGGGAGGATTTTGGAATATATCAGTTTTAGGTTTTAAAATGTCTAAATGTGTGTGTGTGTGTGTGAGAGAGAGAGAGAGAGAGAGAAAGAGAGAGAGAGAGAGAGAGAGACAGAGACGAGACGAGACGAGACGAGACGAGACGAGACGAGGAAAGTTGAGGAGAGGAGAGATCTGGAGGGATACTATAAAAAAATGCCAGATACTTGACCATGAGCTGGTTGTGCCGACCACACCCAGTATGTGAGAGCTCATTGAAAATACAGGCGTCCTGCCACCAGTGAGAGGACAGGAGCAAACCTTGAAATAGGGACAAATTCTTTCTGTCATTACTATGGAATGTTCCAGATTTTCTATATGAGAAGAGCTCAGGAAACCAATCTGATTGGAACGGAGGGAGGAGAGCGATCTTGACGATCACTCTGCGTTTGCAGAGCATGCTCTCCACCTGTTCCTCCTCCTCCTTTTTTGACTCTATGTTTATTTGGAGGTGGTTTGGGAATAGACACTAAGGCGTGAGATTATATGGTGGCAGAAACCCTTTGGTAATCCCAAACCATAGTGAAATCTCTGTGTTCATATTTTACACTCAGAAATAATCACTGACTTTTTCTGCAGCTCAGAAGCTTTGTGCACATGTGTATTTTTGTTTTTTGTTTTTGTTTTTGGAGTAGAAACAAAACTAAAAAAACTCCAGGAGGGCAAAAACTTTGTGTTTGTACTTTGCTATGTTTTTAATTCCTTGGACAGTGTATGTCCACGGTAAGAACCGAGTAAATATTTGCTGCTGAAAGAACTTGTATGTCTAGCAATAAATTAGTTAAATTAGTCAACTACGTGATCTAATACATTATAGCAAGTTTTGCAATAAACTATTTTGCAGTCATTAAGATGATGCATTTTGATAGGTATTTTCAAAGAAAAAATGTTTAGGGTATAGTAAAAGATAATCAAAATTCTCATTTGTGTAAGTTATAGATATGTAAATTATTTTTGTAAAACATTTGAAAATTGTATTTGTGTAGATACAAATGCAAAGTCATAGACTTGCATGTAAATAAAATATTCCTCAGTGAGTATAAATAGTGGAGTTTAAATGGAATCAATAGAGGTGATCTTTGAAAGAAATAACAATAGTTGAGCCTCAAGACTCAATATTAATTGTATCAATATTAATTAAAAGTATTAAAATTGAGCCACAGCAATGGTAGAAGTTATTAGAAATTTTGGCATTAAAAAATATGAATACCTTTTTTTCTATATTTGTAAGGGTTACAAAATATACAAATGACATGGAAAAAATTATCAGATATTTTTTTCCCCAAGCCAAGAAATCACTTCCTGTTTGAAAAGGTATAAAATTATCTTATAAGTAGTGTTAACATCGGTCACGCTATTTGACTAAGGCCGGAGATGGATAACTGTGGGGAAGCTGACACTGTTACAACCGAATCTTTCATTTTTAAAAACATCGACTAGAATTTTATTTAGTGTTCAGAATATTCAGTTAGTATAAAAATTAGTTACTCCTGAAATTAGCTGTAACACAAACATGTAAATTCATTTACTTGTCTTCTCTTTTTCCAAGGTGCCCTGTGCATAAAGCAAATATTGCGTGCTATTTGGGTTCAGATACGTTTGTGTTACAACCCCTCTCCCCTTTAGATCAAGGGCATGATATCATCATAGCATAGGCACTTAATAATGCTCACTGAATGAACTCTAGATGATCTGGATTCCGTGGAAAACAGTGGTGCAGACATTCAAAAATGGTGGCAGCTGGAATGGCAGTAACAGTATTATGGACCCAAACTTTCCGTAGTGATGTAGACAAACTCACAAGTTCCTTACCTTTTGCTAGCTTTTGAACATTTACTCTTGTACTTGTTTAACTTTCATTCGTACACAAATTGAAATTGTTTTGTCTCCCATTCTTTTTGGCAGTAAAAGTTGTTTTTCCTGCAAACTCTAGCTCTCAGGAGATGAAGTAAACACCCTAATTCTACCTCACCCTCCAGCACCATCACTAGCTAATAGAGTTTTACGCAAAGGCTATATCTCCTCATCGCTGTATTGAATTTTTAGAATTGCTTCCCCGGTGCAGTTGTAAAGCTTTGAAAAGTTCTGTTTGTAGACTTGGTGATTGGGTAACTCATTTTGAGTGAAGTTGTAAAGAGTCCATGAATAAAAAGAGCAGAGAAGAAGAAAAAGATAGAGATTGAATCTAAGGATGTTAAAATGCAATTTTAGCTTTTTCTCTGATAACAGGCTTCTGCCTCCCGTTTCTTTCTACATCTGAATGAGGGACATGAAAGACTGAGCCACTTTTAAGAAAAGCCTTCATTGTGGATGTTTCTTTCTTCTTTTTTTTTTCTTCGTTTCTTCCTTTTTTTTTTTTTCAAAATTAATATAGGCATTCTTTTCCAAAGTTGGTTGCTTGAAGCAAATACCATACAGTACTTTTCTTCTAATGCTGATTTGAATCAATGCTTCAGATTAGAAAAGAAGAAATTGGTCCTCGGTCTTTTTCCTTTTCTCAGCTTCATTTGCATAAACATGCAATTTATGTAGGGGTGATAGAGAAATTTGGAGACAGCTGTCTGGGCCATCTTGCAGGAAAGCTGTGCTCAACCTAAAATTCAATTTAAATATTTCATTTCATTAGCATAGATCGCAGCATTGGTAGTAGAGTCTCCCTTCTTTATAATCGGCTCTAATCTAATCCATGGAAATTCGATTGCCCTGTCACTCTTAGCCTGCGAATTCTGTGACTGGACAGAGAACTACAGTCTTTGCAATGGAGATCGCCTGGAAGGACACTTCTGACTTCTTACTTAGAAGAATCTTTGTCCTAGGGATTCAAATAGAATTCAGTCGCGTTACCTCAAGAATTGTGTTCATTGACGTTCTCCTGCCACATCGCTCGTCATAAATGCAAGTCAGCTGACACCTTGAACGTCCCACTCATCCTTTTAACATTTGCCATTTTTGTTAAGTTTAGTTGATGCAGTTAACTGCTGATTTCACCTCACCTCGGGCCTTGCTTTCGATGGTGTTGCTGGTATCACGGCCTTTGAAACCAATGGTGCATGCTGGTGATTGGCTACCTTGTGATGCAAAAAAAGACTCCTCATTCATAATATTAATTATGGAAAATTTTCTATGAAAACATTATTGCCAGAAACACATGTATTGGTATTACCCATGGTTGTAGGCATTATTAGAATTATGAGAATGTCAACTGGGAAAATATACTGCATTTGCTCCATTGTCATAAAAATCATTCTTGCTATTATTACTTGTAATCAATGTATTAGAGCCATGAATGGAGGGTGTGGCTTTTCCCATGTCCAGCCTCACCTCGATTTGGACATGAATTTCAGCAAACGCTTTTTGGACATAGTACTTTAACCCTAAAGAATAATTATGGTCTAAGGAGAATGATTTGAAGCTGATGAAGTCGTTGTATTTTTCAAACAATGCTAATGTTAACTTATTTGATCTTTATATCTAGATGCTTGAAGCTCAAAGACTACATTAATGTCCACCAATGAAATAAATGCATGCACGTACACACACACGTGTGCTGATACCACTGCTCACTCACATATGTAAACACAGTGGCGATGACATATATCATTGGGGAAAAAATCTTGTTTTTTAATCTCCTCTAAGCTAGCAAAAGGCTAAATGGTATCTGTTATTTTTAGCAGGGCTGAATGAGATGCACCATCACCTCTATCTTGGGTCTTATAATTTCCATACACCTCTCATCATCTGGGTTTGAATAGAGAATGTATTGATGGATTCAGTATTCAATCCTGAAAAGACCTTGGCGGGGAGGAGCAGGACAAATGGACTCAGCATAGTGTGCTTAGCTGTCCTCCGGTGATGGATCAGGGCCTTTTGGGTCTCCTGAGGGTTTGTGGAAAGCAGATGCCCTCACTGTCTTTTTGGGGATGGACGATGCATATTCATGACATTGTAATCCCAATGGAAGATGCATGTCACCCCTTCTGAGTTTGGACAGCCTTTCTGCTCCCATTCGGTCTGAAAAGGATTTGCCATTGGCATTGTTTTAACTTCTGTTTTTTAATTACTTTTATTGCCACATAATATTGAAATTTATGAGCAATGTTTAAATGAGTTATAAATGGCTAGAATTATGAAGTAATAAAAATAAATGAAACCACTTCACATTTTAATTATTTTTAATTTGTTCCTAAAGATAAAATAAAATAAGAACCACAGGGGTCATAGCTTGGAAGGAAGTAAAAGTTTCTGCCTTTGAGTTGAAGGGAACCACATTTTGTCACCCTAAAGCAGCTTGTTGGGATATTGAGAAAAAAGACTCGGAGAGAATCTTTGACTCTCCCCTCTTTCTTGTCCCAGAGATTCAGACAGAGTAACCTGCTTCGGGAATGAAATCTTAGAATGCTGCCTTAGCCTAGTTTGAATTACGTATGATCAATAAGAAGACATGACAGATGCCTGTTAGCTGGGTTACACCCTGCGTCCCATGGCTTCTGAGTCACCCCGTATACCCCGTATGTTCGCTCTTCCTCAACCACCTGCGTATCACCCATTCTCACTTCTGAAAGCCAATACCCCGCCCCACCTTCTTCGTTGTTCCAAAATGTCTTATACACCCAATGTTGCCTCAAGGTCTTCAGACTTCCCACGCTTCTGTGAATTCCCCATGCCCGTGTATTAGAACTTTGATTTTCTCCTGTGCATCTGTCTCTGTTAATCTGATTATTAGCCCAGCTAGAAACCCTTCGAAAGGAGGAGGAGTGCTGTTTTCCCCCAGGTGAAAAACAGAAAGGACCACAGGATGCTCAGCAGTCATGAGACTCTGTTTGATTGGTACCGTCTTCATCGAGAGGGCTTCATCTTAGTGTGGGTGCACGCGACACCCACACTCATGAACAATATTCCATGGAGAGTGGGTGAGGATAGTGGAAGCCTGCCCGTGTGGCAGCATGTGTGTGGCTTGGTCTCTAAGAGCTGATATTATGTTTCTTGCTCTTGAGGAGCTCATACTTTATCATGGAAAACAGAGATACGTGCAAAAAATTAAACACGGGCAATATTACTGGCGTTGTATTTCTAGGTGCTCACGTCTCAGTAAAAATAAAGCACTGAACGGACTCAGGAACTGGGAAGATAGTTGTGGTCTGAGGTTATTCAGAACATGCTCCTGAGAAAGGCGAAGTTTGCTCTGCATCTGGAAACCTTTGTTAACGCTCTTAGCAGAACGTTTCAGGAGAATGAACTATAGAGATGAGAAAGACTTCATGCTGAAGAACAATATGGAGGTTTTCTTCATGCAAGTGAAGATGAACTTAATGTGTGCCGGGAGGTTAGTGCCAATAGAAAGAATACTGACAAGCACCTGCTACTCGCTTAACGGTTTCTATGGCCCAGAGCACTGTGCTAAGTGCATTACGTGGGTTACCTCATATAACCGATTTTTTAAGATTGGCAATGACATATCAGACTTTACATTTATACATTAGATTCTTGGTAATATAAACTAATGTAAATCTTAAAACATTCAGATTTGATCTGGATGAATTAATGTGATAGGGAAAGGAGGCAAGAAAGCAACGGAGAGATTACGCTGAATATCTGGGTGTTAATGAACTGTATCATTCTGCATGAAAATAGTGGGTTTATCCAATGGTGTGCTGCTTAATATTTAAAGATTGACTAAGGGGAAAAGCCCCGATTTGACAATTTTCACTTTCTGCGATGTAAATTCTTTCACAATGGCTGAATTCAAGCTACCGGTGTGAAATCAGTCAGTTCACCAAAGTCCTGAAAACAGTCATCAGCTTTCATAAGCCAGCATGATCTGGCTCCAGCTCACACCAAATTCATCCCAGATACAGAGAATACTGAAGAACGAATGAGTTCTTGCTGATTTGGCTATGTAAAATGGAAGAAGAGACTGTCACAGTGGCATCTAGTTTTGTGGCTGGAGGGAACGAGGGCCTGGGTGTCACCTACATGTGGGAGGACAGGGCCAGCTGTGCCTAAACTCAGCATCAGTCACTTAGAGCCTTGGCTCTCGTCGCTCCCTCAGGCATGCGTGTACACCATTTTACATGCTCGGAAGAGAAAGCTTTCTGCCTCAGGTGACTGCAGAGGCACAGGACATCGGGGCAGTGAGAAGGCAGTGCAGCAAAGGATCCTTGGTCCGGAGGAAGGAGTAAGTCTGAGGCATTGAAGTAGAGAGGCTGGAGACCGATTTGGGAGAACTCGTTTTCACGGAAGGGCCCCAGGGAACGTGTTATTATTTATTTCTCTGGGAGAGTCTGTGTGGAGCAAGGAAGGAAGCGCCCTTTCTGTCTGTGCCCTCATTGCTGCGCTCTGAGAGTCTCAGAGACTGAAGACCCTTTCTGGAGAGTCCAAGAAATGCTTGGGGCAACTGGAGAAGCTCTTAATCGATCTGAAGTCCTATCTTTGCAGGTTGAAGTAAAATTTGAGTGTTACCAGTCACGTAAATTTATACCCAAAGCTTTCTGAAGTGTGGAGAATTTGGACCAGGAGGAAAAAAGAAAAAAGGAAGTAGGGAATTTAGGGGGAACAAGGTGAGCGTAAATCTGATCGTGTTATATGTGAGATGGTCATGCCGGAAATATGTCCTGTAGTGCAACAGGACATACGGGCTAAGGCTCTAGTGAACAGGCCAGAAATATGGAGGAGAAATGGGAGTCCTCAACCACAAAGATGACACTTGGGCTGGGATCCAAGTCAGGGAGAGTGAAGGAAGGAGATCAAATTGCTTCTGATGAAGCTCACAAGAATTCGCATAGTCACAACACTCTAAGTTAAACTGTTATATTTTACCAGCCCTGAGTGTACAGATAAATAGATAAATTCCTTTTCCCCAAGCAAGCCTTAGGAACCATTTCTGAGCCATGCTCATCTGCTTCCTGGTTTATAGGTCTCCATGGGCTTCTAAATTCCTTCTGACTTAACCTACATTCTTGGTAGGCAGAGCGAGGCAGCAGGCATGGCAAGCTTGTCCTAATAGTCCCTATGCCATGAAAGAACACTTCTATCTTCCCTTCCTGCTGTCTGAAGACTTCACGATGCACTATGTCCCCACTGATAGTTTGGTGGCAGACGGCTTCTGCTGTGTTTGAGCAGCAGGGATGAGTGGATTTCCTTATTCATTCGATGGGAGCCCCCTAGCATTTCCTTCTTTCTCCTTGTTCTGAGTAGAGCTCAGAGCAAAGAAGTGACACCTTTCTTCTTTCCAGCAATTAGAGGAGGTAAGTACGGAGCCCTTCCTAAATGTACCGATCCCACACCCTACCCGAAACACTCCTTGTCTCTTGCTTCTAGCCGGCCAACTTCCCAGTGCTCCATTAGTCCCATTGGCTTAGTTTGCATTTTCCTGTCAGTCTTTTGCTACAGATTATACCATAAGGTGCACACACACACACACACATACACACACTGCAGAGTTCCAGCTCAAATGGCGACACTTACGAGTGTTATTATATACATAATGACCACCGAGTAAAATAGTGCTTCCGTGTCCTCAGTGCATTCACGAAAGGATGGACTTTCAACGCATTATCTCTATTGACCTTATTTCAGATATTCGTGGCCTCAGGCCACCAAATTTAAGGTTTAAAATTAAAATTCTCGAGAAGAATAAATACAATTTCAACATGTGCAAATCCAATACATAGATTCATTTTTCTTTTTACCTTTGCATTCATTTCTTTGCTTTCATGTTTCATGTTTGCATTTACTTTAGACTTGATAGCTCCTCTTTAAAGAATATGTGTTTCCTCAGTATAGATTGATATTTCCTTCTAATGATTTTAAATTCTGCCGAATCTCCCGCCTCCCATCCAGACCATGAGCACGACTTCAACTTTTGCTTTATTGATTAGAGGTTCCCTTTATCCTTCTCTTACATCTTAAATTCATATTTTCCTATATTTATTTTTTTTTAATTATATAGTTTACACCGTCTAAACCTAACCATCTATTTCTGACCATCTTTAGATCTGCTTCCACGTTCTTATTTTCATAGTCTCCATCTATCCCTGCTCAGTGCCTTCAATTTCTCAAGGTGTAAACATTCTCCCTTCTCTCCTATCTGCAAAAATACAC
>NW_011888856.1:4898021-4908534 GCF_000151845.1 Pteropus vampyrus
AATTATATAGTTTACACCGTTATGTCTAAACCTAACCATCTATTTCTGACCATCTTTAGATCTGCTTCCACTTTCTTATTTTCATAGTCTCCATCTATCCCTGCTCAGTGCCTTCTTTTTCTCAAGGTGTAAACATTCTCCCTTCTCTCCTATCTGCAAAAATACACCTTCTCCGGATCCTGGTAACACCGCATATCTATCCATTCTCTTTTCCTTCTTTGAAGCCAAATCCTTTGTAAGAGTAGTCTGTCTTGATTGTTCTTACCATTTTCCTACTTTTCTCTTAATTCTTCCCTTTTAACAACCATTTTTTCTGCTCCCATCACATTTTTTTTTTTAAAAAGATGCTTTCTTGGAGATTATAATGAGTTCCTAATAAGCAGTCCACATCACTTTTTAGTCTTCATTTTTTTGCTTTTTAGAGCTGTAGGATTTGACACCATTAATAATCCTAATTCTTTCTGAAAGTCTCTCCCCATTGGATTCCGTAAACCAATTCTATCTTGGCTCCCTTCCTACTTCTCTGATGTGACTCTTGAGACTTCATCCTCCAGTCTCATATATATTTTCAATGGGACCATTTCTTTGGCTCTTAATTTTTCTCTCTCTCATTGAGTTAAAAGAGTGCATACTGAGCACTTATTACCTTTAAGTCATTTGAGTACAAGGAATGCCTTAGGGCGCCTCCATGGTCCTGTTTGAGGGCAATGGAAAAGCCATCTTGTTCAAGAGATCTTGTGAGATCTCTAGAATCTTTCATTATTGTAAAATTTCCATCATTCTTTAGCCTTTTCGGCTGAGGAATTTATGATCCCTGTTCAAATTCAAAAATAAATACATAGATAAGTTCTCCAGTAGGCTTCATTGATTGCCAGCTTCACCTTAAGTCAAAATAATAATAATGTCAAATTATCTAACAGAACACAGATCCAGAGGCATAAAATATAGGACAGGTACATTTTAAGGAGGTAAGGGGCAGGACTGAGACAATATTGGGGAACAGGGGACTCTCCCTGAAAAGGGTGAACCCATGATTTGTCCCCAGGGGTTGCCTAGGCAAAATGTTGCTGAGGGCTGGGCTTGGAAATGCCTAATTAAAAAAGCACAAAACAGATATTGTCAACAAATTCCCATGACAGAATAAGCTCAACATTTTGAAAACGAGATTTCTTTGCACAGTATGTATTCCCACTGCTGTTTCTTCTTTTCTTTTTCTGAATAGTCTCATGGTTCTCGGTACATGAATCTGAGTCACAAGAGATCATCTCCCTAGAGTGCTTAGTCTAATTAAGAATAATAATAACAATCTCCATGAAAGCGTCTACTCTGGGAAAGCCATCAGGAAACTAGTAGGGTGACAGCAGTCTTTCTTCCAAGTTCAAGTGTTTCATTTTACTCTAGTGCAATGATTATAAATGAATATTCTTTGATAGCAGGTAGTCCTAGTGGACATCTCTGGAGTGGACCAAAAACCTACTTCGTAATAATAGATCATTCGTTAGGCTAACATGGAAGGTGATTTTTGCCTATCAGTGAAAAATGATATAAACTCAGCCCCCTAGCATTTCTAGTAAAATGTTACTCTTTTCACAATATGACCTGGAATTTGGTAGTCTTGGAAAATATTTTAAAAAACTCCGCACATTTATAAATCTTAAAAACAAATGAAGAACAATGACAATAAACTCTCTATTTTGTGATATTAATTGAAAACTACCAGTTTCATAGGGTTTTCTTCATTTTAAATTTACCTTCTACTCATAGTATTTTTACCATAGATCTCTCCGGTGAGATTTTACTGTTAGAAATTCTTTCTGATGTGGGCTTCTCACTCGGATATTTATGTGGGGATTTTGAGACCACATATCTTCATCTATGTGCATATGAAATTTAATAAAACTTACTCAATTCTTATCAAACTGACAATCTTCTCTCCTGCTTCTTATGTCTGAGGAGAATAATGCATTTGGAAAACATCAATAAGTAAAGAGTCTCTTTGAACAGTCGGATGGGCGTCAATTATTTAAGGACTATTTATTTAAGTATTCTTAAAGAATAAATGTTTTAGCAATGCCAGCAAACCTAATAAGGATTAATGTCCCTCCGATGCTGTTTGTGGCTTCCAAGTATAAACCGAGTGGTGTCCCTGCTCCTGATTTCTTCCCTTCCTTTCCATCATGTTTGCTGTTTCCGCGTATGAGTTCTTCTCTCTGGGAGACGGATATGAATTTGTGGTCCGGGAGGACATCACAATTCCCACCTCACTTTTAATGGTTTTAGCTTCAATTTCCGAAGGGAATTTAAGGTACTATCATGGGTCAGTAGGAGAGATATTTTTGGGTTGGGATGTTTCTTATCACTCTCGATTTCAAATCTCTAGATCTTTAAATGCACTTAGAGCAACTGATTGACGATATGTAATAATTTAATGGTATTTGAAAACCTTTTACATATGACATATCAGACTTGGATGATAGAGGAAAAGGCTAAGAGTTTTTATATTTTAAACTTTACTGAGTTGTAATTGACATTCCATAAAGGGCACACATATTTAAAGTGTATAATATGATAAGTTCTGACATATCTGTACCCCTGTGAAACCATCACCACCACCATAGCCACTATCCTCAAATGTTTTCTCACTCCCTTTGGTAATTGCATGCTCTTTCTTTCTTATTCTTAGCTAGTGCCCCTCCCAACTTCCACCTACAACTCAACAGTTACTGATTTGCAAAGCTAGGACTTCTTAACAGTGGACCATCCTTCGTGGCCAACACACTTAATAAATACGTGAGAATCCCAACCATGAGTGTAGCATTTAGAGTTCATTTATTCGTCCTTTGACAAATCGGGTAGATTTGGGTGTGCCACAAAATAAGAGGGCTGTTTTAGAGCAGCAGCACTGCACATGGTCTCATCTGTGTTATGGTGGTGACTTCAAGAATTTAGTGGTGAAAAAAAAAAAAAAAAACAACAACAAGTGAAAAGAAACATGAATTACGCATAAGCACAGACCCAAAGCAACAGCTTCCAAATGTTCGAAAACCCCGATGTTTGCATCCTGGCTTCAGCCGCTGTCTGCAGATCTGGATGCGTTGGCACCTCAGACTCACTCGGAAGCTGCGGAAACGCTGACACCTGGGGTCCACATCGATTGGTTAAGTCGGACCTCTGGTAGTGGCCTAGCCTGGGGAAGCATTAGTCTTTAAAACTTTCCAGTTGATTCTAATATGCAGTGAGAGTTGAGGACCATTGCTCATGTTTCACTCGTAGTAAAATGTTCTTTTTGGAGAACCAGTTTCAGGGGTAATTTTCTTAATGACCTCATCCAGACTTGGACACGCGGTATCGCTGCTTCCTCTCAGGAGGGTGTGTGGCTCTGATGAAGAAGTAGTTCTTGGAGGAAAACTAAATGATCCTTACTGACACATAGCCACGATTTGTCCTCTTGCCTTAAAATAGTCTACGTATTATAATCAAACTCTGCTCTGTTCCGTAATCCGTTTTACCTTTCATTTACCATTTTCCGTGTCAGTATGCAGGAGAGGTCACAGAAAACTCTGTGCTGTTGACCCACTGAGTAACTTTGTCTCCATGTCTCAAAGTGCCTCGTGCCCCCCACTTTGCTCTGGCCCGGGGTTCCCCTCTGAACTCCAGACTTCTCCTGGCCTCCACACCTTGGAGGACTGTCTTTCTCACTGTCCTCATTCACCCATCACTGGATACCTTTTCTCCTACATGTGTTTATGTCAGCGGCTGCCAGAGACTGAATATAGCATCTTGGGCAAGCTGCTGTCACGTTAACTTCAGCCTTTTGCTGATGGTGCCATCACCTAATGGAAGAAAGTCACAGTGGAAAATTTGTTTTTGTGTCAAGCCGGTGGGTAGAAAATTTGAGGACAGACGTGCCAGGCTGTGGCCTCCACATCACACAGTGGACCAATGTTCCCTTTGCCTCCGCAGGGAACAGCTCTGGTGGCAGCAGCAGCTTTATATCCCATGAAAGGACATTGCTTTGCCCACCTCTGAGAAAAACAGAGTGATAGCGAAACATTGCTTTGTCACTCTGAATTAGTGGCATAATATTATTTAGCCAAATATGTCTATGACCGTGGTGCAACAGACAAGCATCACTGCTTAGTGACCTCTGAACGTGAACTTCCACTTGTGAGCCTACTGAGTATTTTAG
This sequence comes from Pteropus vampyrus, assembly GCF_000151845.1. Classification (NCBI taxonomy): domain Eukaryota; kingdom Metazoa; phylum Chordata; class Mammalia; order Chiroptera; family Pteropodidae; genus Pteropus; species Pteropus vampyrus. Next base: position 4,902,211 of record NW_011888856.1, read on the forward strand.
CAGATTGGGCTCTAAACTAAGGATGTAGGAATTGATTTTTCTCAAAAGAATATCAGTATTGTTTTTTCTTTTCCTTCCCTGTTTAGGTTCAGATATGTGCTAAATGCAGGAGTTTGTAGAAAGAAAAAAAAAAAAAACTCACTGTCATATGTCATTCATGATCAATTAGTTCAGAAGGATATTTTTCATTGTCCACATTACATATTCACTGTTAAAAGTCAAAACCGTATGTAAAGTGATCCAGTGGAAGGTGACTGCAATATGTCTGCATTTATGAATTGCAAGTGAGTCTTTTATGTTTGCTTTGTTTCATTTAGGGGAATTTTATTAGCACAAATAAAAGTAGCTAAGAGGTAAAACACTTTCCTTTTGTTTATATGTAACTTGGGAAACATTTTTATTGCTGCCCATAAATTGAAACACTGTGGTAACCATGATTAAGTCATTCCAACATAGAAATATTTATTGGGTGCCTGCTACATACACAGCACTCTAGTAGAGATGGGACATAATATATTACATATAATTGGTATCATCAAGAAACTTAAAATCTATCAGGGAAAAATGTGGACACAACTATTTTTGGAGTGAATCTGTTACAGTAGAGCTAATATCTTCTTATATATTCAGCGTCAGTGAAATTTCTACAAGTGCAAGTATTTGAGAAAGGTTTCAAAATGCTAATTTGTTAAAAGGAATAAAAGCAAAATAAAGATGATCCAGAAGTTTAAACACCTAATTGAACTGATAATTCACCTAGGCCAATTGATGATGAGCAATGCCTTTTAACTTTTAAAGGTTCTGAAGCTAAAGGCCTCACAATCTTTATTTTCTGACAGAAAAGAAGACACAATTGATCTTCAGAGACAAAGACATTTTTATGACACTGCACTCAAACCGAACTATAGCTCAAAGGTCTCAGTGTACCGAATAGCGTATTGGATAATAAAATCAAGTACAGTTTTACAAACATCAGGAAAAGTGAAGTCCACAGAGATTATTCGAGCTCGTGAGCATCTGTGAGACTAAGGCATTGCTGGAACTGAAGGAAAGATTTATCTGAGAAGTTGAGATAATGTAATACAGAGATACTTATTGTGATTTTTAAATTTTATGTTACAAAATATTACATGTATTTGAAATAAATTTAAACAATAAGTATCGTGAAATAAAAGTGAAATTCTCTGTTCTCTTTTCCTCCTAACCCCTAGTCGTACCTCACACAAGAAATTTCTTTTAATCGTTTCTATTCACACTTTAGGCAGTTGCCCTCAAAACACTAAATACCATTCTTATACAGCTACTTCTTCACTCAACAATTTAAATAAAATCTATCTTCTTTTTATGACAGAAGAAACATATTGTCCTCTCTTATTTTTTCTTCTTCTTTCAATGTTTGTTAATTACTAATTTTTATTTCTGCTACCTCACTAGAATAATTAACCCTCAGTTCTTCGAATCAATACATATTGGAGTGTCTCTTAAATCTCAACATTACAAAGTGAGAAATTTGATATTTCCACTCATCCGTCAAACTCTGCCCTAACCCCTGTTTCTGTTGATATGACATTACTTATCCATTGCCAACAAAATACTCTCCTGTGCCACGAAACCAATGCTGCTTGGAAGATGATCCCAAGGGTCGTGAAAAAGTTTACTCCTTCAAAAATTTTTAACATCCCATCGGTTGCCAAAATTATGCTACATTTTACTTCGGTTAGTCGTGGAACCATGAGTTTAATGTACCACTTTTTGTTTTCCTTTGAAATTCTAGTCGTCTTTCTTTCCCCATTGTCGGATGTGGTACATTCCTTCATGTGGCCATTGAGAGCCTTCTCTTTCTTGACCTTATAGTTTACATAGTCCTGTTTGTATCACTTACGTTGAAGTTTCTCTACTTTGATACCTCTGACTTTCTGTTCTAACAAAGGGAATTACTCTCTAGAGCAGGTATTCAACTGGCACACTGGAATTCCTTTAAAATATATTCAAGGTAGTTATTTTGATTCCCAATACTTCTTTTTCTCAGATCTCCTTTTCTTTTCCTTGGCCTCCTGCTTTTTTTTTTTTTTTTTTGAAATGTCTCTGGGCAGTAACATTTTGTCTCATGCTTATCTGCAAAGTCCTAATTTGCCTTCAAATTTGTTGAGTTAGGTATGAAAATCCAGATTTAAACAATTTTGGCTAAACTGTTGAAAGCATTACTCAATTATTTCAATTGTCATCTGCTGTTCAGTGAGCTACTACTAAACTGATTCTTGTTCCTTGAAGACAAACGCCACCCCTGTCCCTAGAAATTATTACAACTTTTTTTCGTCGTTAATGTTAAATTTACCAAGGGATTATTTTAGCTTAGATACTTTTAAATTTATGCTTTTCGGTGCTCAGGAAATTTTTCAGTCTGAAGATTTGTGATATTCTTTACTTTTTGGAACTTTTTTTTTCCTATCATCATTCCATCTCTTTTCCTTTACTTTTCTGTTCTCTATTTCTTGATAGATGGATGTCGAATGGATGTTGGCTCTCTCAGATTGATCTTTTATGTCTCTTAAATTTTGTAGCATTCCTTAATCTTTTGGGTTTTTTTATTTACATGCTTGATTTATTTTCAATTTTTCTAATGTTATTATTAATTTTCCATGATATTTATACTTTCTAAGAACTCTTTTTTAATGCTTTAATTTTAACATGAACTATTCTTATTTTGTGGATGAAATATTTTCTTGTGTATCTTAAATCTTCATAATGTATTTTGAATTATCTTTTTGTCTCTAGAATTGTTGTATATAAGGGCAAATAAAAATACAAATAAGAGGCTGAATTCTTCCTGTTCAAAGCAAGAGAAGAGACTCCCCATCTTCTTTTCTTAAAGCATTTACTTTAGAAGCTGTGTAAGTTCTAGCTGTCTCTTCAAAATGGATATACAGTATTTTCAAGCTAACTTAACCTCTTGACAGCTTTAGGATCCAGGAATGTCACTCTAAAGGACAAACATCACTTTGAAATGTATTCATCAAGCAAGAAGAGTCCCTATCTCCCAGTTTCTATAGGAGGGTGGAACTCTAACTTCTAATAGGCTCCTTGCGCCTAGTTAAAAACCATCTCCTGTTGTTAAGATACTAGAAATTTAATTTTCCTCTGGTTTAAGCCAGTTAGCTAACACAAATGGTCACCCCAAATACCAGGTAGATAGATCTAGGGTGAACCAAATACGACAAATAGTACAGCCAAGACCTCTTACTTGAACTAGTTGTGGTTAACCTTGAAAACATGTATGGATTGGAGTATATCTGCTTGGTTCTATGAAAAGATGACATTTTATTTTATTTCTTAGTAGATTCCCTGTGATGCAATCATAGTCTGCATCACATTCTGGTTTAATGATTACTCAATAATAAAGCTGTTTTCTTTCTTCTATCTTTGTGGACAGGTTTTCTGGGTTGGCAGGAGATTCTGTTTTTAATTATACTTCCCTAACGTGTACCTTCCACACTTCTCCCTCCTTCCCAAGAATAGTTCTGCTTGTTCTTTACTCTTTCTCCCTTTGTACTTGATTTTTCTCTTCTTGGTTTTCCATATATTTTTTCCTGCTAATTCTTATTTTTGAGCAAAGAATTATATTGAGTAATAGAGCGAGTTGGCATGGATTTCCCCCACCGTTGAGTAGGTCTGTTAGCACACTGAGTCTCTACCAGATTAGAAGGATTGACCATGAGCTTGGGTAAGTGTGTGGTAATGTCTCTTCAGGGAATGGAAGGGAGGCTGAATTAAAGAGCCTGTGTAGTCGTTTGTAACATTCGTAATAGAATCTCGTTTCATCCTCACCCTCACGTCATTCTATTTAAAGTCCTCGCCCCATTCCCTCACAATTGAACACACTTGCAAGGACGTCTACACTTTTTTCTGCATCATAAGTGGCAAAATGTATTGAAAAAGTAGAGTATATAAGCTGGCTCTCTCAAAATATTGATGTATCAAAGGATTCAAGAATAAACTGAAGATCTTATGTAAAACCAATTTATCTTTTGTAGTATAAAAGTTAAATGTAAAGTTAATACTGGAATAACAAAAAAAGTTGTATGAACATTTTCTGGTAGTTACTTTGAAAAGGACTAAGATGTCAAGAAAATCTGTCAGACCAAAATCACTGCCACTTGATATGGGCCATGTTGATGGTATTGGATTTTAAAGATATTAGTATCAAATATTTATTCTACCTATAGAATCAAGACAAAGATAGAGAATGGTTGAGATAAAACATATATATATATCATCTATATCTATTCTTTTCTCTCTCTCTCTCTCTCTCTATGCATGCACACACACACACACACACACACACACACACACACTGATAAAACATTATTGTCGGTGCATCCTCTTCGGTGCTGGCACGGAATGCATATGCTCTGCTCCTTGTTTGGGTTCAGTACAAGATAGTGACAGCGGCTGACAGAAGCCTTCAGTAATAGGCTGTTGTCAGAAAGTTAAGTGTGGACGCAGAGCAGATCCGGAGGAGTTTGCCGACCTTAACTTTTCAGGGAAACTGGTTTGCCTCCTTTATCCTTTTAGGCTTCTCGCTTTTTATCTTTTTCAGCCTCTCTCCTAATGTAAAAGGGAAAGAAAAAAAAAAAACTTTTTTTCATATCTGTGAATGTTCTTTTTTCTTTCCTCCATCCTTGTGAACTTCACAAAACTCCCTCTGATTAGGTGGAAAAGAGGTATGAAGTTTTCTCTCTAAACACATTGACACAAGACAAACTAAAAATATATTCCGGAAAATATGTCTGTTTGAAATTCACTTGAATGTATGCCGTCGGTGGCAAAGTGTCTTCCATTTTTCATATCCCAACCATATGCCAGGCCGTATTAAATTATGATGGATTAAATTAGGATTGGACTGCATGATCGTATAAGAATAAGAATTTCATACCTCATCCAATCAATTCGTGCTGAGATCAGAGTCCCAGAGTAACATCTGACCACTCGCATAAAGGAAATAGCAACTCCATTTTTATAAAGATTGAAAAGTAGGAGCTCTGTCTACCCTGAGTTAAAGCAGTATTTTAAATTTTGGCAAAAAATCTATTTAAATTTTCTTTTGGTTTATTCTTGATGAGCGAATGCATTTTCTACCCTGTCAAAGTCATACATATTGAAAAGTTTTTTGCTTGCTTTTGTTTTTCTTAGAAAGAGGTCATTTTAGTTTGCTCGAAACTATCTTCTACTCGTTTTATCCACAAATACCCACATTTAATGTTCTCAGGGATCTTGACCGATGTAGAAATGCAAATAGCATTTTTTTTTTATGTTTTCTCCATAAAGTTAAAAGGCCAAGCCAACATGATGATTAAAAAAAAAAAAAAAAAAAGGCCATATAGTTGTATGCTTACAGTTGTCCCTCATAGTTAAGATCCCATTTGGTGGCATGTTTTTCTAAGCAGAGCATCTTGAAAAGAAGAGAAGTATTAAAGAATCGGGGAACATTTAGGGAGAGATAATTTTCAATCTGAAACTTACAATCACAGGCTCAAGAATTTTCGTCTGCTAGCCTAGGGCTATGCAACATCCCCTCCTTTCGACTGAGGACAAACACTGAATTAGCCTCCTTTTATGTTCTGGAGGTTTAAAGCTCCTTTATTTCAAAAGGCCTTCGGCATGGTACATTGATTTTATGTTTGATTTTTATTAGGAATTTTAATTGCTTCTGTAGTTGTATATAATTTTGGTACTCCAACTATATTGTTCCTTGTAAAATACCTGGAGTATTTTCTAAGAGGCAGAATATTTCATGAATTGTGGGGGGAGGAGGGGTGTATAATTAAATAATACATAATCTTTATGTTACTGACACCACATTCCTAAAAAAATTAACACAAACGCAAGGGGTAGCTCATGTATTTGAGGAAACGATATTTAAATAAATTATTTCTTCAAATATTCCCTTATACAGATTTGATGTAAAATAAATAAAATAGAATTATACTTTAGAAACAACATGATTTCTAGTTGCCTTTGAGGATACCTCGATTTTTCAGTTTAAAAATGTTCGAGATCAGTTATTTATGACAAGTCAGACATTACAGCTACCTTTTGTGTATAGCATGTAAATGGGAACTTAAAATTCCCCGTTGAAGTGTAAAATTCAGCAAAGGACTTTTAGTGCATCCAATCAAAGGAAAAAATATATATATATATAGCAACTACTTACATACAGTGGGCTGTTAGAAACTTAGTTTGTGGTTGTTATAAACCTTGCTAAATAGATTTTACTAGGAAGACATGTTTTCAAATATGAAAATAGCCCTTCTGTCTTAAATATTT
>NW_011888856.1:4909714-4914321 GCF_000151845.1 Pteropus vampyrus
TACCTTTTGTGTATAGCATGTAAATGGGAACTTAAAATTCCCCATTGAAGTGTAAAATTCAGCAAAGGACTTTTAGTGCATCCAATCAAAGGAAAAAATATATATATATATAGCAACTACTTACATACAGTGGGCTGTTAGAAACTTAGTTTGTGGTTGTTATTAACCTTGCTAAATAGATTTTACTAGGAAGACATGTTTTCAAATATGAAAATAGCTCTGCTGTCTTAAATATTTGTATGGAAATCATGTTTAAATACGACAGTAGCCAAACATGATGTAATCATAAGAGTTTTGTATCAGATTGATTACATTTCATTAAGATTACCTTATAAATATTGTGGGTAGGTATTCCCACTGGTCTCAGACTAGGTAAATCAAGCTGATTGAGTTTCTCTGTCCTCACCAGTTCTCTGGTATGTTAATAGAGACTTTATGTAAAAACTCAATGACATTTCAGTTTTTAAATATAAGTGACCTCCTGTGATCACAAGCTTAATGCTGCATAATTTTTCATAATAATATAAAATTATATTTCTTTTGCTATATGTGCAATGTTTCTCTATTCTTTAGGGATGGAGACTAGGGATAGAGGGCAAAGAGAGAGAGAGGGATTGAGAGAGAGAGAAAGAGAGACAGAGAGAGAGAGAAAGAGAGACAGAGAGAGAGAGAAAGAGAGACAGAGAGAGAGAGAAAGAGAGAGAGAGAGAGAAATGCAAACTTGCCTATTTGAGTGCATTTGGAGCTTAGAGAATAGTTTCTGCCATAAGAGTCCCTGAGCCTTGTCTTCAGTTAGAAGTTATTGGTAATTTAATTTTATTTTATATGCACCGAATAGTTTATGTTGAGAAGCACTGTATACTATTGGGTCAAGATCAGATAACAGATCATTCTACCTAAAGTGATATCCATGTTCTCTGCCGATATTACCGAGAATACCGTATAATATTCTTTTGGTTTAATAGATTATTCACATAAATGGATTCCAGTGTACAAGTTGAAAGTGCACAAAATTAAGGTTATTTATGCTTCGATATAAAACTAGATGGGGCAGCCAATCCTTGTCCTTAGAGCCTTAGGTATTACAATTAAGAATTAATTTTTCTATATTACCATTAGGAACAAATTGTAAACCCTTTTCAAATTTGCAGAGTACATTTATACAACATTACTCAGCGCATTCACTTAATACTAAAACGTAATGAGCTGAATTTGCATATTTTTCATTAGCTAAAGTTCTTGTATTTCTCCAAGGCCGTCTTACTGAAATATATAGTCTGTCCACTCTCTCATTTTCAAGAAATGTTGAATTAATGGATGTTGAGGACCATTTCTACCACCCACTTATTTGTATGATTATTAACATCAACATAACACTTACAGCTCTGATCAAAATCTTTAAATTTTAAGTTTAAAGGCAATCTCCTGGAAAACATTTGTAAAGCTTCTGCGACATTTAATTCCTCCCATGACGTATTTCTTTGTGAAATTCCCCCCGCTCTGACTTGAGAGGCTCATCTCTCAATCCTCTGATTCTCGCTCACCACGCTCAGGAGAGAGTCCTCAACACAAGGATCAGCATCCATCTCTTCACTCTGACTGCATCACCTCCTGAACTCGAGCCTCACCCTCCTGGTAGAGGCTGAAGCACGATTAGCTGTCATTCCTCCACACACCCGGGTCAAGTTTTCTCTCTCGTTTCCTTTCCTGTTAATGGAGTTTTACTCTTTAGCTCCCAAGGTCGAAATCCTAGATTACCCTTGCTCTTCCTTCCTCCTCAGCCCACACATTCAGCAACCAAGTATAGTGGGTCATTCCTGTGTTATGCCTCCCTAATCAAATATTTCATTTTCTCCATTTCTACCTTAGTCTGGAATTTTAGTGTTGCCTAAGTTATCTCTAAGATTCTTTCTTCTTCCTTTTACACATGGCAAATCTAAATAAAATCAAACAAACACAACTTTGCGCATGTCACTCACAAAAATCTCGAATGACATTTAAAAGATTATTTGGAGATTTTACTCCTAGGCCTTTCTTATTCTTTCCTCTGCCTTATTTCTAACCACTCACATCGGCACTAGAGTTGCATTTGGAATTTAAAAATAAAGGAAAGCCTGAATTTGGCCCTATAACTTGCCAAGGGTATGATGAGACACCAGAAATTCAAAAAAATCATTGCTATTTATTTCAGTTGGTTAAAACTGGAGACAAATCATAAGGGCCGGTTATGACTCTCTATACTGATGAAATAGAATGCTGCTAGGGTGCCTGTGCAGGTGACCTTTGCATAGTCCAGGAACTCCTTCTAATTTTAAGGTTTAGGGTAGGAGCAAGGACAGGTGCCCAGCAGCTAGGGACTATGCCACTTGGCATTTCACTTACTGTGGTTAATTAGGAATAAAAAGAGCTAGACTGAGAGACTGCAGGGCTCGTGAGGCGCCTGCGCTGAGTGGAAACCAGCAGTGGCTGGCACTTCCACGATTCAGCATGAGCGAAGGGTCATTTCTTCCTTCATTCATTAAAACGATGGCGTCTATTTTAAATAAAAATATACTAGAATTCTGAATAAAATTGTTATAGTAAATAGAAAATACACACAACTTAATTTTAATCTGAGGACTTTGGTACCTACTGTAATCCATATGAATCTGGACTATTCCATTTTTAGAGCTCTCATGAAGTAACACACCTATGCATTTCCTAAAGCTCTTTCCGAAATTCTAAAAGCGAGCTTCCAGATGCAAGTAAGACCTGTCGTAGAGTAGAAAGTGAGTGGACTTGGAAGTTGGAGAGAAAGCTTTAAATTCTGCCTCTGTCACTTAATCTCTCCGAGTCTCCTACTGCTAACGTGGTAAATGGGAACAAGAGTTCCCGCCTCTCAGAATAGTGTGAGGTTAGGTGAGACAATTAGGAAAAAATGTCCCCTAGAAGATTCTTTCTACCATCTTCACCTCATATTTTCCAGAGGAATTTCTTACAATATTTTAGTAATAGCTATTTTCATATTGTAAGTGTGCTTCTCTTTCTTGACCAATAGGAGGTTGATTATTCACTTTACAAAACATTTTAAAACATACTCTTAAGTTGTAACCTGTTTTGGGGACACTGGATCCTTGTTATTTGACAAAGAAGCAGAAAGCGGAAAAGGCCAAACTTCAGTTGAGACCTTGGCAATAGCAAATCAGGCAGAAATGAAAATAAAGTGCATCTGCACTGATAATTCAAGTTCATGGACACTTACGCTTTAACGTTCAAATGTTAAATGTGAAATGTTGATGTGATTTTTAGTAACACATATTGACTGAAGTGAGGTGAGTATGGTAGGAATTCAAGCATGATTAACTTTCATGAGTCCTCTGAAAACTTTATTAGGATTTGCTAATTGGCTAATGTTGAAATTATGACACTTCTCATCAACCTAATCAGTTAATGTTTTTATGCATTCTATACTCTTTTAGGCCCCAGAGCATCTGGCTCTGAGATCTGTCATTAAAAAATGCCTGAAAAGGTTTATGAGCAGTAGTTGTAAATAGCATTTTTTTTTTTTTTTTTTTTGGTAAAAGGAAGGAGCGGATTTCATTTGAATAGCCTTATAAAACAGGAAATGCTGGGGATTCTTATTCTTATTTTTGTTGGTTAAATAAATGAATGGAATTGCTTATATAAAGATCAAAATACAAAAAATATGTTTCTAGAAATAAAATTTATGCCTCTGAATAACTTGGCCTACACGTACTACTGGTTTAAAATTAAAACAAACAAAAAGTTTTGAAATCTCTTATTTTTTTGGTTGCACTCAATTCTTGTTTGCATTGATGGATCAATTCAGTCAAAATCAGGAAATTCTGTTCTCATTTTCACTTCCTTTTCCCCTTCTTTCTTATATACTAAGGAATAGGGGAACAATGGTTATAATATTCATTATAACCAAAAGTATAAGGTTGAAAGTCCTTTGACAAAAATAATTTAAACACTAGGCTTTAGAGTGTGCAAGCCAAGTTCTATAACAAATTTTTAAGAATTGGAAAATATCAGTGCCCAGGAAAAAAAAAATAGCAATGCATTTTAGTGGGTAGGAGAGAGAAAAAACAGGGAACTGGCAAATAAAACAAAAGTCCAAACCTTATCTTTTCTTAAACGACAAACTGAATTTTTAAGAAATCAACCTCAGGCCTTGGTGTTTGGGAAGAAAATGGAATGTTCATTCATGTTTATTTGTTTAATAAAACCTTTTGATGTGGAAGATGATATTATGTAATAAAACTCTCCTAGATTTAGTTGAGGACTTAAAATTTTTCCCAGTGTCAGAAAGATTGGTCCTCAGTAATCACAGCCGTAGGTGCTAAAATTGCTAAAGGATTAGGATGTACTTTTAAGTAGAAATCATTTTTTTTTTAATCAAAGTAGTCAACTATGGAAATCACTAGCTTTATATAGTCATGAATCTAAAAAGAAACTAAGGTTTCTTCTAGTCAATATATTAGACTAAACTGGTGCAGGAAATCACCTTCCCTTATCAAATAAATTTTGTACATGTAAACATGGACAAAAAGCTAAACACAAAACTTGTCTTGAAAAGAAGAAGAAGGGAGAGGAAGGAAGAAGAG
>NW_011888856.1:4914606-4922772 GCF_000151845.1 Pteropus vampyrus
TCAATTGCAAAAGAAGTCAAGGGTAGAAAGAGGAGCCACCTGCAGGGTGGTAGATAGGGCTGGATCTGCATTCATGGTCATCATGACCTCTGAGGATACCCATACTGGAGCCCTTGGTACTTGGGGGTCCCCAAGCAGAGATGACCCTGGAACCAGGCTGCAGGCATACTCTGACACTCCAGGGAAGGTAGGAGTCCCACAAGAGTAAACATTGCTGAAGGTAAGTTTATGATACAATAACAAACCTTGTGAGAAAACAAGTCATTATTATAAGAGTCCTCAGAGACACCACATGGGAGCATTTATGCCCCATGGGCTGGAGACTACAGACAGGACACTCAAGAGACTTTAGTATAAATCAAAGAAACAAAAGACAAAATAAAAATGAGGACAGACTAAATTATTTGGGGGAATTCAGGACTGCAAAAGAAACACGTACAAGTTAAAGAAAGGAAAAATGTAGTCCATCACACAGAAACTTCAATGGAGAGGGTAAATATAAGACTAGATTCAGCTGAAGAGAGAGTTCATGAATTAGATACAGATCCAAGGATATCACTCCAAATTCAGGGCAAAGAGTTAAATACAGAAAGTATAAAACAGAAGTTTGAAGCGCAGACAATGGAAAGAGAAGAGTCAATATAATTGTAACAGAAATTCCGGGAGGAGAGGATGGAGAAGATGGGAACAGGGCTTTATATGAAGTTAGAGAGGGAAAGAATGATCGATATTTCTTAACATGTTAATTCCTGGACAGGGTAAGTAAAAACAAATTTATTTCTAAAAATATCGCAATGAAATTGCATTTTGCAAAAGACTAATGCAGATTGTTTTAAAGCTTTCTATTCAGAGGGGAGATATATATGAAGGTTACTGACAAAGAAACAACTTAAGACTTCTCAGATTCTTATCTGTGTCTATTGCTGTAATAACTCAATGGAATGACACTTCCAAAGATCTGGACAAAACCAAACAAAATTTGTCAACTCATTTTTATACTCAGACAAATGATAAAGAAGAGTAAGGATGTAATAAACTTTTATAAATAAAGACTAAGAGTTTACAACTCAAATACCTCCCAAGAAAAACCTATTTAAAGATGTATTCAATCAAAACAAAATAGAACTCAGAAAGATGAGTGAGAGGCAAGAAGAAAGGTTGACAAATAAATTGGTCAGTGTATTGTATTGTTAAGGTTAAATATATATTATCAAATTTTTAAAAAAGCTAATTTGGGGAAAATTAAAGAGAAATCAGAAAACCAATCTGAAATAGCTTGAGAGATAATGTAGGGGAAAATATCTTAAGTTCCTATAATTCCTTGCAAGGGGGGTAGATTAAAGAATAAATTTGTTGACTCTCTCTCTGTAATGGTTTTGAAAGCAGGAATTATCCTTCATTAAGAAATAAGTTTAAAAATTATATGTTTATATAATAATATTAGGCAGCCCTTAAAATGAATGAAATAGAAGAATATGAATGTGGTTCAAATTTGAATTTAGTTAAATTCAAAACCAAATGATGACTGAACACAGCCAGTTGCAAATAGGTAGTGTATGATAGCCCTATGGGAACTTGTAAAATAACACCAAGTATACTATATGTTACGTATTCTATTTCTTTTGAATGGATATGTTGCACAGTTTTATATACACAGTTACAAGAGAAATACACTCAGTAAATTCATGATGATAGTAGCCTTTGGGGAAGATGGAGGCCAATAGTCAGATATCATAGTCGACTTCGCCTTTATCTGCAATACCTTATCTCTTTTATATATAGAAAAATACCTGAGTGTGAGAAAGGTAGAAGATTAAATCAAAGGATTCATTTAGCCTGACCTTTGTCTTCGATAAAAAATATAGTCATTGTTTACCTTGTCCTTGAATTCAGAGGCTTGGCATTGGAATACTTACTGATGGTCTTGTTATTGTTTCGCGTTTGTGTTAGTTTGGGAGAAAACAAGCACAGGTAGCTTATCTAGCTTGGATGACTTGCTTCTCGAATCAGTCCTCCACAGCAGTAGCAGCACAGTAGGAAGAGGCAGAATATTCTTGATAAAGTTGATGCCATAGAGAGTTAAACTACTGTAATTAAAGGGGACTTGATCAGATCAGATATTGCACAGCGATGTCTCAGTGTGTGGTAAGATTTACACATTTATACTTGCAGATGAAAAGATGCAAAATGATATGCAACTTGGGAAACAAAAATGTTTCCAGATCCATGATGGCTTCAAACAAGTAGTGTAATTTATGCTATTTTCTCTCCAGGGGAAAATAGAGAAACTAGCTGAAAGCAAATGTGATTTTGTTTTTGTTGAAATCCTAGACACACTATAGCTCTAGAATTTATTGATACCATAAACTTTGTTTTTACCAAATTCATTTTCAGCACTTAAAGGTTTATATATGTTTTTAATGAGTTGAAGGATCATTTGCATTTATAGTATGTAGCATGAGGATATTATTTTTTTTCTGTATTTCTTAGGAAATGTGTGTTTAACAACTAAAATAAATGAGAGGTTTAGTGTATCTTCTGTATGAGCTATGGAGTAGGTCAAACATCTACCAGAAGGAATACTGACACATGTCCTGCTATTTCAAAGAATTTTTGAAGGATTCACATTTGATGCTGCTTTTTTTTTTTTTGAAAAAATAGTGTTCCCATTACCAATTTTTGTCAAAATGTCAATAAATGATTCATCTTCAAAATGGCTCTGTGTAGCCATACCTCTAGTTAGATACCTTTAATTTAAAACTGAATATAAATATTCTATAATAAACACAATTATAGTGAATTCTCATTCTCAAAAATCCACTAAAGTCAGTACAAAACTAACTGATAAAAACAGAAAGGGAAATGCAAGAGGCGGGGCGGGGGGTTACATAGTCAATGAAAAAAGCAAGCAGACACAACTCTCGACCACAACCTATTAGATTAACCTCCAAATTATGAAAATTTAGTGCCAAATAAATAAAAATCTGAGAGCTGACACAAACCTCAAGCCCAAAGCAGCTGTCCCTAATAGTTGCAGGTCTAGATAGAAAGGAGTATCTAAACCACTGTGACTTCCGTCCATTTGGGCTCTCACGTGACTTGTCCGTCTCGTCTGGGAGACTGTTTGCCCAGACCATTGTGGGGTTGGTAACTTTTTATTTTTCGACTTACACATCTTGTCCTTTGAGAGGCCTTCACTTGCCATCCTTGCTTTACTCAGTAGTATATCATCCCACAGTCATCATTCTCTTGGCTAAAATCCTATTTTGTTTTATTTTTGGTATTTATCATTTATAAGAGTATCGTATGTATGTATGTGTGTGTATGTAGTTTTGGTCTTTATTTTCTACTAGAATTTAAGTTTGAAGGAGGAACTTTGGTATCCCCCAAACTTAGACTGACACATAGACAGCCAATGAAATGATTTTGAATAAATAAATGAAGTAATGATTAAAAACACATAAATTAGGGGGAAGACAACTAGTGGCATAAATGAAGAGTGTTCCTGTAGTAACCGATTTTGATACCGTATCACATTAGGGAAATGGACGTGAAGAGAAACCACGCTGTGTGTCACTTGCCACTGTCTGCTTTCCTGATCCAGAAAAAGTGAGGTCTAAACCCGGGGTGGGAGGTGAGAAGCCACGATCATGGGATCGCAGCACAGACAATCTGGGATTGAAGAGCTTTGTCACTTGGTCCCTGACATGTAAAATCTGAGGGGAGAGTTGTTTAAAGGTAGAGAGAATTGGGAAGAAAATTCCGTGACAAAAAACCCAAAACAAAGGCGTCAAACATTCCAGTTCACCCGGCTATTTCCCTCCTCCATGTTCCTTGTGAAATGCTTTTAGTTCATTAGAGGATGGATAATAATAAGAAAAGGTGCCAGTGCTTGCCCAACACACTAATACAGTGAATAAACAGGCAAGCAAAGGAACAACAACAAAACCAGGCACATTCACAACATGTGGGAGACGCATCGTAAGAGCAAGTATGCAAAGTATTTAGGAAATAATTCGGTAACATGGCTTCCCATTCTCAACAAAATTATCATCAACATTAAAATTTAAAGAAGAGCTTCAAAAGTTGAAAGATACCAGAAAGAGATGAAAGTCAAAGAAATGGAAAGGGCAGTTAAATACATTACTAGAATGAAAGTCAAATTAGAAACAACAACCATACAAAAGAATAAACATGATGAAAATGACTCTTAGGGAACTAATGGACATGCTTGAGGAAAGCACATAAAACCGCAAATGGAAAATAAAAACGGTATAAAATAAGTTTAGAGAGAAAGATAGATATAGGAGAAAGTCAAATTATATTTGCTATAGACTTAATTACACTTCCCCAAGGAATGAACAGAATAGAACAGAAAATGCAATTGAAATCTACAGTATATGAATAATTCCTTTAAATAAAAGTTCACATTCTTAAACACGGAGAACTTTGAAATAAAACAAAACAGAAACAAACTAATTGGCAATGCAGTATAGATCTACAAATGATAAATCAAAATAAATTACCTAGGAGTGGAAAAACAATGTCGCAGGGACTAATGAGGAAATGTAAACTTTAGTAGTGATAAGATCACTTTCGAAAAATCACAAGAGATGGGAAATGGAGATTTAAATGTATGCATTCTTTAATTTTCAAAGTGAGAGAGTCAATAGAAACTGTATGTAAAAACAAAATATAATGACCTCATCTTCTTAATGGTTTTCATAAACATGTTTCTTGTTTAGAAAGAATTTTGAGAATTTATTATCTTGTATGGTAAAGAAACATGTATCTGAAGTTAAGCAATTAAATTCGATTATATTTTTATATACTTTTGTCTTTGAAATTCGGAAAGATTGCCCATGTGACACACATGAATTTTTCTACATTATAAACCTTTCTATCATTTAGTTTGTGTATATATGTAGACTTAAGAGATATAAAGAATTATGTTAACGATGGCTTTTGCTTGGTGCATGATCTTTTTGTTTGACTTTGATCCCTTTGGTAGATCCGTTTTCTAAAACAAATCAATATTTTTACAAAAAAAGTTCTAATTCATACACCTTCACATCTAAATAATACTCTTCTGTGCAGTTCTTTTTTATGTAAGTTCTAACGTCAGTGAACACCAACGTGGAATGGAATAGTCCCTATAAATTTTTGCGGAATTACCTCTAATATCATGGTCGAATGACAAATACATTTATGATGTTATTTATATACAGTAATGTTATTGAGCTATGTCCTACCTGGTTTTTATAATGATAAAGTTATAAACCCACTGATCTAAAAAATTATTTCATAAAAGACCAAAATAATTTATAATAAATATGTTCAAAAATCTAATTGAATTAAGAAAATTATCTAAAACATCTTCTTGGGATAATGGACATCCGGGTGGGTGCGCAAAGCTGATGGAGCGGGAGGCGGATGATTTCGCACTTTTTTTCTCATCTTCTGAGTTCGATGTTCCTTGACATGTGAATAAGTAGATTTTAAAGGTATAGTCTTTGTCAAGAAAAATTTATCAGCAGATTTTAAAACACTATCCAAACATAGGCTGTTAAACTGCCAAAGTGTTTTAATATCTTTATGTATCCTTGTTTTCAATGACGGAAGTTTCTTTAATTTAGGTAACTGATCAGGGTTTATTTCACAATAAATGTTCTCTTTCAGAACTCCTTCCGTTTTTAATTGTGGTAAGAATACTTAACATAAGAGCTATCCTCTTACATTTTTAAGTGAGCAATACAAGATTGTTAAATATAGGTAGGATGTTATATAACAGATCTCTCTACTCATACTTTCTTTGATTAAAAATATGTTCATGACTCCCTGAAAATCTTCAAAAATATTTGTTCTCTGAAATAAAATTGATACTTGTTAGAGGATTAAGGTCCAAAATCAAGGCACTTCATAAACCTGTCACACCTTTGCAAATCTGTCTTCTATTCCTTACTCCTTCGCATTATGGCCTCAGCTCTAAGAAAGTTTGCTGCGCTGTTGAACAGGCAGTGGGTACCTACTGTGTCAATTCCCGTGATGGCTTTTGGGGGGAAATAAAGGGATGAATAAGATTCATTTCCTGTCCTTGATGATGTCACAATCTAGTGGGAAAGGCAAACATGCAGCTAATTATAATCGCAATGTGCTAAATGATAAAAATAAAAATATGAGTAAGGTGTTGTGGGAGATATGATAGCAATTAATTCTGCCTCGAGGTGGTGAGAAATTGAAAATTCTATAAATTTAGTGTAATAAGGATAATATTATTAGATCTTCTATTATAGCTAAGACATTTTATCGACCTTCCACTCTGATAGGTAAGCAAGCAAAAGGCATGTCAACTCAGGAAGAAATGAAAGGAAGTGAAAAGCCTGCTCCTTCCCCTTCCCGGGGAAGCAGGTATAGGAGAGGGAAAACAGGAAGGCAGGGCGATCGGACACCAGTCTCAGTCCATCCCAAGGCCAGAACTGACCTCCAAGGTTGGAGGGCGAGAAAACATGGCAGATTGGTGTGGAATCTCCTGAGGATGTCAGGTTCATGGCCTTCATTGCAGGCATAGCCTTCAGCCTCTGGCTCTGAGAGAAGCTTGGAATTTGTTCGGGGGCTACTTCCAACCTCATGTCAGAGCACTGGAGAATCTTGACAGTGGGAGGCAGCGAGACAGATGGCCCTGAGGAATATGCCGGTCTGTAAGTTCCTAATGTCCCAGGAACAAGAAATGGAAGGGCCGAGAACACCTGTGGAGGGACAGAGACCTCAGGTCAGTACACACAGCACAGAGCTCCGGCTGCACAGCGAAGAGGGTGTATGTGGGAAGATTTGATCACGTGAATAAGATGAAGTAGCTGAGTGAATTCTTCTTTGAGTTGTGTCTGAGTGTGTGAGCTGACCACATAACTATGGGGCCAGGTGAAAAAAAATGTAGGCTATATTAAAGTTTTTGCATCAATCGCCAATGGCCAATGATTTAATTGATCATGCCTGTGTAATGAAGACTTTATGAAAACCCAGGAGGATGGGGTTCAGAGAGCTTACGGGTTGGTAAACATGTGGAGAGAGGGGAGGATGGTACATCTGGAGAAGGCATAGAGGTGTCACGCCCTTTTCCACATACCTTACCCTATGCAGCTGTTCCATCGGGCTATTTCTGAGTTGTATCTTTTTATACTAAATTGGTAATCTAGTGAGGAAATTGTTTCCTAAGTTATGCGATAAGCTCTAGAACATTAATTGAACCTAAGGAGGGGGGTGGTGGGAACCTCTGATTTTATAGACAGTTGGTCAGAAAAATAGGTAGCAACCTGGACTTGTGACTGGTGTCTGGAGTACAAGGAAAGTGTCCGGGGAACCGCCATCTGTAGCTGGTGGGTCAGAAGCAGAGGTAACAACCTGGGCTTGCAACTGGCCTCTGAGTTGGGGAGAGGGCCAGCCTTGTAGGACTAAACCTTTAATCTATGGAATCTGATGCCGTCACTGGGTAGATAGGCATCAGAATTGAGCTGAATTTTTGGACACCCAGCTGGTGTCCAGAGAATTGCTCGTTGGTATAGAGAACTCCCTCCCCCCGCCCCTGCCCCAATCTCACACAGTGGAATTGCATCCAGAACATAATTTATCTGCAAAACCCAAAGTTAGTGCAGGGATAGGAAGCTAAATTCCCCTGGTAGTCTATTTGGTTCCCAGACCCATGTAATCTTCCTACTGAAGATACAGGCTGTATAAGTGTCTTTGACTCAATGTGTATATTGCATCTAGAAAAATCGTACTCTATCCTGATAGAGTATTACCTCCAAGACAGTCCTTCACCTGTGTGTTCAGGAGGCTGTTTCGGTGTTCTCTCAGGCCAGGTGGCGCAGTGCGTAATATGACCAGTGGACCTGTAGTCACGGGTGCATTCCAGTATCTCCTTTATGTAGCATGGGTTCGCTGGTCTGATGTGATGTCACGTGTGGCCTCCGGTGCTGATGGATCAAACATCCTTTGTGCTCTCAGACAGTGGTACATGGTTTGTAAGACTAGAAAATTAGAAACATCTAAATGATTATTAATAGGAGAATAAATAGTGTGTGGTTTATTGATACAAAGTATCATTTTCAAAGTACAGGATAAAATCACATGTATTATCATAGGAGTGTTACAAAGGCAAACTGTTATGAG
>NW_011888856.1:4922822-4929773 GCF_000151845.1 Pteropus vampyrus
GCTGCACAGCGAAGAGGGTGTATGTGGGAAGATTTGATCACGTGAATAAGATGAAGTAGCTGAGTGAATTCTTCTTTGAGTTGTGTCTGAGTGTGTGAGCTGACCACATAACTATGGGGCCAGGTGAAAAAAAATGTAGGCTATATTAAAGTTTTTGCATCAATCGCCAATGGCCAATGATTTAATTGATCATGCCTGTGTAATGAAGACTTTATGAAAACCCAGGAGGATGGGGTTCAGAGAGCTTACGGGTTGGTAAACGTGTGGAGAGAGGGGAGGATGGTACATCTGGAGAAGGCATAGAGGTGTCACGCCCTTTTCCACATACCTTACCCTATGCAGCTGTTCCATCGGGCTATTTCTGAGTTGTATCTTTTTATACTAAATTGGTAATCTAGTGAGGAAATTGTTTCCTAAGTTATGCGATAAGCTCTAGAACATTAATTGAACCTAAGGAGGGGGGTGGTGGGAACCTCTGATTTTATAGACAGTTGGTCAGAAAAATAGGTAGCAACCTGGACTTGTGACTGGTGTCTGGAGTACAAGGAAAGTGTCCGGGGAACCGCCATCTGTAGCTGGTGGGTCAGAAGCAGAGGTAACAACCTGGGCTTGCAACTGGCCTCTGAGTTGGGGAGAGGGCCAGCCTTGTAGGACTAAACCTTTAATCTATGGAATCTGATGCCGTCACTGGGTAGATAGGCATCAGAATTGAGCTGAATTTTTGGACACCCAGCTGGTGTCCAGAGAATTGCTCGTTGGTATAGAGAACTCCCTCCCCCCGCCCCTGCCCCAATCTCACACAGTGGAATTGCATCCAGAACATAATTTATCTGCAAAACCCAAAGTTAGTGCAGGGATAGGAAGCTAAATTCCCCTGGTAGTCTATTTGGTTCCCAGACCCATGTAATCTTCCTACTGAAGATACAGGCTGTATAAGTGTCTTTGACTCAATGTGTATATTGCATCTAGAAAAATCGTACTCTATCCTGATAGAGTATTACCTCCAAGACAGTCCTTCACCTGTGTGTTCAGGAGGCTGTTTCGGTGTTCTCTCAGGCCAGGTGGCGCAGTGCGTAATATGACCAGTGGACCTGTAGTCACGGGTGCATTCCAGTATCTCCTTTATGTAGCATGGGTTCCCTGGTCTGATGTGATGTCACGTGTGGCCTCCGGTGCTGATGGATCAAACATCCTTTGTGCTCTCAGACAGTGGTACATGGTTTGTAAGACTAGAAAATTAGAAACATCTAAATGATTATTAATAGGAGAATAAATAGTGTGTGGTTTATTGATACAAAGTATCATTTTCAAAGTACAGGATAAAATCACATGTATTATCATAGGAGTGTTACAAAGGCAAACTGTTATGAGTGAGAAACAAGTTTCAGAATAGTGTATAAATTATTATTCCTTTGTGGTAACAAATGAATCTCTGTGTGTGTATCAATGCACAAAACATTCTTGGATACATACCACCAACCTATTAATGGTGTTATCTTATGGAGAGAGAAATGGGATTGGAATTGGAGTTTGCTGGGGACGGTGGGGGAGAAGCAGTGTGGCATTTTAACTTCGTACTCTGTAGATTGTTGATTCACGAAAATACATCCAACTATTTCTTGTGAAAAAAAATAGAGACTTTAAAAGTTGAAAATATATTAATGTACTAATTAAAGGATTAAAGGCCCAGTGGGCCTTGTGTTCCAGTACTTAATGACCTCTCACCAAAGACCTATTTTTAGCACTAATTATCTCTCCCTGTTTCTTACCATCTAATCCGATGCTTCTTTAAATTGTTATTTTGCTTTTAATTTTTTATATCTTGATTCTTATATTATT
This sequence comes from Pteropus vampyrus, assembly GCF_000151845.1. Lineage (NCBI taxonomy): Eukaryota > Metazoa > Chordata > Mammalia > Chiroptera > Pteropodidae > Pteropus > Pteropus vampyrus. The sequence continues at coordinate 4,924,662 of NW_011888856.1, forward strand.
ACAAGCCCTTTGAGCCAAGGAAATGATCCTTTTTGTATAATTTATTCACCCCCTTACTTCATAGATCCTCACCCCTTTTCAGGGCTCACAAAAGCCATGCATGTGGGGAGACACTCTAAATACTAATTAAATGAAAAATCATGTTTAAAAATTTTCATGTAGAGCCATCTCTACATTACCCTTTAATCCTTCCCATTAATGTATAATTTTATACTTTGAAATCCATTCAGTATACATTACCTCACTTGATCTCATAAAAACATAATGTTCTAGACAGGGCAGGTGCTATTTTGCTATTTTCTCAGTTTTCAGGAGAAGAAAGTGAAGCTTAAGGTCACTTGACCAGCTAAGTGTCAGAGCCCAGAATGAAGGCGAGTCTCATGGCCCCTGGGCTGATAATTTTGTCACTGTGGTGCACGGGGCACACCATACTTCACACAGAGCAGTCCGCTTGGAACTCCAAATAGGTTAGAAAAAATAAGGTAACTGCTTCATTTTCTGAAAAAGGAAACATCATCGTATGTAGAAATTTGCACGCGTTTTAACAATAGCCGAGACTAAAATGGCATTGTGAAATTTATATTGCAGAAGTATTTGCCCAGTTTAGGCGCAGAGGACAAGGCTGGAGGTCTGTACTCTGAGTATTGCAAAGGCAGGATAATACCACCCGTCACAGGAAACAGTGGGATGAAGAGGCTGAGCAGCACTGTTTTCTGTTCAAGAACAAGCCACCGGTCCCCTTCAGGGTGACTCGCCTTCCATCCCTCCTATTTCGACTCTTTATTGTGACATTGGAACCTTTGGGGTTTCTGCTGGGGCTCTCCTCAGGTCCCTCAGGCACCACTCCCCAGAGCCCCCTTCCGATCTTCCTACCCACCTCAAGGGGTCAGCCTCTTCCCTGAAGGGCTTTCATCATGCAGGCCGCCTCTTCTTTCTGTGGGGGGAGGAGTGGAGAGGGCCCTGTGACAGATTACTTCATGGTGCTGGCCCAGAAATTCCAGACTGCTAGGTTGAGATGACACTTCTAGGAGAGGCTGGAACTGCAATGGGATCAGGCGTTAAGTCTAGGTTTGGAGTTATGGGCTGTTAGCGTGAGTGATGCCATTTTGAGCCCGTGGTTTTCTCTTTAACAACCCAGAGAGAGTTTGGTTTTGTTGTGGGTAGAGAAAGAGGAACACACATCACTGGACAGGCCTCGTGATCAAATATTTACAAAAACCCAACACATGACTTGGACAAGTATCATCACCTCCAAGCATCTCCAGTATATTGTCATGCTAAAAGTATCCTCTCTTTTTTTCTGCCTTTTTTCTGCTTTTTTTTTTTTTTCTGTTTCTATGTCAGGCTCCAGGAAGGAAATGTGGTAGAAAAAGCACTCTATATCCAGTTTGATTATTTTCCTTAATCTCATAATTAACACTAAAGACATGCATAGTACAATATTATAAATGTATTCTTATTTATAGAATCAACAGTGTTTGGTAATATTTGGGTTTAGAATATTTCCCTGTTTTGGGGAGGGTTCTCTTCAGATATTAATGTATTATGTTGATTTTATCAATCAAATTTGATATTTTGTCTTTTAGTCTATACAAAACACAAAGCCAGTTGGCATAAAGTAATAAATTATTAAAATGATTTTTCAGGTTTTAAACTTAGAGAACCACATACAAACACCCGATTCCTCTGGGTTTGGACCAGGACTACCTAGTACTTGCATAGGACCCCTTTGCCAACGGGCACCTGACACGTGAGCTAGTGAGGAAGGTGGAAATTATTATATAGGAGGCTGATGCCAGGATCCCTGTGATGTTGTCTGAGTGAATTCATTTCATTTTTAAAATCTATTGTTAACATGTAATTGCCAGTATCTTTCACTTCATTTGTTCAATTCTAAAATTGAATGTTAATTTTGAAAAGACATATATTGTTAGGTTAATATTTAGAGGTGGTTTTTTTTTTTTTTTTTTTGGCCGAGACCACCTTGCTGAGTCATAGGGGAAAACATTAGCAAGTAAACATTTTACATAATGTTATGTAATGTAGAGCATTTTTATTAATTTCCAGATTATCAGATTGGGAGATGTAATGCCTTTAAGTAGAATTAAGCGAAAATCTCTGTTCGCTCTTTTTCTAGTTTTCAAGTTTCTGAAAGAGCCTGTGAAGATACTGCATTTGCGTAGGACTCTCGAATATCCTAGAACTCTGGTAAGCAGTGTCCATTTAGTAGGGTGCTTGGAGTGTCATGGGTGTCTAATAATGTGAACTATGCTGTGGTGTGAATTATCACCCAAGGGCATCGAACATCATGGAGTTTTCAGCAAATGCCTGTTTAAAGCCAGAGATGTTCCATAAGTAAGACGCTTCATAAGTCAGTATTAGGCCGGGGATATGCAGCCAGAATTTATCAATTAGCATGTGAATGATATGCTTTGCCTGGTACCCACTCTTCAAAGTAAATGGCTCCATTTACAAAAATGTCTTCTGAGAGAAGAGAGCCAAAACAAACGGGAGGAAAGATTCCTGAGAACACTAGATGTGAAGAAAACCAGCTGCCAGCATGCTGGAGTCTACGCTATGCTCATCGCCAACCTGATGTTATTCACGTTAGCTATAAGGGTCTGTGAATAACAAGGCAGTGAGTGTAGAGTGAGTTGGAAGACTGGAATGAGGCTGATGAATTCTGACATGTTTCTTGCAGGTTGAGATACTAAGAGGTTCTAAGAAGGAGCCAAAGCAGGTTTTATTTAGAATGTAACATTTAATCATATGTTGTTTTGGTTTGAAATACAGATTTCACTCATTTTTAAATGTATTATGATCAGAGGATTCCATATAAAATAAAATTCATGATTCTTACTTTTTTAAGTTTGATGAGACTCATTTGATGGCATTTTCGATGGTCCATTTTTTTCAGTAAGCCATAACTTACACAGGCTAAGTGCATAAACTTTGACAGTGTTTTCACACATATTGTGTCTGCATAACCCACAAGGTCCATTTTTATAAAATAAATTATCTGATTATCAGATGCAGTGTTGGATATATGCGTTAGATCAAGGTAGATAATATTTTTGTCCCAATTTTCCATTGTCTCCGTTTTTTCCATTGGCTTTTAAAATTTTGATTACAGAATGAACAATTCTGTATAATTAAAGCGCTCATAATGATTAGTCAATTTCTCCTTGAAATTCTTTCAGTTCTCTTAATATTGGCTTTATAAATTTTTGATGTTAACAGATGGACGTATTTAGATGTAATTACATTTTCTTTATTAATTGAATGTCATTATTATTTGGTAGTCTAGTTTATCTCTAATAATGAATTGGGCTTTTCAAGTCAGTTTTCTCTCATAATAATATTGTGACACCAGCTTTTTTTTTCTTAGGATTAACCTGACAAATTTTCCCTTTCCTTTTCAAGTTTTCTATGTCATTATGTTTTTATGGTATGTGAACAAAACTGCTAGCTGCTCCCAAAAACCTGCTTTCCTTTTTTTTTTTTTTTCGTACAGGTAAACTATACATACAAATAGACTATATTCCTCACGTTTCTTACAGGTAAATTAAGCATGTGAGTAAGTTCTGGCCATTAGAATGTAAGTAGAGGTGACCTATTTCCAGGTCAATAAAATTCTTCCCCCATGAAGCATCCCTCCATGATCTTTCTTCTGGCTGTTGGGGTAGAGATGAACCAAAGAATTACCATGGGGGTCACATGATGAAGATCACAGGACCTGGATACCCTGAAACCCTGAGTCATGGGAGGGAAGCTGTGACACTCTCCATCCTGTGGTGTTCCATGAGCAAGACATAATCTTTTGTTGTGCTTGTTATTACATTCGTATTTTGTAGCAGTGACCATACCTTAACTAGAGGTCAAAGAAGGACTTTTAAGGAGGTGACAGTAAGCAGAGATTTGAAGAATGAATAAGAGGTGACTTGTTTGGCTCGGGGAGGCAGGTGGTGAAGGGGTATGGGGTTTGGGGGAGGAGAGAGAGAGAGGGAGAGATTTTCAGTAACTTTTCTGGACCTAACTCATTATTCTTATGTACAAACCCCATGACCCAGTCACACACTAGTCTAGCCAATCATTGAACATATCTCTGCTTGTGCTTGCTACATCCCTCTAATGCTTTCCCTGCTTTCAAAATGTCATGTACATTTCTAAGTACAGTTCAAATGCCAACTTTTCTATGAAGCAATTATACCAGGTGAAATCTGCTTCTTTTTTATGTTCTGAATTTTGGCAGTTTGAATCTTTTATTAGAAAACACAACTCAAGATATGAATGTCAAAGAAAGAAAAACGTTACTTTTAAATAATATGTGTAGTATTACATACAATAAAAATAAATAGATTGTTTTAAATATGTAAGCTAATGTCAAATTGTGCCTTGCATATAGTAAATTCTCAACTATTATTTGTTGAGAAAATAGATGAAATCAAATAAAGGCTGGTGATTTTCTGATGAATGAATCAGCACAGAAACCCCTTAAGACACAGGTGACAGCCATTATACATGTGTCCCCATGTCCCTTTCTGAACAAACTCCTTCCCTCTAGGAGGAAAATCATCTTCGGTTTTAATTAATTTATGTTCTTGCTTTTCTTTATAGTTTAAGCACGTACATTTGCATCCCTAAGCAAGATAATTTGGATTTATCTTTTCTCGAACATCATCTAAGTCAAACCATACTGTCTACAGACTTCTGTGACTTGTTTGTTCATTCAATATACTATGTTTGCTGCGTTTAGCAGTCATTTGTTTATTTTCAGTGTTGAATAGCATTCTATTTGATACTGTTATTTATTTTTTCATCCTACTTCTCATGGCTATTGAGTTCTTTTCAGTGTGGAACTATTACAAAGAAGCAGCAGTGAACGCTGTTGCACATGTTTTTTGGTGCACACGTGCACAATTTCTTTATTATTATACTTAGAATGAGAACTGTAGGATCGTAGGCTATATTCATTTGCTACTTTACTGGGTAAAATCAAATGATTTTCCAAAGGGACTGTACCAAAGGACACATACCCGCAGTTTCTAAGGCTTAGAATTGTTAGACTTCTGAATTTATTCAATCAGATGAGTGTGACATTGGTTTAATTCC
>NW_011888856.1:4930623-4938287 GCF_000151845.1 Pteropus vampyrus
ATTTCTAATTAGCTTCAGAGAATAGAGAAACATCTCTATTTCATTTAGCCTCTCTCTTCATCCACTTAATAGTTCTTCACTTTAATAGACCGGGTAACTGAACTTGGCTGCATTTTACTAGTGGAGTAGGCTCTGTCTTAAAGGCCAGTGTCCACACGAGTCATGGTCTCCTTGCCACATTCTTCTAGATTTTGATGAATCAGGTTGCCATCACATTTCTGATTTTGGCCCCATTTCCTTACAATTTCTTGGACGAACAGATTCTGGATATTTGACTTTGCTAGCCCATAGGAACAAGAAATCCCCACTGAGTTTGGGCTTAAGTCACATTCTCCAAATCTGCTTCTACCAAGCAGTCTAGTGTTTTTGTAGGGCTATGGAAACTTTGCCCAGTTGGTGTTTCATCGTATGCACCACCTCTGTCCCTGCCATACTGAGCTATTAGTCATGTGAATAGAGAAGTCCAGAGGGTAGAGGAGTGGTAAAATTCAAGGATTAAATAGTTTTTAAACATCTGATGCCAGATTTTTCATAAAGCGAGTTAATCCTTTATATGATTACTATAACTAATATCATTATTATTTTTTTAAATTACTTCGTTTCATTAAAATAAAAATATGGCCTTCCTATCTTTCTATCGAATATTGTTACTTGATTTGTTAAGCCTGAAGGTGAAGGCGTAGCTAAATATTATCAGGTGGGCATGCACATGAGGGCATATGCTTTTTCAGAATTGTACTCCATTGAGTCTGTTTGCCAAATGCTAATACCAAGAATCAGCATAAAAGAAGTAATTCTAATAAGAATGATATGTATTTTTTAGCATTTTACAGTTTTCAAGTCACTTAAGTATTTACTATCTCATTTGTTTATCACAATATATGTAGGTAAGGAAAGTATTTTTTATTCCCATTTTATCCTTGAGGAAATTGATCAAAGAACCTTGATGAGTTTGAGTCACTAAGGTGAAGGTCAATGTCCACTGTGATTTCAAATGAGATAGACAAATGCTCTAGAATTTTCAGGTTGGTAAACTGTAAAATTGTATTTTTAAATATATTTTCTTTTGACCCAAATAATAGTACAGAATAGCGGAAAGCACACAGCTGTGGAGTTAGACACAACTCAGCCATCTATCAGCCGTGTCACCCAGGACAACATACTTCTCACAGCCTACTCTTTGTCTCTACACCATGTGGCAGTGTCTGACTCAGATTTGTCACAGGACTATATGAAAGCCGCCAGCATGGTACCTAGCACATGGAAGAGTTTCAATAAATTGTATCAATTATTTTAATAATTAAGCTTTTAAATGTAAACTGTAGATAAAACAAAAATCCAGCAACGCTGTGTATTCCTATATATATAATATTTTTAAAAAATATTCTAAACTTAAATTAGAAATATCTAGTTTTTAATTGAGTAAATTTTCATTTCCTTCAGCACTGAGGGACATCTACTTTGTGACGTCTATTCGAAAGGGTTGACTGATACTTTATAGCTTAGAGAGAAAAAAATAATATTCAGTAATGGATTCTGCGATGTGCTGTCCAGACCTATCCAGTACTGAAGAACTTAATTGTTAAAATCCCTCAGTTTTCTGGAAATAGCACTTGGTTAGAAGAGCTGCTTCTTCCAAAGTCACACCTTTTGCTCAGGGGTGGCCTACATCCAGTGATTGGTTGACTTGAGAATATAAAAATTTGGCTTTCTCACAACTGCGTGGGAGAACTTTGAAGGACCAACCTGTCTTCAGAGCTCTTTGTAGCATTTGTCTCTCGCCGTAGTTGAAACAACATTACATCTCAAATTTTCCCTCTGTTCTACCTTGTTTCCTTCCCATCCCTTCTGCACATGTTGATCTTGAGTGCTTCTCAAGATTTTTTTTCTGAATGCCGATCTCTATCTCAGAGTATGCTTCCTATGGACCCTAAACTAACCTGCAGCAAAATCTAACTCTAGTTTTCTGTGGCTTTCTGAGCCAGATTTTTGTGTAAGATGACCTATAATAGCTACTGATGGACAACGTTGGAGAATACAAGCTGCTTCTAAATGGTTCTCTTCCGATACCATGTTTTACATAGGTGAGCACAAGTCTCGTGTTTGGTTTTTCAGATGAGTGTTTCATCAGTAATACTTTCACCCCGTAACAGTAGAGTTTCAAGATAATAGATTTATGCTACTCCACTAGTGAAAATCAATGGAAGAATGGAGGTGTGGGAGAGCAGGAGTAATGAGGCATAGAACTAGGGCTTGCAGAGAGAGTTGGAGAACTTTTATGAAAAAAAAAAAGTTTCCCTGTCATCACACAAAGTCTAAATTTTTTTCCAGAAGTTAAGTCCTGGGGATATATTTTTTCCCTCTTTCCTCCTATATACTTACTCTCTTCTACAGCAGTGGGAAATGCTAAAGCAAGCTACACGCTAAAGAACGAATCTTATTTTGCTATAGTTTTAAAGATTTTCCAGGCATTAAGTGTATCTAGGTAGTCGGTGGTGGATAGAAACGCATGCTCTCTAGGTTAGGAATGGAAGACTTTGGCATTTAGCAAATGTGACTTGAATGCCTTCAGGCTTCTTCTTCTGTGTCCTAGAGCTTCTCTCTTCTACAGAGTTCTTCAAATGGGTGGACTAGGACATGCTGGTGAGTAAAGATGAGCACGGCTGCAGGAAAACTACCTTTCTGTGCTGTGAATTTATCTCAAAGATTTGGAAAACGTCACAATTTACTCTGCATATTTTGTCACATGGTTCATTTACAAGCAAAATTATAAGAATATCACTTTTCCATCTTGATGAACTTACATTTTGTCTCTAAAGTCTGGGGCATAGAAACTTTTAATGTGTAGGCAGTGGTTTGAAAAAATATGGTAGAGTTTTTTTTTTTTTTTGGCTTTTTAAATTTTATTGATTGATTGGTTGATTGATTGATTATGGCGACATTGATTAATGAAATCCAGTAAGTTTCAGGTGTATAATTTAACAGTAAGGCGTATATATATTACATTGTGTATTCACCTCCCATAGTTAAATTTCTTTCTGTCACCACATAAAAAATATGATAGTTTTGTGTTACAGAAAGATGTAGTGCTATTAAGTCCAAAGCAAAGAAAACAGGACCAGATAATGTACATAAAAGAAAATATACTAAGGTCACCAGTCTTCAGATTGAGGCACAGGAAGGATATACAGGGAAGAATGAAGTATGTGAAAATGTACACAATTAGTTTGTTGAAAAATTAGCATCTTCAAATCAGTGAAATAGCTTCCTTTTTAAATATGGCTGTGAAGACATGTTAATTTGCACCATGCTTAATAATAATAAAAAAAAACTTGTGAACATGTTTTTTCATGTCTTGTGATTTTTATAAAACATCATACCATCTCAGAAAAAAATGTATCTAGACAGATATCTTCACAGATGGAGTCAAATTATGACAGCCAAAACATTGTGCCCTGCACATGTACCTGCATCCAATTCATTATTCATCACGAATCAGTAAGGAAGTCACGAGGCAACCTGTTTGCAGCAGTGTGTTTATTAAGGAGTAAAATAGTAACTAGTATTAAAATGACTCTTTTTAAAATATTACCTTTTAAACAATATTTTTTAGTCAAATAATCAAATAGCAAATAACTCTCTGGCATCCTTCTACAGATATGGACACTGTATTAAGCTGTTTACCAGTTTTTAAATTCATGTCTTACTATCTATTTTCCTTCATTGCAGGGAAAGGCATTATAATAAAGGGTAAGAATCTGTCTACATGAATTAATTTATCATGAAATTTATTGAAAAGAGTGCATCGCATTGTTTACTTATATAGCAATTTTTTTTTTTAAGGCTGAATACTTAAAATCAATTAACTACAAGGCATAACTGGAGTGATTTAGCTGCCTAGAACAAAATGGCTAACATGAAAATGATGTCTGAGCCTTGGATGAGAAGTTAATTGTTGAGGGAATAAGTCATTTAAGATTCTTAATCTATTCATGTGAAATGAGCACGAGAAATTAACAGTAAAGAAAATCAACAGTAATCATTCTTTACTGAAAAAGACCTTTGTTTAATATTTTTTCCCTGAGATAGTAGTACGACCCGATTGGCGGACTGGAGACATTTTCATCCTAGAACTTGACAATCACTGCCTTGACATTCCCACAAGAAGGTTCATTTGTTAAAATTTCCATTGACAAAGTCCCCAAAACTTTGCACTGTCCCACTTCTTCAGGGACTTTCTGGGAATCTTCTCTCATGACAACTAACAAAGTTCAGAAAAAGAGAAAAAAATGTTACTAATTATATGCCTTTATTAGGTAACCTGAGACAAATGGAAAAGAATATGTAAGATGCACAACTCTATGTCAATTCAAGCTAATTTGCCAGAGTTGACAAATTCAGCAATTGAATTGTTCATTATCAACAAGATATAAAACAATATATTTTGAGGTTCATTGCTTTGCCAATTAGAAGATAATTAAATGACTTTGCATTCACCCGACAGATATTTACTGATTGCTTAACAAGGTACTAGGCATTGTAATAATCAGGATCTAGCAGGAAACAAATAGTCTTTGCTTTCACGGTCGCTAAAGTAAACAGAAATATAAAATGAACTACACTGCAAAATTTGCATGAGTTTTAAAAAATAAATGTTTTTCAAGGAAATTTTAAGTTTATAGAACACTGCTTCAGTCTATATCTCCAGATCCCCAAATATTGTAGCCCACGTTAATTTTGCTCTATATTAGACACGCTAAGCTAATACACTCAGGACTAACACACGGAGAGACACTGCTTCTCTGTTACTTGTTACTCATGCTCTCTATGGCCCCACGTGATTCAAGTAGAGTGGTATCTGGGCCTGGATCTCTTGAGTCTCTGAAGAAATAAAAGTCCCAGGTTGTTGTTCAGTTCCTCCCCGTGGCCCTTGAACAAAGGGAACATCTGTCACTTTTTCTGAGACCCTTCTACAGTAGTGTCAACTTTTAGAAGTTCTACTTTCAATGTCTTTATTTTCTTTTGTCCTCTTGTTTGCCTTTCGTATTTAGGCTACAGTATCGCTTGCATTGACCAAGTATTGAGCTAAGAACTAATATCAATGAATCTAAAATTGATTCATAAAATTCCTTCTTTAAATATTTTTGGGCTTCTACTACTTGTAAGTGAACAAAATATACTCCTTGACTTTGTGGAATTTAAAATTTAGGGAGAGATGAAAAGGGCCATTCGATTACTTGAAGAGTCATTTAGCATATATATATAGGTAGTATCATGATTGTAGGGTTTTTTTTTTTAATATAGGTTATATATTTTTTTCCTATCATCACAAAATGAGAACTTTGAAAGAGACTTTATTTCCTATTATTCTTATAAGATATAATCGTTTCCTTGGACAATGCAGGAAACATACCAACATAGTTTTTTCCTAATCTTTCATTTTTCTTGACTTCCATTTTTAGCCTGGTATCTCTGGTTTCTGAAATTTTGCCTCAAGAAAACACCTTTCTACTTTCAATACCAGATAATAAGTCACTGACTATATCTTTTATTTTTGATTTTCTAGCACCAATTCTTGACAACTGTCAATTGTATTAATAGATATGTGTAAATTTATACATATTTACTAAAAAGTAATCGATATTGTTTACCAATGGGTCTTATCAGGCCCGCTTTTCCAGTTAGTTTTGGAACTCCAAGAAAGAGAGACCTAAGCCTTAGAAGTCCCTCATTGTGTAATGTATACTGAGATATTTTATATAAAAAAAATAATACTCGATTTGTGAAAAAGTTTATACACCCAACTTCTTGGAGGACAAAAAATCTCTTTTCTCCCCAAATCAGAAACAATAGGTTAGACTCTGTAGGAAGCACCATAGTCAGAACAGACAGGTGAGATTAAAAACAGGGTCACAAAAGAAAGCTGTTTTATGAGTGTACATGAGTCTTCACCAGAAAAGGCGTTAGCGTACCACAGGAAAATAAACACCCTGTCTGATGTGTACTAGGAGTTAACAAAGTGACTGGAGTAATGGCAGAATCACTGGAATGGTCCTTGCTTCTGCAGGGACAGAAGGGCTGAAACATTTGGGTGGGAAAGATCTGTTAGGTTAAAAAATATCCCATCACTTCTCGTTCCTTTTGCCAATACCATTCAACTGTAACGTGATGTTCCATTAAGCATCTAAAGTGACTAAGTGTGAAAGATTCCCAAATGGGAAGGTCTGTGTGTGAAAGTGATCGGGTGAGGTTTCTTGGGGGAGATGATGCTTGTCTCAGGCCCACAGAGGCTGGAGTTTACATGGAGACTGGGACACTCCACAGGGGGAGGTTCGAATTTCTTCCTTGCCTGACGGAATCAGTACACTAGGTTATGCTGAGGCAGTAAGAATGCTGCTTATAAATTAGCCAATATAAAGAGATTTGCATACTGTCGTAATTATTCAATACACCTAAATTATGTTGACTCAGTTCAGTAACATATGATATACAGTGTGTATACATTTCTACAATCTCAAAAATGCAGCCTGCTACCAGTTGGCATTCTGAATTTATATTTAACCGAGTCTTCAAGAACTGAATTTCAAAATGTGTCTATTAAAAGCATTAATGATACTACTACCAGAAGAGAAATTCACTTGAGAAATAAACCATTATTTTTAATGGAAACCTTTTCATGTTGATTACTATTTAAAGTTAACCTGAAGTAGGGAGCCGTGAAGGAAACGCTTCTTTTGCCTTCCAACGCAAATTGGATTTGTCAAGTCTATCTCTGTGAACACTCTCACTAATGGTAATAATTATAATCTAAAAACAAATGTCTTGTAGTGGTCGCTGGGGGATGAGGCGTGGGGCATGTTGGGATGACTGCTAATAGGCACGCGGTTTCTTTCGGGGTGATGGAAATGTCCTAGGCTGTGATGGTGTACAATCTAGTGAATATTCTAAAAACCATATGAGTTTAAAGATTAGTAAGATTCTTTAAATTTATCAGGGTCTCCTCCTTTTGTAGTTGATAGAATTTTGCTGCAGCCTCATTGTTTTCTTAATGGTTATAATTCTACCCTGGCCTTCTACTTACTTTCGAGTCAATTTTGCTTAGAATTTTCTTGAAAATTGTTCTTTTAATATAATTTTCAATCTTCTTTGAGTAATTTTTTCCGTACTGTTTTTCAATGTTTTCAAATCTCTACTTTATTTATAGTTACATACCTTTTAGCTTTCTAAATTAAAAAAAAAAATTGTCTCTTTGATACTGTTGATCAATCTTGCCTCTTGTATCTTTCATTATTTTAAATTATTATTACATGTGTCTCAGGTGTACATTATATTTGGATATCTGTATACACTACAAAGTGATCACCCCCAAAAGTCTGGTTACTGTGCATTATCATACAATTGACCCTTTATCCCTTTTTCCTACCCTCCGATCCCCTTTCCTTTTGGTAACCATCAATTTCTTCTCTTGTATCTGTGAGTTTGTTTTTCATTAGCTTTTATTTGTTTTTTAGATTTCACACGTGAGTGAAAGCCTATGACAGTTGCATTTCTCTTTCTGACTAATTCATGTAACACATACTTCCAAGTTTCTTCTATGTTATTGCAACTGGCAAGATTTAAGGCTTTTTTTTATGGCTGAGTATTATTCCATTGTGATTATATAT
>NW_011888856.1:4939312-4947088 GCF_000151845.1 Pteropus vampyrus
TTTCTTCGAAAATATTAATGTAAAGCTCAATATATATTCTATATATTCTAGTATGGTTTGTGGTGGCAGATAATAAACATTAACATAATAAATAAACTATAGTGAGTTATAAATATTCAGAAAAAAATGAGAGCAGAAGGCCAAAGATTAGTTCAGGTTGCAGTTTTAGACAGCAATCAGCAGTGATTCGCTGGAAATATGACATTTAAGCAAAAAGTTGAAAGAGGTGAGCGTGTATGCTCTGCAAATTTTAGCAAGAAAACATTGCAGGCAGAGGGAGTAGCTAATGAAAAGATTCTGAGATGCAAGTATGATTGCAATATTTGGGGGAAAAAAAAAAAAACAGAACAAAACAAAACAAAAACATAGAGGCCGTGTGGCTGGAGCCGATAAAGGGAGGAAAAGAGAAGGAGATGAGGCCAGAGAAGAAACGGATGAGATCTCACAGGGTTTGTAAGCAGCTATATGGACTTGGGCCTTAGCTCTGAGTGAGATGGGAAGTCACTGTGGGATTCAGCTGACCTCATAACACCTTCTAAATGATGACTCTGGCTGTTGTGAGGAGATTTGATTGCAGGGAGGCAAGAATATAACTACGAAAACTAGTTACAAGATTGCTACGGTCTGAATGTTTGTGTCCCCAAAATTCATATGTTGAAATCCTAACCCCATTATGATAATATTAGGAGGTGGGGCCTTTTGGTGGTGCTTAAGTCATGAGGGTGGAGCCCTCAAGGACGGGATTAATGCCTTATACTTGAGACCCCCACAGAGATGCCTAGTCTTTCCTTCATAGGAAGACACAGTGAGAAGATGCTAGCTATGACCTAGGACGAAGGCTGTCACCCAAACATGCTAGCATGTCGATCTTGAACGTCCCAGCCTCCAGAACTGTGAAAAATAAATTTCTATTATTCATAAGCCACCCAGTCTGTGGTATTTTGTTATAGCAGCCCGAACAGACTAAGATGAAGATAATTGCCATGCTCTAAGTAAGAGATGACAACTGGACCAGATTTGTAGCTGTGAAGAGGATGAGAGTCAGTTTCTGGATAAATTTTGAAGGAAAAAATACCCAGCAGGTTTATCTCTACATTTAATAAGGAAATTACTATGGCTAAAAGAAGGGATTCAGGTGATAATAAGCATATAATAATTAATTACAGTAATGCAAGTTTTTAGAGGATAATTATTGTGCCGAATATCTACCAAAATTATATTTCATAAATAAACACTTTTACTGACACCACTGCATAAACAAACTCAAAGAGGTGAAATTTTGTCACTCACTATTTTTACTGGTTCCAGAATGACAGATATATTTTATTACTATTACTAATTAGAAAAGACTATATGATATGTAGTAATTAAAGATTATAATGAAGAAATAATATGAAAATTAGGACAAAATAAAAAATAATATGAGTAATTTTTAAAAATAAATTATTTTAAATTAGCTTTTGGGTTTCTTTATGTTTTGTATTGTTTGTATTTGTTGACCACACAAGAGATAGAGCTTGTTAAATTAAGAGAGCTTGCTATAATATGCAAAACATGAAGGAACAAGGTTTTTAAATTTAATTGCTACATAGATCACAGGAAAAGCCATGAGTATGGCTAATCCTGTGTAGCAGTGTTAAAAATATAGCTACAGTATCTGAGCATTTAATAAGGGTAATTGCTTTCTTGTGACAAACAATTTGAAATAGAGAAAATGGGCATCCATCTTTTTCAAAGATGACCAGGACCCAGTAATTACTATGGGGATATAAACTTGCATTTCATTAAAAGTATACTTGACTGAATATAACTTCCGAAGAAAGATTACATGCAAAGTCCAGTGAAGGTTGAGGAGGATAAAACATTATGTCAGATAATTAGTTCAGTAGCTTTGGTCTTTGTGATAAAGGCACACAACCCATATTCTGGATGGAGAACTACAAGAGATCAGAAAGCCCAGTGCGAGCTGGTGAATGTTTAATAATTGGCTCACTGGGAAGACACAAAAGAAAAGAAACAAAAAACACTAGTTTGTAACGTTTATAGATTTCTCTGGTGTAAATACTCCCTCTGTGGCTGATTTCCAGCTACCAACATGATGTCATTAAAAGTGGAGTTAGGCAGAGATGCGCACAATTAGCCCTTGCAAGCCCAAGCAAGTCCGTTCCAGCGTGTGGTCACTTCCTTGACTCATCATCAAATAGCCATGAAAGCTTGAGTAACTCTCGAGTCTCTTCGCTTCTAAAATCAGAAGGTTGGGCTAGTTATTGCCCAACACCCTTTCTAGATTTATTATTGTTTTTAAAGGAAGGTAATAAGATGACTTTGTCTTCTTAAATAAAATAAAATGTATATAGAATACCCCCATTTTATAATTATGTGTCTAATTATAGGTGGAAGTAATGTTACATAGTCCATTTTTCCCATTAATTGCTATTTTAATATCCCTAGTGTTTAAATGAAGTCATAGATTTGGGAATAGCATGTAGAAGAACTGGCATTAGATAAGTAAAGTGGTTCTAATTAGATGAAAATTTTTGAAATTCCAATTGTTATACTATTAAGTATAACAACACGAAGAGATGCTTCCTAGAATTCATACTCTGTGTAATTTCCTCTCTGAGTCGGGGCTGGATCTCGTGATTTACTTTTAATGGATAGAATTCAGTGAAAGCTTTGGATAAAACTTCGTGAGTGACTCTGAGACAGAGAATCATCCCGCTAAGCCTCTCCCAGATTCCCAATACTTGGAAACTGTGTGAGATAACAAAAAACTCATTATTTTAAGCTACTAAATTGAAGTTATTTAGCAAAGAGCAATAAATAACTAATATAGAGGATAAGAAGGAATATGTCCGAAATCGAAATGCAAGAGCTCAATATTGCCACGTACTTTGACCAATACACAACGACCCTATATGTGCAGGACCACTCATGACACACTCCCTGCAAAAGCGAAGGTTTGGGTCACTCCACCAAGCAAGGAAACATAACCAACGAGGTGCTTGCTGAGGGTGAAGGGTACGTGCAATGGCTCATAGAAGCAGGTTGTTATAAATACTCTAAGGACGGGACCAATTGCAGAAACAAGGCCTGTAATATTACGAGTATTATGGTTTTTTCCATATTTGGAGTCAACATACTTGTACGACTATTAATAAAGTTTTTACCTTCACCCCTCCCATTTCCTCGTCATCTAACATAAGACGTTTTCATAGCAGTTAACTCTTTATCTTAGTATTTAATTTACATGATTTCTAAAGTAGACGAACTCGGCTAGGGAAAAAAATGAACAAACATCGCCCAAAGAATGAGGGACTCTTTATCCTTTTTTAGGGAGAGGGTTAGCGTGTTTTGGGTTGTACTTGGACTAGTAGTAGCTTGGTAGACAGAAGCAAAACTTTGCTCTTGTCTTTATCTGAAATTAAAAAAATGTGTATAGATACCATGGAGACATGGAGTGGACTGTCGTGGCTTTATAATGTGTCAACTTGGTGATGCCAAACAATGTGTTTAAGAATTTCCTTCCTTGCATGTTTCTGATTAGTTGGCCGCCAGAAGATTCCGTGTAATATTTGGAAGGTAGATGAGAAAGAAACAGTAGTTGTGCTTGTCCACTGAAGCTTGATGTAGGCCAAGCCCTGTCACAGTTCATGCATGTTTTAGAGTATCTGGAGGTTCACTTTGCCGGCATGGGTAGCTGCTGACTCCTGGGTTCTCCTGCTTCCATGGGATCTCATCCTTCAGTTTTCTTAAATGCTCACTCAAGTGCTAGGATGACTGTGGTAAATGACAACTTTTCCTATATATCATTCATGGTGTTCATGAGAGACAAACGTGGGATAGATAAATAGAGGTGCCAAGAGTTCTCTGCATGTTGTAGTTGTCCCTTCACTTCCCAGCGACCTGTCTTTTCTTCTCAATCTCTTGCACTGTGACTCCAGAATCAGCACTAGAAACAGAAGAAATAGCTAAACCAAGAATGTATGATCAACTTCTACAGTTGTATGAGGTTACAACCCTATGATAAAATCTTATTCTAAATCCTTGTGAGTGGTTCTGATTCTCTCATTGAACCCTGACTGATAATATATATATTTAGCAAAGGAAGAAGGGCTTTTTTTTTCTTTTTTGGTTGAGTAGTCTATAATAACAATCTCCTGTCTTTGAGATTACCCCAATTCTTATCACCCATGGTTATTCTGCAGTAGTTTCTGATTATTCATCCTCCAGCTTCTTCTGTGCCACTTACTTCAATCGTAAAACAGTGAAAGACACAATTGTTCTCTCTTCTCTCCATTATAAAATTCTAAGCAAAAATTTGTCATATCTGAGATCTCATAAATTTATCGTGACTTGGCATTGGAATACTAATCTTTAAAGGAAAGGGGGAGATGAAGATCTCATTAATTAAACTACTGGTTCTGTGCAAGTAAAATATGATGATGAGGTTTTTGTGTTCCCCAAGGCTATCGAGGGAAGGTGGAAAGAAAAGAATAGATATTCCCCTAAAATAGAGCATCCTTGGGATTGATAAGTCTAGTGCTATTGCCAGGACTTGAACTTGGTAGCCATACTTATTTCTTCTAACTATACTTAAATGAAGACAAGAGCGAAGTCTTGCTCAGCCTGCATTGACACATCTATCTTACGTATAACCAAAACATGTTAAACCTTTCCTTAAAAGAGGGTTAAAAAATCCCTTTATGCATCTTTGAGTGATGTTCATTCTAGTTCTATCTTTAGTTCTTTTGAGGTATATTCTAAGATGTGGCAGGTAAAATAGAATGTACCCTCAGATCAAACAAAGAAACAAACAGGAAATGATGAATTCACTTTAAGACATATGTATTGAAATTCTTAAAAAAATTCATTTTTTTTTCTCATTGTAGAGACAGCACTGGGTGATAGAAATGACAATTATATTGAGTTCAGATTCCAACTCTGCCACTCACTATTGACTTAGATATTTTTCTTAAATTCTGTGAACCTAGGGACTTTATCTAATGAAGGAGAGCATCTCTTCCTCAGAGATGCCTTGGGCAGATTAGCTGAGATAAAGTAGGCAAATCTATCAAGGTGGTTATATGCAGCAGGAGCTCAGTGATTCTTAATTTCCTGACATCTTTCTGCCTCTTCTTGACAGTAGGACATCTACTTTCTCTAGAAATTACACCTATTATAGGCAATGTGATATCACACCATGGGTGAGGGAATATAGTAATTGTGCCTAATGGCTTAGAGTAATTAGACATTTTTCACTCCAAAGTGTCAACTTCTTAGCCAGGGTCATCACATAATAGTATTGCCATTTCTATTACTACGTTTGGCCTAAATGGTTGTTATTGCCTAAAGCATTTAATAGGAGTTTTAGTACTAAATAAAGATAATTGATATAAGAAAATATATTCAATTCGAAATATGTTTAAATGCCTCTTTATTTGCATGTGTCTCTGCTATTTCTGTGAAGGCTTAAAAAATTATATAAGAAAAGTCTAACTCAATACATTTATAAGAAACAGGCATATTAAAAGTTCTCTTTTCTTTGTTAACTTATCCCAGTAATAAGTACTCTACCATGGCGATCTAGGTGTCACTTGAAAACAGACATTGCTTAGATTTGTATTCTAAACTAAACCTAATGGGTGGGTCTGAGCTCTTTGTAGTCAAAAGAAATCTCAGCTCAAAGTTCACTTTTGAAACATAAGGCATTTGAAAATTGTAATTCCACCAAATAGTCTTTTCTTGCATAAATATAATCAAGTATAACTTGCTTTTTAAAAGTAGACTATATTAAAAAATCGTTTTTCATCTTTATTCCACGATTCCTTTCTTTTTTACCTCTGTCAAAAGGAAACGTATTTAACATGAGTCCCTTTTTACAACTAAGGGACTCATGTTAAATACGTACAATGAATACTTCATTTTTTTCTCATGCTCATATTTTTATATGTAGACATTTTTTGCACATAAATATATACATATGCATACACATTTGTCTCATTGACATACAAAATGGAATTATATGTTATGCAATTATCTATAAATCTTGCTATTGTTACAAAAAATAGTTCGTGGATGTCACTCAGTTCATCACAGATTCCAGAGCAAATAGTGCTCTTGAAAGCCAGATGCCTATTTTTCCAGGTTAAAGCTTTCTAAGTTCTGATGGATGGTCTCCGTAACCCTGTGTTTACCTTAAAACTCATGTTTCTCTCTAAGACTTGAGAGGCAATTCGTGGAGGAAAAACATACTTTTCTTGAGAATGAATTGTATCTTTTATAGAGATTTTCTGAAAAATTGTTCTATCAGGTTTTTTGCTGGGTGTTGAGGATGTGGTTTGTTTATCATATTCACCGAGTTCTTTCTGAGGTCTTTGGTTTTCCCATCAGTTGTGATTCTCTTGAGCATTTGGTTTTGTTTGTGCCTTATAGTATCCAGTCCGTTACCTGATTTTCCCGTTTAATTAGGGGAAACTTAATCTTGTCCATCACTTTTAACAAATGTGTAACTTGTTAAAGTATGCTTCTTAAAAAATTAACTTCTTTCCTAGGTATACTTCAGTATTTTAAATCTTCATGTTTAATTTGACTCATTTTTTTCCCCCAGAAATGTAAATTAAGTTTTCTTGTTTCGCTGCATCTTTGTAAACTATCTCTAATCATTTCGGACCAAGGTAGGATGCCACTTAATTATATTAAAATTTGTACCTTAAGATAAAATTCAAGTCACTTTACAATCTAAATCCAATTTACTTTCTCAACCTTAATTTCAAGAACATCTTTATATTTAATTAGTTGTATATATAATTAGTTGTAATCAATTTTGTCTACTTTGTGTCTCCGCACAAACCACTTTAAATTTGTCTTTTTCTTTCACCTCTATCGATCTAAATATTAACTATCTTTCAAGATACGTTTCTTATTCCACCAAATCTTAACTTTTTCCCCCTAACTATAAACTTGTGGCATTTATTTACTGAGCCATTCATCTAGATCTTGACTTTTTTTTCTACCTGTTGACAATTCTTGCCTTACTTGATATGTCGTGTGCCTTCATAATAAATATCAATATCTTGGCTTTCAGGTAAACTATGCCTCCCCAAAAGTGAGGAGCTGGATCTTGTCTAGAATCCCCAATATCTTGCATTCTAGTGTGTATTTTTTGAATTTTGTAAACATTTTTATTTTATAATCATTTATAAAATGTTAAATCATTTGAAATAAATATATTAACTTAGAATGAGCAGCCAAAGCAGATTTTACACAGTATCATATTCACTGCAACCTCTAAGGTACTTATAATTGTCACAGTACCTAAGAATTCTATGTTCTATGCACTAACATGAGCCTTAAACAGAAGTCTCAAATTTGCTATATCTTATCATTCCATTCTGTCTCTTTGTAAAAATTTGAATGGCTAAGGGAATGCCGAGCTTTCACTAGAATGCAGAACGCTATCTGAATTCAGCATTGACAGTAAGGCTTATACAGATCCGTCGGGTGACCTGTGACCATTTACTAGGACTCGTGGCTTGGTGACATTGAGAGATGAGTCAGAGTGAGTCTCCTGGATGATGACCGACGGTGAAATTAACAAGGCTCAGACTCGGCGGCCCAAGTGAAGCAGTTATTTTCTGAGCAGTGTATTCTTGTACCTGACACAGGAAGTAGAACAAAGTATTAAGGCTTATTTGGAAGCTCAGAAAGGCAAAAAGATAATTTCACTGCCATTCTGAATGACTTCCATCTGGTTGCATGCTGTGACACCTTTTC
>NW_011888856.1:4947138-4954632 GCF_000151845.1 Pteropus vampyrus
TGGATGTCACTCAGTTCATCACAGATTCCAGAGCAAATAGTGCTCTTGAAAGCCAGATGCCTATTTTTCCAGGTTAAAGCTTTCTAAGTTCTGATGGATGGTCTCCGTAACCCTGTGTTTACCTTAAAACTCATGTTTCTCTCTAAGACTTGAGAGGCAATTCGTGGAGGAAAAACATACTTTTCTTGAGAATGAATTGTATCTTTTATAGAGATTTTCTGAAAAATTGTTCTATCAGGTTTTTTGCTGGGTGTTGAGGATGTGGTTTGTTTATCATATTCACCGAGTTCTTTCTGAGGTCTTTGGTTTTCCCATCAGTTGTGATTCTCTTGAGCATTTGGTTTTGTTTGTGCCTTATAGTATCCAGTCCGTTACCTGATTTTCCCGTTTAATTAGGGGAAACTTAATCTTGTCCATCACTTTTAACAAATGTGTAACTTGTTAAAGTATGCTTCTTAAAAAATTAACTTCTTTCCTAGGTATACTTCAGTATTTTAAATCTTCATGTTTAATTTGACTCATTTTTTTCCCCCAGAAATGTAAATTAAGTTTTCTTGTTTCGCTGCATCTTTGTAAACTATCTCTAATCATTTCGGACCAAGGTAGGATGCCACTTAATTATATTAAAATTTGTACCTTAAGATAAAATTCAAGTCACTTTACAATCTAAATCCAATTTACTTTCTCAACCTTAATTTCAAGAACATCTTTATATTTAATTAGTTGTATATATAATTAGTTGTAATCAATTTTGTCTACTTTGTGTCTCCGCACAAACCACTTTAAATTTGTCTTTTTCTTTCACCTCTATCGATCTAAATATTAACTATCTTTCAAGATACGTTTCTTATTCCACCAAATCTTAACTTTTTCCCCCTAACTATAAACTTGTGGCATTTATTTACTGAGCCATTCATCTAGATCTTGACTTTTTTTTCTACCTGTTGACAATTCTTGCCTTACTTGATATGTCGTGTGCCTTCATAATAAATATCAATATCTTGGCTTTCAGGTAAACTATGCCTCCCCAAAAGTGAGGAGCTGGATCTTGTCTAGAATCCCCAATATCTTGCATTCTAGTGTGTATTTTTTGAATTTTGTAAACATTTTTATTTTATAATCATTTATAAAATGTTAAATCATTTGAAATAAATATATTAACTTAGAATGAGCAGCCAAAGCAGATTTTACACAGTATCATATTCACTGCAACCTCTAAGGTACTTATAATTGTCACAGTACCTAAGAATTCTATGTTCTATGCACTAACATGAGCCTTAAACAGAAGTCTCAAATTTGCTATATCTTATCATTCCATTCTGTCTCTTTGTAAAAATTTGAATGGCTAAGGGAATGCCGAGCTTTCACTAGAATGCAGAACGCTATCTGAATTCAGCATTGACAGTAAGGCTTATACAGATCCGTCGGGTGACCTGTGACCATTTACTAGGACTCGTGGCTTGGTGACATTGAGAGATGAGTCAGAGTGAGTCTCCTGGATGATGACCGACGGTGAAATTAACAAGGCTCAGACTCGGCGGCCCAAGTGAAGCAGTTATTTTCTGAGCAGTGTATTCTTGTACCTGACACAGGAAGTAGAACAAAGTATTAAGGCTTATTTGGAAGCTCAGAAAGGCAAAAAGATAATTTCACTGCCATTCTGAATGACTTCCATCTGGTTGCATGCTGTGACACCTTTTCCATTCCAAACACATAGTTCACTAAACATTCATTCTACATTCCTTGAGGGGTTTTGTTTTTGAGGGCTTACTTTTTCCTTTTCTTTTCGACTTTCTCTTTTAGAGTAGATAGTAGCATGCTGTTGATAAAACACTCGAACTCCTGCTGTTTAAATTGTTAGGTTCTGTTCAAAGGAGTGAAATAATGTTCTGCCATTTGTTCCCAGGTGCTGAGATGGCTGCTGAAATGTACAAATAAGTGCTCTAATGTGGGTAGAGAATAGGTGTTTGTAGGGTTTAAGGCAGTGGGGAAGGGGAGTGTCTCACCTCTTTCTTTGTGGGAGGTTGAACTGCTTGTTTCCCCCACTGGTACTTTAATCCCTCAAAAATCTGTTTCTCATGTACTAACACATGGATCACTGCAGGTTCTTTTTTTTTCCTTTTTAATATTTGCTTTATTTTTTCTCCCCAAAAAACAACCAAAAGCTTGCAATGTCAAAGACAAATAACTCTCACAATTGCTAGATCAGACCTAGTCACTGAAAATTGAATATGTTTTCATCTGTCATATAGTTAATACAGATTTTCTAAATGATCGAGCATTCAGAGAATTTTATTTTTTATACAGAGAAGGTTCACTAACTCTTTCTCTCTTGTCTTTTTAATTTCTTACATTTTGAAAACAAGTCCTTCTCAATACCAAAGTAATCTTACCTAACGTCATAGGTTTTTATCAACTCACTTTACTTCGATGACTGGATTCTGCATATACCCTAAGTTTATTGGAGTTGGGATGGGTTATCTTTTCTAAGCAGACTGTACATGTTGGCACATGCCCACTCACTGTCCACACTCACAATTCATGGCACAATCTTTTAAGATAAGCATTCTTTTCCGTTTGGTGCGTGCTCCCCCATTACCAACTACCATTATCCGATTTTTCTTTTGACAAAGTATATCCTCTTGTGGGTAACCTCTCATTTTGCAGATTCATATTTTTCTTTATATTTTTCTAATATATATATATTTTAAACCCAGTCGTCATAGATCTATTAGGCACCTGGCCGTTGCCAAAAATTCTAATAAACCTCAATACTACAGATTCAAATCAAACAAAATCTTTGCTTCCAATAAGCTACCAATGTGGGGTATAAAGTCACAGATGTTGATACCACTCCCCTAGTGCTGCGTGCAGTGATGATGATATTCTACGTGTCCTATAAAAGGTTAATGATTACGTTTTTATTAACGTAGCATATAGGGCTAGACCCAATATGAATTTCATATCTTCAGGTAGATTTTAAGAAAAATAAAATATATCATGCCAATGTAATATATTGTAAATATTACATAGAATAAACATTTTGGTGCTGCCTTACTAATTAATTTCTACTATAGCTAATTGGATTGAATTAAATCAAAGGTTCAAAGACCAAGGTTGGGAGCTACTTTAGTCTACTTGCGTGAGTCACAAATATGTACAAATACTCTGATCACAAATGAGTTTCCAGGTGTCCATAGAAACTCTTTGAAGGCCTATAGGTTGGGAGTAGAGAACTTGACTCTAAATGTCAATTCCACGAAGAGATTACATACAGTCTTTTTGAAGTGCATTTGATGGTGCAAATCTTTTACTATGACCTATTTATGAGTGAAAGAAATCCTCTCTGAGCATTTCTTACAATGATGCTTTTCTACTTACAGATTACCCGTCCCTTCTTATCTTTGCTGTTCGTTGCATGTTGAGATGGCCCTTCTCTGTGGTTTGCTTTCTTTCCACGTGCTCTTACTTTAAAGACCTAAGAATGAGACTGCAGATGAGGAGAATTGAATTGATATGGAAACTGCAAAGGATAAAAAATAACCCAGGTTTTATCGTTAACTCTAAGGGCACATTTTAAACCTTGGAACCCATTGAAGAATAAAAAGTTCAAACTCACACCTCTCAAGAAGTTTATAGTTAAAGATCATCTATTGTTAATGTTTCTTAATTCCTCATGACTCGCTAACAGTTGTGTGTTGATAAGAGATGCCCAAATCTTCTATCAGTGTGTCTCCTTATTGTTTTTTTTGACTTTCAAAGATGAGGTCACCGGAATACCTGTTGAGACAGACAGACAGACAGGCAGCACATGGCTTAGGGTATTGGTGCTAATCTGAATATTAAAACCCTCTCTCCCCATTTTGGCATATTTCTATTTAAAGACACAGGCCGAGTAATCTTGGAGACCTAGAACATAATAACAAGAAAAAAATTAAGAAGAGTATTTAAACTTCTTTTCCCCAAAATGGTACTTTAGAAAAAAGTTTCTTGCTCAATCTCATTCCAGAATAATTTTTCTTCAGTTGCCTTTTAAACTGAGGTTTTTCAGGTCTCCAGCACGCTCTGGCATGATGGTTTGGATGAACGCCTGGGTAGATGGTATTTGTGTAACTGCACTGCGGACTTTGAAGAACTATCAGACGGTGTTGCTCAGAACGAATCACAGCAAACTGAGTCCACCGAACCTCTCCGGTCAGCACAATTCCCCATAATTATACCAGGTCCATTTCAGAAGCCAATTGTTTATTCGTGGCAAGAAGGATTTGGTTCCTGAAATCTGGCCCACTGAAGTCCCACTTTGGGGTGTGGAGCTGTAGTCCCATATGGTCACCTCATCCGCTTTGCTCCCTTTATCCATACACCTCTCTCTTCCATGAGCCTCTTGAAATGAGTGACTAGATCAAAGTGAGATCTGAGTATTCCCAGATTAGCTAAGTAAGATGTATTATTTATCTTCGTTTCCCAGAAGACACTAGGGGTTGTGACAAATCTAAGGTCATAAATCTACTAAACAGAAGGGTTGACACTAGCACCTAATAAAGAGGTTATTTTATGATACAAAACTGAATCTTACAAATCGGCAGCCCCATGAGGAGTGGGGGCAGTTTATATCGAATTATTTTTTAATTTATCCTAAAAGCTCCATCAGTAGCAGTCGGAAATGATGAAATAAAGAAGGTGCACTTCATTACGTATCAGTGAGGCTGCAGGAAGCTTCTTTTTATGGCGGGATTGTAAAACATGCAACTTCGGAGCAAATACGTGAATGCTGTCGATTTGGAGAGAAAGGAAGCAAGAAGACTTTGTATAGGATGAGAGAGGAAGATGCTTATATAACATTTTATGAACAACACCAAAAAATGGAGGAGAGATGCAGAAGGGAAGTAGTTCTAGTTAGGAGTTTATCCCATCAGAGCTGTAACACGATTAGTGGGTAAAAATGGTCCTAGCTTTCTCAGGGCTTGTCCCCACATAGCCTTGGGGTGATCAGGATTGCCAGAATGAATGAACATCACATTCTGCATCACGCACCCCAGTAAGCCTCTGTGACAGCTGCCAGCAGGAACTAGGTGAGGTTCCAGCAACTTCTGGGGAAGAAGGGAGGAATAATAAATGAGAGCCAGAAATATTAATTGGTAGTCTCTTATCCAGAAAAAAAATCTTACTACATAGCAGGAGGACACAGTGTCCTGAGGGGGCTTTGAGCCTCTACTAAGACTCAGACTGCCTCTGGCCATGAGTCTTGCTGACTTGGTCACCACTGGATTCTTAAGACAGAGGGGTCCCCTAGATCAAAGAGCGAGGGTCCTGGAAAGAGAAAGGATATTGATAGATGTTGCTGCTTCCCATAGTTGGGTTGTAAAGAGAACAAAAAGTAGTGTTTCTTTTTTTTTAAGTAGTAATCTTTTTTCTCATGCTTTTTGTTATTCTCCTCAAAGCAGGCAGATTATAAGAACAGATTCAGTAAATGTTCAGTTAAATGTGTATCTTAGTTGCAGATTGAGTGTTAAGAGAAACTAGACATGTTTAGACGTTTTTGAAACTGACTTAATTAAGAGTAGCTATTGTGTCACCTCTGCAAAGCTCCTAGATGCCATGGGCAGAAAAGCC
Source organism: Pteropus vampyrus (assembly GCF_000151845.1). Taxonomy (NCBI): domain Eukaryota; kingdom Metazoa; phylum Chordata; class Mammalia; order Chiroptera; family Pteropodidae; genus Pteropus; species Pteropus vampyrus. Next base: position 4,952,752 of record NW_011888856.1, read on the forward strand.
GAATTGGGCTGGATAGAGCCTTTAATTTATATAAGGAGAATGGGTAGAAAGCTAACAAGACAAAAAGAAAAAAAAGAAAAATATTTATCGAGCATTTAATACGTGGTAGATTCCAGTGTCATGCTCTAGCCAATTCCTGCTGGCTCATCCGACAGCCCACTGTTAATTTTTTCAAGAATTTTCAAGCCAGTTGTTAAAAACATCTATTATTAAAAATGAAATTGTATAAATCTACACTCAAATAAAATATTAAAGATAATCAACAGTGAAATCTCATCACTTCCAAAGTACTTTTCTAATTATCTATGCTCTCGAGGAGGTTATTTGTATCTGCTACGTCAGTATGGTGCAAAGCCTGTATAACTGTGTGGTCTGTACATACATTTCTTCTCCGCCCTCTGTTCAGTGCCATCATATTGGTGGCTGAAATTAGCCACGGTTGACAAATGCTACAGATCAAGTGTTAATTTATTGTTTTGTTGATTGGATAATCTGAAGAAATGTGAATAATGCAGATTAAAGTGAAAGTGTGTCATCTAGTTACATTATGACTAGTATAAATTTGAGGAACTATTCATCTATCATTTGAAAGCTATTATCTGATGCAGCAAAGATGACATTCACGTCACTGATGAGCAAGTGAGGTTCTGACACATGTCTTGGCTGCTTTACTTTCTTCCTGCCTTGTTAAAGTAAACAAAAATATCAACCAACGTTCATGCCACATACAGACTTACTGATGATACAGTTATTGTGGAAAGAGATGGCAGATTGGGATCCAAGTGCATTTGTCAAATCTCAGTTGAATTGCAGCCATGATTTGGCCACCACTACAAGGGTTGGGAAAGCATTCTGGTACAATCCATTGGCTATGTGAATTTACAATAATAACCATTGTATATTTTATTATTATTCTGTGCTAAATATCCTTTACATCAATACAATTTATAATAAATTATGTACACGTATTCATGCACTTTTTTTTTCAGAGAGCCTACTTAATATTTGTCGGAATACTACTAGCAGGTACTAAACATTTCTTTTATTCTCTTATTTAATTATATAATAACTTCTTGAAGTATGTATTATCTTCCCCTTTTAGGTATGGGGAATGAGGCCCAGAGAGTTTGGACCCAGTGCCAATGACACACAGGTGGCACAGGACGTCATTGGAATGAGGTCTGAGGTATGTGCGGGCCAAAGCTTGGGCTCTCTTCCTGACACCACTCTGCCACTAGTTAATGACCTCAGTTAAGCCACTGCACTATCCTCTGGCCTTAGTATTCTCCACCGAAAAGAGAACAACACTATCTATTCATGCCAACTCCTCCTGAGGCTCAGAAGTGAAAATAATTTGTAGATTTAAGGTGCTAATGTAATACCTAATTATTTACTGAAGAGTTAGACATTTGAGAGAGCGTTTTGCTCCGAGGGCTTTACTATTTTGAGTCTGACTCAGGCTCCTTGGCAAAAAACTTTTCCATAAAATACAAGAACAACAAAAAAAATGATGTGCCATTTTTTCTTGGCAACATTTTCTATTATAAGTTGCTAGATATTTTCCTGCTCTGGACTTCTTTGCAAATCTCCAACACTTTTTGTTTATGCACAGTGAGTTTATTCCAGTAATAGATCGATGGCTCCTTTAAGTGTTTGGCAACTCTGTAACCCCGAGTTTTCATCCGCCTGGAGCGTCCCTGGAGGAAACATATGACCAGAGGATTCTGGGGAAGCAGCCAAAAGCTACAAACCAATGCATAAGTGAAAAGAAAGAAAAACAAAATTTTTTTTTTGAAAAGCGATCAAGTTGTTCACATTGGAGCATTTTTACTAATAACCTTGGGAAATTTACATTTATTGGAGAATATAAGCCCATTTTAA
>NW_011888856.1:4954682-4961300 GCF_000151845.1 Pteropus vampyrus
GAATACTACTAGCAGGTACTAAACATTTCTTTTATTCTCTTATTTAATTATATAATAACTTCTTGAAGTATGTATTATCTTCCCCTTTTAGGTATGGGGAATGAGGCCCAGAGAGTTTGGACCCAGTGCCAATGACACACAGGTGGCACAGGACGTCATTGGAATGAGGTCTGAGGTATGTGCGGGCCAAAGCTTGGGCTCTCTTCCTGACACCACTCTGCCACTAGTTAATGACCTCAGTTAAGCCACTGCACTATCCTCTGGCCTTAGTATTCTCCACCGAAAAGAGAACAACACTATCTATTCATGCCAACTCCTCCTGAGGCTCAGAAGTGAAAATAATTTGTAGATTTAAGGTGCTAATGTAATACCTAATTATTTACTGAAGAGTTAGACATTTGAGAGAGCGTTTTGCTCCGAGGGCTTTACTATTTTGAGTCTGACTCAGGCTCCTTGGCAAAAAACTTTTCCATAAAATACAAGAACAACAAAAAAAATGATGTGCCATTTTTTCTTGGCAACATTTTCTATTATAAGTTGCTAGATATTTTCCTGCTCTGGACTTCTTTGCAAATCTCCAACACTTTTTGTTTATGCACAGTGAGTTTATTCCAGTAATAGATCGATGGCTCCTTTAAGTGTTTGGCAACTCTGTAACCCCGAGTTTTCATCCGCCTGGAGCGTCCCTGGAGGAAACATATGACCAGAGGATTCTGGGGAAGCAGCCAAAAGCTACAAACCAATGCATAAGTGAAAAGAAAGAAAAACAAAATTTTTTTTTTGAAAAGCGATCAAGTTGTTCACATTGGAGCATTTTTACTAATAACCTTGGGAAATTTACATTTATTGGAGAATATAAGCCCATTTTAAATACCCTCTGATACCTGGGGTTTAGATTGCTGTATGGGTGATAGATAATTTCGCCCTGTATCTATCTCCCAATGCCAAAGCACTTCTAGATGATGGCATTTTCTATTGCAATTCCAAGTGCTTATAGGCCTGGATTCTGCTAGGTCATTATCATATCTACCATGGCATTTCGGCTCACTGCATGAGCTAATGCTATGATACAGAATTAATCACATCTGAATGAAAAGGTCATTAGAAAGTTAAATTATTTCACTGATACCAGACTAGCTTCATATAAACAAGAATTATATACTCCACTGTGATAAAATGGATCCTGAAATTCGATCATTAGTTTTACCTCACTAGGGATATATAAATAGTAAAAGCCATTGATTGCCATTTTCTATTCCATGATGTATACTTTTAGCTCTTTGAAAGAAAAAAAAAAAATACTATTAGGTAACATCTTAACATATATTTATGTTTCATCTCAGTTATTATTTCCCACGAGCTAACTTAGTAAAAACACAGATGACCTAATAAAATACCAACAGACATTTATTAAATTCATACGATACAGGGGATTGTGTATAGATATGAAGGAAAATGTTTTTGTTTTTTTTTTCACGGTAAAATAAGTAGATTTTCTAATAATTAGAGTCACTTTCTCTGGGGAGCCGTCCACTGTCCCTGGTTAGAGCAGGCCAGGTTAAGCCTCTGTGCAGAAATGAGATTTCAGGAATTCCAAATAATTTGAGGCAGAAAAATGGTGCAGGGTCACTTTACTACTGAAGATCCATTTTCTCTGCAAGATAATGTGATTTGCTGATGTCAGTCTAATAGTGATGTCACCTCCCTTTCCTTAGAATTCTCTATTACAGCACAGTGTTCATAGCCCTGGATCTGGCGAGAACCTGGGGAAGCCGGCAGCTTCCCGACCTGTGTCGGTTGAGGTACGCTGGCTCACATTGCAGTAGCAAACATTCCCCAGATTTTATTGACGTCAAACAACAGAGACTTATTTCTCGCTTATGCCACCTGCCCCTTGTGAGTTAGCAGCAGCCTCCGCTAAGGCTGACAGAGGCTCCATCTTAACGTCCACAGTAGGGGAAAGAAGAACACACAGTGAATTCACACTTAAAATTTTCTCAGAATCACAATCTTACCATGCGCCTCAAAGGAAAAGGACCACAATATTTGTGCCCAGCACCCATGTCCATGAATCCATGAAGGACTACAGCGGAGGGGGCGAGCAATGCGGCCGGTCTCAAGAGACACTGTCGTATCTGCTCCTGCCCTGTGTGATCACCTTACCTCAGCTAAAATTCTGTAACCTGTGAGCAGCGCTCCATGAAATCAACTGGACACTTTGGGTGACGTGTGTACTCTTTTTTTCCCGTGTAATTCGTAATCCATCTGTGATGATTCAGTCTTCCTGTTGTTCTCATACGGAGTTGATCAAAAATTTGAAAACTAATTGTTTTATGATTCTTTTCCTGAGTGTAATGAGAGAAGGGACATTAATCACAGCTTCCTCACAGCACCCCACTCATTGCCAAGCTCAGAGTAGTCCCAAATGAAATATCGGCTGTGCGAATAAATGAATGAATGAGAAAATAGAAATGCTCGTTAAACAGAAAGGAGATGTCAGTTGGAAATATTTCGTATCTATTTCTATTTTATTTCTGTTTTTATCTTTATAATTTCTTCCTTCTATATCCTTTGGGTTTAGTTTGTTCACTATTATTTTTTCTAGCTTCTTACAATAGAATCTTAGTTTTAGTTTCACTTTTTTATTTCTAATGTAAGCATTTAAAATGATATATTTCTCTCTAATCGATACTTTTCCTGCATTACATAAATTTAGATATGTTCTATTTTCATTATTATTGAGGTAAAAACATTTCTAATTTCTGCTATAATTTCTTCTTTGATCTGCATGTTATTTAGAAGTGTTTGATATGCTAGTATTTGAGGACTTTTAGGATATCTTATTGAAAATGAATATAATTTCATATCATTATTTGATAATTATGAAGACTTACCTTCTGGCTGAGCATATGGTATCTTTGTGAATATTCCTTGTGCACTTGAAATAGATGTGTATGGTTTAGTTGTTGTTATGTTTTATAATTTGCGATTCGTCAAATTGACTGATAGTGTTCCAATTTTTTCTCTTTACTGTTTTTTTCTCTACTTGTTCTATCAATTAATGCAATAGGGATATTGAAATTTCCAAATATGAATACATCTTTCTTTTTTAGTTCTAATTTTAACATTTGTTTATAAAATTTGTTATAAAGTTATTTATTATGTTGTTAGTAGCAAAATGGCGAATTTTCCCTATCTCTTTTATTTTATAAGGAGGATCTCTCCCTCACTCATAGCCTCTTGTCGCTGTTAAAAAGTATCTCTCTGAATGTATTGATTCCTTTCTTTTTTTTCTTAGTCAGTGTGTTAGAAGCCATTATGATAATTTTTTTAGTGTTTAATTTGTCCTAAATTTTACCAGTGGAAATCCTTTCAGGTAATCTCCTATATATTTTTAATGTGTTTTATTTAGTATTTGAACATATCTTTGATTTCTGATGCAATGATATGTTTCAGGCTCACCTTTTATTTTCCCAGTCCCAAACCTCATATTCTTTAGTCAAAAGGGACATTTAAAAAACAACATATCTGAGCATTATACATACTCATTGCTTTGGGTGACATTTCTTCTACGCCCTTCAATAGAAGAGTTTGGAAGTTTTTTGTTTGTTTGTTTGTTTAACACCTACAGCACCTGGTCTTCCTAGGTGGTCTCCCAGACAAGTACTAACTAGGCCTGACCCTGCTTAGCTTCTGAGATCAGATGAGATCGGGCACATTCAGTGTGGCATGGCCATAGACTGGAAGCATTTTTTTTTAAAACAATCACTAGTTCATACTGATTCTTCTAATTCAAATTTCATAGCTTAGGGTTCATCCTCACATTTTCTATTCCATATTTGTTTTTCTTATCACACTATATATCAATGTCTATGCAGCTAAAGATCATATAAGGAAGTAAATGGAATAGTGATTATAATTTGAATAACCCTAAAAAGATGAGAAAAGAAAGCTAAAAGCATGGCATAAATAGAAGACAAATAGCAAAATGTTAGGTATAAGTCCAGTCATATCTGTGCTATTTTCAATTTAAATAAAGAAAAACTACAATTAAAAGGCGGGGATTGCCAAAAATGGATAATAAATGTATAGTCAAACTATATGCTATCTATAGTAGATATACATTAAATATAAAGACAAGGTAAGTCAAAAGTACTAGGATGACAAATTATATATCACACTAAGAATGAGCATAAGAAAGCTGATGTGTCGTATTAACATCAGAGAGTAGTCTTCAATACAAAGGGTATTTATATTGTTAATGGTAAAGAAGTATCTCATAAGGATAAAAGGATCCTTTTATTACAAGGCAGAATAGCAAAGTACTTAATAAAAGGGCTTCAAAATACATAAAGCAAAAACAGGCAAAATCAAAGGGAAAATAAACAGATTATTATAATATTTGGAAATTTTAATACACCTCTTTTTAGTAATTGATCAAACAAATAGACCGAAAAAAATAGTAAGCATAAAAGATACGAAGAATAGTATTAGCCAACTTGATGTGATTGATATTTAGAGAAAACTACATCCAACAACTGGACAAGGGATTACCAGTGCAGGCCAAATCCACTTAGGGAATATTTAATTGGCTATTAAACAAATCTCATTAATTAAAAAAAAATTAAATCGTACAGATATGCTGGCTTGCTACAATGTGGTTAGATTAGAGATTGATAAATAAAATATATACAAATCTCTCAATATTTGAGGGGCAAAAATGGTACAATTCTAAACAACCCATGAGTTAATGTTGATATCAAAAGAGAAGATAGAAAATATTAAAAAAACTGAGTGGTAACAAAAATGCAGTATATCTACATTTATGAGATACAGCTACAGGATTCTGTATAAGACATTTATAGCTTTAAATATTTCTAATAAAAAAGAAAAAGGTTAAAATCAATGTTTTAAGAAAGCTATGAGCTTAAAACAGACAAAATAAGAAAAAGAAAGGAAAATTTAATAAGAGAAAATCCATCTGATAGGAAATGAACAATAGGAAAAATTAGTCAAAGTTTTTGCTTTGAAAGATTAATGACATTGATAATCTTTAAGAAAGCTAATCAAGAAATGAAGACAACATAAATTACCAATATTACAAATAAAAGAGGATAGCACTAAAGATAGTACAGATATTAAAATAATAATAAAAGAGAATCAATGATTATAAACTTGACACCTTGTGTGAAATAAATCTTTGAAAATCACACATACTAAAACTAGTCAACAAGAAGTAAAATATCCTGAATAGGCATATATTATTTATAATAATTTTATAATTTAAACCTTCATACAAATAATCTTGGCTTCACTGGTATATTCTAATAAACATTTAATGAAGAAGTAATGAAGAAATGAAGCACAAGTTATTTCAGAAAATAAAGGAGGAAAGATGACTTCTCCAATTATTTTATGTACCCAGGACATCAATGATATCAAAACCTAACAATTCCATTATAAGAAAAGAATTTTACAGAACAATCTACCTTATAAACAAAGACACAGCATTTGTTAACTGAACATATCAAATCAATCTAGCAATAGATATGAAAAAATAACAAAATTATACTATGACCAAGTAGGTTTTATCTCAAGAATCCAGAGCTAGTTTATCATTCCAAAATAAATCAATCTAATGGACTACTACTAAACAATAAAAAAGAACAAACTATTGATATCTACAAAGCATGGATGAATCACAAATGCCTCATGCTAAATTAAAGAACCCAATATTAAAAAATTATATTCTGTATAATTTCATTTATTTGTCATTTTAGAAAATACAATAATAGAGGAAGTCAGAAGAAATTAGTGTTTGCCAGGAGTTAATTGGGGGTCAGTTCTGAATACAAGTGAAGTTTATGAGGTAATCCTCCGGGGTATGGAAATGTTTCTGTATCCTTTTTCTGGTTACGGTTATGGGAATCTCATACAACTTTAACCACAAAAATGTGACTTTTGCTTTATGTAAATTAAAATAAGCCTAAAACCAATCTAATTTTTACATTAATAAGGTGGATAAACAATCATCTTAATAAAATTCAGATGATGCATCCGACAAAAGTCGATATCTCTTTATGATATTATGTCTTAGCCTATTAGGAGTAGAAAACATTTTTACTATGATAAATGCTATTTGAAACAAACCTACAGTTAACATCATACTTACTAATGAAATAAGGAACATTTTCTCCCTAGGATTAAGAACTACATTTATTCAATATTGGACTGAGCAGCAAGGCTAAAAGAAAACTCCCAACCCCAGAGGGCGGTACGTGGTACTCACTGGACAGCAAAGTGTACTCTCACCAGTCTAAAACCCTGCAGAGCAGGGCAGTCCTGGAAGTTCTGTTCTCGAAGCTAACAACTTATTTAAGAAGCACAAGCAAATCTAGAATCCCGTTAGAGTTCACATCACAGCCCTTAATGAAAAGAATAGAGTCATTTTATTCTCAAAGTATGTAAAACTAGTCGTGAACTCCACTGAACTAAATTTGCCACAAGTCACAATTCGGCTTGACTTTAGATCAGATTGACTAAGCCTACACTCTTGCAGCCTAAGAGAAGAAGATGCACACTAATTTCCGGAGACAAATATGAATTACTTGATTCTCT
>NW_011888856.1:4962465-4964347 GCF_000151845.1 Pteropus vampyrus
CTTTAGATCAGATTGACTAAGCCTACACTCTTGCAGCCTAAGAGAAGAAGATGCACACTAATTTCCGGAGACAAATATGAATTACTTGATTCTCTACTATTGTGCTATACAAAATATCTATTGTAAAATCAAAATAAATAAATAAATAAAATAAAGACATCTAAAGAAACAGGAAAATCGGACCTACAGTCAAGACATAAAATAGTCAGTAGAACAGAACTAGAGATGCCCCAGATGCTGGAAATATGAAGAAGATATGTTAAAATAGCTATGATAAAAATTCTAAAGATTCTAGTGAGAAACGTAACATGAGAAAAGAGATGAATTTAGCATAGACGTGTATCTATAAAAAAGAAATGAAAAATATGATACTAAAAATAAAGAATGAATTTGATGGGCTTAACAACAGGCTGAAAGATGGGTACAGTTGAAAGCAAGCCAACAGAAAATATGGAAACTTAAATACAAGAGGAAAAGAGTGAAATAAAAACAAGACAAAATGTCTGAAATCTATAAAACAATACTGTATAATCTAAAACAGGGTTTCCAAACCTTGGCACTATTGAAATTTGGGGCCAGATAATTATTTGTTGTAAGATGATGTCTTGTGTATTGTAGGATGTTTAGCAGCATCCTGGACTCCTACCCACTAGATGGCAGTAGAAAACCCACTTCTAATTTAGACAACCAAAAATGTGTCTAAATATTCTCAAATGTTTCCTGGGGGACAAAACTGCTTTTGGTCGATAGCCAGTAGATAAATTTCCAATTAGAGATGAAAAAGAGAGAATGTGTTAAAGGAAATATTTGAAGACCTACGAGATGAAAACATTCCAAAATTGATGAAAAACTTCAAAGTATATTTCGAAGAAATGAGATAAAAAGCAGAACGAATAGAAAGAAGCCACACATTGGCATATAACAGTCAATGATGAAGAGCAGATATGAAGAGTGGATATAAACAAAGAAGGAAAGAAATTCACATACAAGGAAACTTGAAATTAAATGCTGCTGACCACTCAGCAGAAACAAAATAGACCAAAGAGGAGTAAAACAACATCTTTAAATTGCTGAAAGAAAAAAGGTCTTAATCTAGAATTCTGTCTTCACAGACATAGTCTTCAAAATGAAGGTGGAGAAAGACATTTAGTGTCAAAATTTGTGAGAGTTTGTTTGGAGGAGAACTGCACTACAAAGATGGCTAAATAAAGTGTCGGATGGAAGTGTAAGATGAATTTGTAAGAAGGAATAAAGACCACTGTAAATAAATCTAGGGATTCAATATAGTCCACACCAAATTCCAGCAGACCCTCTTGAAAGAACTGAAAGCTATTTTAAAAATGTATATGCAAATTCAAACAATCTAGAGTAGCCACAACAATGTTGAAAAAGAATAAACTTAGAGTACCTTCACTACCTGATTTCTATGCTTATTATAAAGCTACAATCAAGATAGTGTGGTGTTATTATAATGGAGACACAAATATAGCAGACAAACAGACTAGAGAGTTTAGAAATTGACCTCCGCACAGATGAACAACTGATTTTCAATAAGCCATCAAGGCAATACTTTGGGAAATACATTTTTAAAAATAAACGATGCTAAAGACTGATTGAATGTGTAAAAAAAAAAAAAAAAAAAAAAGAACCTGACCATAATCTCATTCTTAATTCGAGATTAATCACAGACATAAAATAAAACCCAGAATAATGAAGTATTTCAAAATATAGAAAATATTTTCAAGATTTTGGGAAATGTTTACTTGGTCAGAATACAGACTTGATATAAAAAAAAAAAAAAAAAAGAACCTGACCATAATCTCATTCTTAATTCGAGATTAATCACAGACATAAAATAAAACCCAGAATAATGAAGTATTTC
>NW_011888856.1:4965482-4971969 GCF_000151845.1 Pteropus vampyrus
AAAAAAAAAAAAAAAAGAACCTGACCATAATCTCATTCTTAATTCGAGATTAATCACAGACATAAAATAAAACCCAGAATAATGAAGTATTTCAACATATAGAAAATATTTTCAAGATTTTGGGAAATGTTTACTTGGTCAGAATACAGACTTGATATAAAAGAAATACACTAATTAAATGAGTCTGTAAACATTATAATTTCTGCTTAACACAAAATTATAAATTCAGTAGAAAGCTCTAATCTAGAAAAAATACATTCTCAGCCCATATTCTGAGAAAGCCTTTTAGATAGACTATACAAAAACTTACTAAAATCAACAATGAAATGATTCACAACCCAACTTAAAAATTAACATCGTTACTTGAATAGTCATGTCACAAAAGTATATATAAGTAGCCAGCAAGCAAAGAAAAATGCAGACTAAAACCACCACTTGTAAGCTATTTCACAGCAAAAAAAAAAGGGTAAAATTGAAGACCGACCATACTAAATGTTTCCATCTATTTGGAGAAGTAGAACTCCCATACATTGGTCATGAGAATGCAAAATAGTTCAACTGATCTGGAACATTCAATATAATCTACCCAATGACTCTGATTTTTTACCTCTACATATTGACTCGAGAGAAATGAAAACATATGTCTACAAAAGAATTATAAAAGAAAAGTTATAGAAGCTTTATCATAATACCCAAAGAATTGAAACAACCCAAAGTCCATTTGTAGGAGAATGGATAAACTTATTCTGGTATATTTATATGAAGAAATTCTCCTTAGGAATATATATTTTTTAAAAATCTAATAATTCAGGCAGTGACATGAATGGATTTCAGTATAGATTAATCATGTAAAAGATGCCAGATACCAAAAAAAGTATAATGTACATAATACCATTTTTATAAAGTCTAAGACCCAGCAAATCTTGAAATCCAAAGTGTTAGAAACAAAAAAAAAAATTTCTTGCTTTTGAGGGAGTGTGGATTTAGTGAATTGAAGATGGAAATTTTCCATGATGATGAAAATGTTCTTTCTATATCTTAAGTGGATTGGTGGTTATACAGGTGTACACATAGGTCAAAAGTCATTAAGCTGAAGATATAAGAACAGTACATGCTAATCATCCTTCAATATAAAAGAAAAAATGGCAAACAACCCAATAAAACAAAAGGGCAAAAGACTTGGCAGTTTGCAAAAGAAGATACATGAATGGCCCAATAGCACATGAAAGATGCTCTCCTACTTCTGCCAAAATCAGAGCCTGTCATGATATCTACCAGTTAAGAGACTATGAGGTGACGTGGCCATAGCTGCAACCCACAGGTCACAAAACCATATCAACAAGCCATCAATGAAGCAATTTCCTTAATGAGACACACAGAGCTAGTGATTGGGCGCCGGAATGTGTGGTTCTGGCCACAGCTGTCCCACAGCCCCCTCCCGACTTTCATAAGTGGGGCTACATCCTGGAATATGACTACAGAGAAAAATAAAATTTATGTCTCTTCTCCCTTGTTGTCCAGAGCCTAAGGCAACACCAAGGTGATCTTCGCCTCATCTTTACTTTCAAACTTGCTTAATTTAAGTACACGTACTTATGGGAATGTATCTTGAACTCAGAACTCTAGATCTAAGACAGTATGGGGGGTACTGCTGTCATTTTTCGGTGTCTCCAGAGGAGGAAGGCTCACCCGAGGATATTGGAATGGAGACCTAGTACCTGACAGAGGTAGTAGGTACCATTATTATTTACAGATTGCAGACACTGAGCCTTAGACACGCCATTTAGTTTGTTATCAAGACTGGAAATTGAGCACTAAATTCTAGATTTTTAACTACTAAGCTCTACTTAATAAGTTACAATCAATTTTTCTTAACATCTTGCTTACTTCACCTCAACGTTTTGTAAAATCTTTGGTCCAAGGTCAATGATGCAGAGAACAACAACAATGAAAGTTTTGTTTGGAATATTTGAGAAAACCTTCTTCTTCTGAGACTTACTGCTTTTTCAGTCCAAATATTTTCAGCTACTCATTTTCAATTAAATGGAACATAATTATATGATTAGATTCAGATGAGCTACAGGGAAATTTACCAACCTAATGGAAACTAAAAAATAATTGGAAAGCCAATCTATGATGCCCAAACCATAAGGAATATACACTTTAAATCACTGACTTTGCACTTGAAATTAGTCTGGGTCTGCAAAGGCAAAGATCATTGTTGAGAATGGTTGCATAAATTTACTATACATTCTGAATCCATATGGCAAATTAATAAAGGACATCATTCTGGGTCCCTCAAAGTTATATTTCACATTTTTTCAAAATTACTTCAAAATTAGTTCTATCTTGGCATGAGATTAGTTCAGTCACCTGAAGGCTATCAGTGGTGTCTTTGAGTGAAGGCTGTACATTGGAAGTTAAGGTCCTCGGTTTTAATTTGCACTTCAAAGCATTAGTCTGTAGGTAGGAGTAGCCAGAGACCCTTCCAGAGTCCAGTGTACCATGTTGGAAGGTGGTTTCTGGACAGGGCAGCTGCTTGATGGTGCTGGTACTCACCGCCAACTTTTATGGATCTCTATCTCCCTCTGACTCATCTCAGCCTCTTAGGAAATGTGAGGAAAACGAAAGAAACTCTTCTTACACTATGATGTATTGCTCCGTCATTGTCACCTGTACTGGGTTCTAGAGGGGAGAGTAAAATTCCAAAGGAAGTGTTTGGTTTCTTGCGACCCGTAGAGACTAACAGATCTGAAGAATGAGTTTCCTGCTTGTGTTCTGTGTTTTATATTTTGGTGTATAATAGAGAAGCTCTCTCTAACATTCATCACAAGTTTTTTTTTTTTAATCAAAAAGTTATTATTTTTTCTAGGATGAGATTTGGAATTATCCTCAAGCAGTTACTTAGTTCAGGAACTATCTGCTACATACCTAAAACAGTGCTGGCAAAATAATTTTGTTGAGAACAAATTAGTGCAAATAAAATATTTACTTATATTAAAAGTATTAATTAAGTGCATAGAATAAAAAAATGGAAAATATTACAATACGTTCCACTAAGTGGTCTTGTGAAAGAAGAGTGAAGACAAAGGGACATGAGTAATTGTTTATTAATTCGAAAAATTAGTGAAGAAGTGTGAAATTCTGTGGATTTTCTGTTTCTTCTATTAAGTTTATTTCTTTCTACAAAGCGTGGTTGTTTTATATTTCAAATACAGTAGAAATAGGAATCGGTGGACGAATAGAGAGAGTAAATAGAAATGAGACAGAACCTTATCGAAAAATTTAAGAAGTATAATGATAAAAGGAAGTACCAGGTATAAAGTATTGCTAATGTTAAGTTGCCAGATGCTGGTGTAGCCAAAAGTCCTCAGAAGATAACTGATTAGGTAGACTTAGTCTCCTGTCTTCTAAAATACGAATATACTGCATGGTCCCACCAAATGTGACCAGATGCCCAAGTCAAGAAATCACATCATAAACTAAAAGAGAAGTTTAATAAATTAGTAAAATAGATCTTAAAGGATGTATATGTGATAAGAACTAGGGCCACATAGGGAATTATAAATGTGGAAGGTCAGAGAGAAAAAAGAAAACATGTCTATCATCTATCCATCTCTCTCTCTCTTCATCATCATCATTATCTAGCCATCTATCATCTATTTGTCTATCATCTATCTATCTATCTATCTATCTATCTATCTATCTATCTATCTATCTATCTATCATCTATCACCTATCACTCATCTATCTATCTTATTGATTTATTGATTTCTGTATAATCCAAACTTTTCCTTATGTTCTTTTGGCATAGAGTAGGCTATGGTTAATTAAACAGAAACTTGTGTAACGTTTAAGTTTGAGTTTCAACTCATTTTATCTTTTATGAAAACTCCAATCATTTAGTAGTGACAACTTGAATTGCTCTATGGGGATATATTGTCAAATCCTGTGAGAGTGTCACAATCAATTACTTACATTTCCAGTGATCATGAGAATGTCTGCAGTGACCATGACTTCTTACCCTGAACAAGACCTTTCCAAATAGATGGCTCTTATATAAACCAGGGCTCAAATCAGACTAGGACTGAAAATTTGTCAGACTACTAATGTCATGCAGATATTGAGTTTGATGATGAATAGATGGCCAGTGTCTGTATATTCTAGGGACTAATTAGAGCCAAGATAGAAAAGTCAGCTTAAATCTAAACTGGAAGAAGAATCGGGAGTCACACTCAGTTAGATGATTCTTGGCTTGGAGTAAAAAATGTAAGGAGAAAGATTCAGTCAATGACAGACTCTTACTGGCTGAGAAATGCTGAGATAGGCTGTGTATGAGTGGATTTTTTTGGGGGGGAAGAGGGTTCCTGGTTTATGGATAGTGTTTTTACCTCTTTTTCTTGGACTTTGGAATATAATCCATAAGGATTTCATAGGCTTAGGGTAAATCACTGAGTGTGCTCTTTGGGTTCTGATAACAGAGTACATCCCAGCTTCAAGCGAATTGCCTGTTTTTAGGAAGATAATTTTTTTGATGGTTTCTTTGCTTTAAAAGATAGGCTTTTGGGAAAAATAGGTACAATAGTAGCATGCTTCAGAATACTGGACAAAATTAGATGCATTTTGAGAGTTTGTAGGCCAAATTTAATGATTTAGTATGAACTTCTGACTTTGGGACTATTATGGATTTGTAAAATCAAAAGATACATCAATAGGAAGAAATAATTGATGCAACGCTTCTTAGCAATTTCAGTTAGAATCCAAGATCGTAGCTGTCTGCTAGAGCAGGTAATTGACAAAAATTCTAGCATGCAGTATTCACCTGCTTGGAAGAGAGGCAAGTTTTTAAAACGGAAGGCTAGGAAACCATGCAGAGTAATTGTGAATGACGTAGGAACACAAATATCAGTGTACTCTAATCAATGGATTGGGGTCATTGGACTGATAGACAACGTCATAAGATTCCTTCTACTTTCTGCCCGGGCCCAGTTATAAGACTGAGTACAACCTATGGAAGGAAATTATGATCAGCCTCAGAATCAGAGGATAAAAGGATATACAGATAAGAATCTGTCAGGAATTTCCAGTTCTCTTCAATTTTTAAAGTTCTCTATGAATGTAAATGTAATTTTTATAATCTCTTTGAAAGTCTACTCAATTAATTAAAGAAATTAAAAATAATTTTACAGTTATGTAATTGATTGCTCTCCCAGAGACAAAATTCTTACTCAATAGCTGGGAGTGTGGAGAACAGTGTTCTCTTGAGAGAATAAAACCAAACTGAACAAGCCTGCAATTTAGTGGAAGCCAGAAGTAGCCCTGAAGTCCAGAGATTTTTAGGGTTTTAGGAGTGAAGTTTGAAAACCACTGAACTGGTGAAGTTCTATCACACCTTTAAAAAATGATTTCATCGTACTACGATCTGTTTTATAACGTATCACGGAAGCATACGACTTGATGATTTTTCTTAAAGGAAACGCATCTATTTAATACGTGCCTGAAGTAAGAAGCACTGCTAGCCTTTTGAAAGGTGTCCTCTGTGTCCCTTCCAGGAGTAACCCCATAAGGAGGGTAGCTGCCACCCTGATTTCTAACCCCGTACGTTTACCCTGGTACAGAATTCTATCACGAGAACTTTTTTGGGTCTGTCTTCTTTCTCGCCATTCTACCTGTGAGGTTTACTCACGTTACTGTAACTAGTTGCAGATTGTTCATTCTCATTACTATGTAATGTTTCACTGTGTGCCTATGCCGTGATTTATTTATCTGTTCCACTGCAGATGGGCATTTAGATAGCTTCCAGTTTGGAGCTATTCTGAATAGTATGTCTATGAATATTTTAGTACATGTCTTCTGGTAAGTATATGTAGGCATTTCTGATGGGCATAAATCTAGGATTGGAATTTCTGGATCATAACTCTAGATGCTCTGCTTTTATTAGTCGGATTGTCCCTCTGGTTTCCATGTTTACTCATATCTTTTCAAAATGGCATAGTAAAGTTTATAGCTAGAATCTATCTATCCTTTATTTTTTTCAACTAAGCACAGTAGTAATCGATTAAACAATGAAAATTGAAAATAAAAATATAAATTTGTGCTCAAAAATAAGATAGATATGTCCATAAACTACAAATAGAAGAAGAAGAAAAAAAAAGAATCAAGCAAGACGGGACTCTAGGTCTGGAGCTGGGAAGAGTTTGTCTCCTATGGGAAGACAGTGTATACGTATATCTCCAGCCAGGTAAAGGACAAGAGCCAGGTTCTCAAACAAGTGGCTTATGTGAAGGTTGTGGCTTATGTGAAGCTGAATGCCTATGGGAGTAGGAGAAAGATGATAAAGCTTGTGGTCAGCTATTCTTCTGTCTGTGGCAGAGACTATCCTTGAGCTCTCTGTGGTTTCAGAGTCCAAGTTGCCCACATGCTGATATTGGACCCTCTTCTGCCTGGAAGAGTGGGGCAGGGATGCCGGGTAAAGGAAGCCCCCAAA
>NW_011888856.1:4972074-4976930 GCF_000151845.1 Pteropus vampyrus
AATACATCAGTCAAGGAAGACTGCTCCCGAATGAACTAATGGGAAAATAATTTATGCACATAAAATGAAAAGTAAAAGAACTATCAAAACATGGCTTTGAAATATTCGGTGAATAAATTCAGATGTATAATAGAAGAAGTAATATTTTTAAAAAGGAACAACTAAAAGCAAAAAAAAAAAATGAGAAAAGATGTATTTGACAATTAACTAATTCAAAATCCTGGAAGTGAAAAATATAGACTTTAATTTTACACAAATAAAGAGAGAATTCCAAGAATCACAGACACACGAAAAAAAGACCGTGAGGTACCTTGAACTTAATATAGAGAGATATTGAGATAAAAAAAAATGTAAAGGAGAAGTTATGGAATGCAGAAGATATAAGAATAGTAATAGACTGTAAAAGACACATATTAGATTAAGGAAAAGAAGAAGCAAATAAAAAATGAATATTCCAAAAAATAATGGCTGCAAATTTTTCAGAACAAAGACCTGTAAACTAAATGTTGAAAATGCACACTCATTGTGCATCAGAGTAAATAATAATAAAACCATGTTGAAATATTATCCCCGAACTAGAAAATATCAAGGATAAAAATGAAATTTTAAGTGCAAGTAGGAAGGAAAGACAAGTTATTTACATAGCAACTACAATCGCAGACTTCTCATCAGCAGTGCTAAATACAAGAAGACAAAAAAATGTTATTATAAATGCTGAATAATTTTACGTCTAAAAATTATCATTCAAGAAAGAGAGCTAAATCAAAGCATCGTCAGGGATACAAAAGTGAGCAGTCTTTCTTCCTGCAAATACTTTTGAAAATAATTATTAAAAATGTAGTTCAAAAGGAAGCATGCATGGACATTCATAAAAATGTGACCATGCTTTAGATCAAGTGTCATCACACTTTTTTGGTGAAGAGCCAGATAGAAAATATTTCAGGCTTTGCAAGCTATGTCATCTCTGTGGCAACTACTTAATGCTTCCGCTACAGCCGTGAACGAGACATCAGGAATGGTGTTCAGGTGGCAGACCAGCTATGTCTCACAGGTGCGGTTTGCTGACCAGGACTCTAGATCACAAGAGAGACTAAAAAAAAAAAAAAAAATTTTTTTCAAAACAATGTAATTACCTTTCTCTGTGGCCCATCCCATCTGGTCCTACTCCAGCCTTAGTATGGAAATGGCAGAGTTCTCTGCTGTTTGCAACATCTCTATGTTCAAGTCTTCTATTGCAAGCTTATATTTGTCCTAGGATTCAATAACAATATTCATATTTGGGTCATCATTTTTATTTCTAATGGTTATTGCTAATTTGCACAAGCTTTGGCTTATCAGAAGAAGGGGTATTTGTGGAGGGAGCCCCACTGTGCTCTGAAATGCTGGGGTTAGGTGGGCCTCCAGGGAATTTTACTCCTCAGACAGAATGAAAGTGTCTTCTGGGCTGAGTGCCACTTGAAAGAATTTGTACGATTGCTCGGAGGCATTTTCTTTTATTGCTGTTTCCATTTCTCATTTCAAAGAGCCTCGCTGCAGAGAAGCAACATTCTCTCAGGGCTGGATTTAGCAGAAGGTGTTTGGTCATTTAATTTTTTCACACCCTCAATGCAAAAGGCTACATTCATATTACTGGTTATTGGCAGAGTTGGCAGTTTTTAAAATTAATTGATTTCCTGGCACTACAGATTATACTTTTCAAAAAGAGTTTTATCTGAAGAAATATGAAGCAAAAACTGGTAAGGAAGCTTTAGGAAGTCAAGTTCCTAGATCACTCAGTCTTCACTGTAGCTTGTTCATTCACACGATTTGAGATAGAAACTGGGGACCCAGGAAGTAGTGTATGCCTGCTAATATTGACAAAAAATGATACTATAAAGCAAGTTTTATTTACTCTATTCATAGAAATGTAATTTTTTTTTTCCTGGCTATGTATTATAAATACTCCTTAATGAGAAATGCATGTTTCTTTTCATTCTTTTGCTGATTTTATATTTTTCTAATAATAACTATGTCATTTTTAATAGATTTAAGGATTTCAGAGTTGGAAGAGACTCAAAATATCTGTCATCCAATGTGTTATCTGACATCGAAACCCTTCTACAATATTCTTGCTAAGGAGTCACTTAACTTTTGCTTGATTACCCCCATAATGGAAAACACTGTATTTCATCACTGCCCATGCTAGTCTCAGTCAAGTATTAAAGATTAGAATTTTTTTCTTTATTACATTGTTGCATTTGTATAGTGGAAAATTTACAGAAAAAAATCGAAAGATAAAATTTGTACAATAGGAATTATATCCACAGGGATTTTGAATAGTCGTGACTATGCAACTCTGGGCCATTAGTATAATAAAGGTTTATTTATGTCCCTCATTGTTTCAAAAATGATTCAAAAAGCCTCAGACAGTAAATGTGACAAGCAAGATGAAAACTGAAGTAGGTGAAGAAAAGAGGTCCAAGAAAAAATTAAGAAAGGGAAATAATTTCAGCTAGAATTAAAGTTTTTATGAAATAAGTGATATTAGATATTTCATACTTACTATTCCAAGCAGCTGAAGCAAAGAGAGATATAAGATCATTTATGGTTAAGGAAAAGCTATTGTTTTCCTAGTTAAGTGATCCATGAGTCTTCATCATGGATATATACTGTGATGCACTGAACAAAGTCTTCAGCCATATCTTCCCAACACATGAGTCAGAGAAAGCTTGCCGATGACACACTGTACAGCGATCACCGTATAGTTTTGTAAAAGTAGATCAGTTGTCCTGTCATAGACAAGTATGGCTGCTGCCTAGTAGTCTGCTTTGACTCAAGGATAATTTCGAAATATCAGTGGGGAGAGATAAACTGAACATTCTTTAGTTAATATGCCACAAAAATTCTATAATTGAATTTTTTATATGAATAGTATCACAGAAAATCCAATATTCTTTGGCATGAATCAAAAGTACAGAATTTTGAAGTGGCTTATTAAAAACATGTCCAAATGCCTTGGCAATCAACTAAGCAACAGGGAGAGCAGATTCTCCTTGGATGAGCTGGCACTTATGCATTTCCAGTAAGCATGTAATTCACTGTTCCACCATGCAATTCAGAAATGTTATCTGGAAACTAACCAGTGAGCTCTAGTGTGGTGGTTCTCAAACTTCAGTATACTGAAGACTCACTTGGGGACCTTGTCAAACATGCTGATCTCCCAATTCCAAAGACTCTGACTTCGCAGATCTGCATGGAACATGGGAATCTGCATTCGGCAGGTGTTCCGTGGATGCATTTTGCAAAACATTGCTCTAGACATGGTCGATTTCTATTCCCGGGCTGAGTTTACTGCAGTGTTAGCCAAAATTATCAGTGGATCATTATTAACAAATTTCGTTTCATTTAATTCCCCCCTCTGGAGGTAGAAGAATATGTCTCTTTTTTATACAATTTTTATAAAAATGTCTTCATTAATAGCTCAATGCTCAGAAGAAGATAAAGGAGAAATTTCCAAGAGTAACACAAAAATCTCTCCTAGTTAAGAATTTTAAATGAACCTCTAACCTATATCATCATATTTGCAAGCAACACCTTTGTTTTTATGCTGTATTAATATCGTTCATTGACTTTTAGTAGTAGTATTATTAGAAACCTTTTATTGTTCACAGGATGCCTAAGAGAGAACATGTTATTTATTGTTGCGTGGTTAGAAACAGATTGAGAGACATAGCCTGTGTCACTAAGTATCCCACCCCCACCACCAGAAAAAAAACAAATGGGGCATAGCAGGGTCAAGGAGACAGTCTGCTTCTGGCAATCCACTTATCTTCCTATAAGTGCTGGTGAAAAATGGTTTATCTGGCTACCTGCTTGAGTGGCTCAGGTGAGGAATCTGCATATTTCAGTCCTTCTACAATCTGGCTATTTGCCATCTTTGATACAGAGCTGCTAAAAATAACACCGTGCTTAAAGTTCACCCTAAGAGCAAGGACAGAGAATAAACTCTTATTTTAAAATCTGGATTAATTGACCTAAGCACTTTCAACATTCTATTTTCAACATCAAACACTAAATATAAAGCTCTTTGACTAAAATAGCAAAACGAACACATGTTCTT
Organism: Pteropus vampyrus; assembly: GCF_000151845.1. NCBI lineage: Eukaryota > Metazoa > Chordata > Mammalia > Chiroptera > Pteropodidae > Pteropus > Pteropus vampyrus. Next base: position 4,976,174 of record NW_011888856.1, read on the forward strand.
TCTACTATTTGCTGGGCACAGTGTTAGGTTGGGGGAAAAAGGAAATGCGTAGGACAGACGATATCCCCGAGGAGGTGAAATCTAAAACCCTCACATCCTCCCTGGGCCCTCCACCGCTTCATCTCATCTGTCCATCCAGGTCATTTTTCACTGTGAGACAGTCACCAGGTTACTTGGTATTATCAGGGTTTTAAAAATATGGGGTGTTTTCTGAAAAAAAAAATATGTTTCTAATATCAGTGAATAGCAGTAGAAGACGAAATCAGTTTTTTGTTTTTTTTTTTGTTTTGTTTTTTTAAGGAAAATATCAGGAGGGAAAAATGGAGAAACAGTAGGTAATGAAGTAGCTACAAACTTCATTTCACGTAGGGGAAACAACTGCAGGGGTTTCGTGCTGCTTATGTTAATGTTCTGTGATTTCTCTCAAGGTTAGTGAGATGCTGCCAGTTATGTGCAGATGATAAGACATTCTGAGAATATTGAATTAGAGGATTTCTTTTATTAGTTAATGGGCAATCTTCCCTGGTTGAGAGAACGTCCTCAAATAAAAGCCCCCAATGCAAACTTGGTTACCATTTCTATCGAAAAGCCAAGTTGAAGAAACATTGAACAATCAAGAACATAGTTGATGAGTTAAAAAGGGACATTCTACTCTAGCTGGGGTGGCAGGATAGAAAAGTTAGCCCAAGTAGTAATTAATAAATGACTTTTAACAGGTGGGGGTAGTGAAAAATTAGATACGTATCCTCAGAGTATT
>NW_011888856.1:4978255-4989096 GCF_000151845.1 Pteropus vampyrus
AAATGCCCTGCCGTGGCCATCTTGAAACTCTTAACAGTTTTGTCTTTTAGTTTGTGTTTTGTAAGTGAAGGCCGCTGGGAAAAGGGAGCACAGCGGGAGATGTGGAGAATATGCATAATGTGCATGTCTGCAGCTCCTTGGCGCGTCGTTTGTTTATAAAGCAGAATTCCATAAAACTTGGGAGTTAAGTAGGACTCGAAGCGTCTAAGGAGGTAGGGTGTTAAGAGTATGACCCAGTAATGGGTAGAGGGGTGGGTATCGACCCTCCCCACTCCCAGACGCCCCACTTCCTTCTCTCTCAGAAAGAAGGCAGTGATGGTGTTCTGGAAACTGCCAAGGAGCTCTTACCATTCTCTTTCTTACTCCTGTTACTTCTTTGCATCAGGTATCCACTCGCACTGAAAAAAATGAAACGGAGAAATGGGGCTTCCATTTTCTTTTCGTTCTTCCTTACACCCCAGTCAGCCAGAAGCAGAGTGTTGGTAGGATGTGGGCGCATAGCTGAGTGAAATAAAGGCGGTGATGGTGGATGGACAATAGGGATGTACCAAATGCCACTGAACTAACTATACGCTTAAAAAGCGTTGGGGTGGTAAATTTTATGTTATCCTTATTTTAGCATAATTAAAAACATTGAAAATTATTTTAAAGAAGTAAAATCAGTTGAGTTTCATGGACTGTTTCTGCCATGTCGGCGAGGATGAAATACATGTATGTACACAAGCTAAGGCATAAGATTTGCATAACTTTGTGATGCTGCATTTAAGTTAAATCCTCTTACATTTTCATTTAAAATGACATTGCGTGATATAAGGTGACCGGAAAAATCCATTCGATTTAAAGTTTTAATTAAAAATAGAATTACGTTAAATAGCAAATAACACCATGACAAGTCTAGAGAAAGACTGCAGCCAAAAAATAAAAAATAAAAATAAACAACACAAACATTGAGTACTTGTAAAAGCACTGAAGTGCCTCTTAGTAGATGATTGGATAAAGATGTTTTTACACAATGGAGTATTACTCAGCTGTAAGAAGATATGAAATACTGCCATTTGCGACACTAGGATCTTGAGATTATCATGCTAAGCGAAGTCAGACAGAAAAAGTTGAGAACCATATGATTTACTCATATGTGGAGTATAAAACTAAAAGCAACAAAAGAGCAAGACAAACAGACTCAAGGACACGGACAACACTTTAGTGGTTACCAGAAGGAAGGGGTGGGAGAGGGGAGGTAAATAAGGGAAAAGAAGATCAAATATATGGTGACAAAAGGAAATTTAACTTTGGGTGGCGAACACAAAATGCAGTATACAAAGACATATTATTGTACACTTGAAACATAATTTTATTAGCCAGTGTGACCTCGATAAAGTTTAAAAAGTTCAAAAAAAAACACTGTTTTTTCCTGCTTTTTACACAAGGGGCTACACGTTTTCGTTTTGCACTGGGCTCTGAAAACTAGGTAGCCAGCCCTTTTCATCTGTATTATATTTACATCGATGAGAAATAGTTTTGGGGAATATAAAGAATGCATGTAACCCCACACGCATAGTTTTGTGAGCACAAATTGCCCAGTGGCATGCTCAAAATAGAGACATACACTTTCAATTTGAGCCTTTTGGCCACGTCATGTTGTTAACAAGCTTATTCTGTGAGTTCTCTTGTGTTGCTTTTTTCTTTGATTCATTTCTTGATATAAGTGCTATTTGAGAGACATATTTAATGTCTCAGCCTGGCATTAATCAGTGACAGCATTTAACAATGAAAAGCTAATGAAGCAGACAGGATTTTAATTGTTCATAACCATCTTTTCACTTTTACTAATTGCTTCGTGGGTTTTCCACATATCTTCTTTAAGTTAAAAGAATTCTCAAAAAGAAAGGAAGAAGTACTTTTAAATTCCCACATGCCTTTTCAAGTCATCCCTACCAATTCCGTAGCAATAAAAGGAAAGGGATATATTCTGCAGCTGTGAAGACCCCTTAGTGCTGAGTTAGACCGTGAATGTTGGTCTGCTTCCCTTTTAATCACCCTTTACATCTGTAGTTTCTTTTTATAACATTTCTTATAGAATTTATGTTTTTAAATCTACCCTGTGCTAATATTTTCCTGTTATTGATTATGGACAGGAAGAAGAAAGGAACACGTAATAAGTTCCTTTCTTCCTTATATTTCATTTATTCCATTTTATCCACTTCTCCCTTCCTGCACCTATGTCACTGACTTACGAGCTTGCCATCTTCAAAGCATGCTTGAGACCTTTGTCACAGCTGCAGGGAACGAGGCAGATGCTGAAACTTAGAATTTTGCTGTTCTTTTAAAAGCGAAAGGGTCAGGAAAATTCTCCCTGTTGCCCACTCGGTAGGTTATTTCTAAACTTAAGCTGTTATTTTTAAGAGATATAAAATATGCTGCCTCTCACATTAAGAAAGACCCTTTCGACCTTCTATCAATAGCGCCTGCACTTTGAACCGTGTTTCCAGTTGGAGCAAGGATCCGTCCATGGCCTCCTCCAGGATCCTCTCTGGGACCAGCGGGCTGCTGTGAAAGGTACACTTGCTGGGGTGATGGGTTCAGTCCAGTCTGGAGCTGGGAAACAGGTTATCTGAAAGCCGGGCTTATCAGAGCCCGCTTCTTGTTCCGCCAAAATCTCCGACCTCGATACCGCCAAACCTAATGGACACTTCCCTGGGCTTGGTTAGCTCTACCGTGCAGCCTTTGAACACTGACACCTACTTTTTCCTTTGGTTTCTAGATCGCCAGTTCCTTTTTTCATTCTTCATCTTCATAGCTGTATGTCTTTTTTCAGCTGCTCCTTTCCTCTACCAGTTCCTCTTACGTGCCAGTGTTCTCCAGCACTTGATTCTCAGCCCTGTTATGCTTTTACACTGTAACATGCTCACTTGGTGATCTCATTCAGACTCATGGCTTCAACTGCTGTGTCTGTCCTGTTGAACCGTCTCCTGCCTAGACTTCTTTCTTTTGTCGTTTTCTATGCACTGAATCAATTAGGGAAGTGTTGTAACTAACAAACTCTGCCAAACATATGAAAATAATTGGGTTTCCTTTTTCTCACATACTTCGTAATAACCAGAGGTTGTCAATCCTTGGCTTTTGCAGAAGACCTGCTGGTTATTAATGATCCAAGTCCATCTGCCTTTATGCTTCAGCACTGTTAGCATGCTGCTTTTGTCAAAATGCTCATTTCTTCGTAATCATGCAATGGCTACTGTATCTCCTGGCCTCACGTCCGTGTTCCAGAAAGGGAACACGGATAAAATAATAAACAGCTGAGTCTGTCTTTTTTATTAGGAAGCAGAATATTCACTAGAAATCCCACCAAGCGTGTACTCAGATATATCTCTGATGAAGTGTCATTGGCCGTCCATTACTTTGGGGTGGACTGCGGAAGTGATTCATAAGCTTTGCTTTTCTGTGATGGATCAAGGAATGAGAGAATGTGGTTATGAGTAGCTTGTCCACGATTCGGGGTGCCCGATCCAGTTTTGGCCCGTCCCTCTTCATGCTTGAAATCTCCAACTGTATATTGCACAGATACTTTAAAATCAGCCTATAGATTTTTTGGGGGGGGAGTAAAACTTGGAAAAAGGGACAAAAACTTGGACAAATGGTAAGTTCCCTGTTTTTGTGGTTTTGAGGATGAAGTTCATGTCTTGGTGTAGGGCAGCTGAAACTTCCATAGAAAACCTGGTTTTCTGACCAGAGGAATCAGGGGATAGAGCCTGTGGCAGCCACAGCTGAAGGAAAGGAGAGAACCAGAAAGTGGAAGCCCCAGATGTGTGTATAACTCATACTTACAGAATTATAAGAGATAATGGTACATAAGATCTTATAAATTGGTTGCCATTGCTAGAAGGGTTCAGAGAAATTCAGGGCATCTGGGGGTGTTTACAAGAGAATCAGGCAGACTTTCCTGGATACTGTGGCTCTTTAGCTGGATTCCAAAGGACCCATGTTGTTCTTCCAGGATGACAGAGGGAGACAAAGATGCATGACCCACGATTCATGAGAATCGAGGAAACCGTGAGCCCCTACAGCTTGAATTTTAGGGAAAGCTGTATGGGGACACCTGTAGATATGCCTGGAGGCAAAGTTTGAGTTCCAGGTACGTTTGGGAAGCTCTTTAGAACTAAAATATATATGAAGTCTATACCTGGACCTGTAGACAGACAATGCTAGAAGCATCTGATCAACTCTCTCTTCCTTAATTAATGACAAAGTAAGTGCATATAACATCAGCAGGCTGCTGCGAGGTGGAGAATGCAGGATAAGACCAAAGAGAAACACTGATCATTGCATTTCTTTGTCAAAAAGTACAGGTACCAATAGTAATGTGTATAAAATCCATTTTTACTTGTATAAAATCCATTTTTACTTGTATAAAATCCATTTTTACTTGAAATATGAAGAACCAGGAAAATGTGACCATTTCCAGGGGGAAAAATCCAGGGGCAAACCCCCGGATAATCCATATTTTTGATTTTTCAGACAAGAACTTTAAAGTAGCTGTTATAAGTATGTTCAACTAAATAGTGAAAAGTAGATGATATCAGATGATGAATGGAAAATATAAAAAAAGCAAAAGGGAATTCTAGGCCTGAAAATAAAATATCTGAAAAAAAGTTATTGCCTGGGGTGAGTAGCACAATAAACATGACAGAGGATTTGGGGTCGGGGGTGGGGCGGGGGGGACAATCAAAAGATAATATATTAAAAAATAGAGTTTCAGAGACTTGTGGAAAAATTTTCAGACACAGTTTTCAAACCCAGAAGTCATCTGCTAATGCGATGGCAGCGTCCTGAGGCGGAAGGACCCTGTGAAACCTGGGCAAATAGGTGTGGTGACGATGCCTCCCGCCAGTCCATTCCGAAAGGGCCGCTGGCTACTCTGGTTAACGGTCAGCCGCTGGGGGAAGAGGAGTACCATATGTTCTGAGGATTATTAGACACCGGGTCTAAGTTGACGTTAAAAAGGGACTTGAAGAAATCTGAGTGGGAGATAGAAACGTCCTGACCCTCATCATAGTGGTATTTATATAGTGTCGTCAGTCTGTCCAAACTCATGGGATTGTATTTTTCAAATGAGTGTCCTCTACTGTACATAAATTATACCTCAAAATCGATTAAAAAAAACAACAACCCTGCACTGGTTTTCAGTATCTTTAGGATAAAGGCCAGATTTGCTGGGTAGCCTGAAAATTCTTTCTTAGTTTAGCCCCGCGGCTGATTGCTCTTGTCTCAACTGCTGGCCCCCCACATAAACCACAGCCACCCACACTTTGCAAGCCTCATCCCTCTTCCTCTGCCGGCACAACTGCCGCTGATGCTTGGAGAGTCAGCTCATGCACGACGCCTCCAGGGCGTCTTTGCGGGTTCCCTGGTGTGAGCCGATGACTCCCTTCTGTGCCCCCAGGGCACCCCGCACCCACTGCTCATGTGCAGCGAGCTGCGTGGTTCCTGTCGCCTTTCTTCTTAGTCTCCCGACCAGCTCCAGATTTCTGTTAAGGACGGAGACCACCTGTAGCCATCTTTCTATCTTCAGGGTCTGGCAGAGTTTAGATACTCAGGAGTTTAATGAATACTTGTCGAATAAATTATTATATGTAAAGAGCAACGTTTTGGCATCTTACATTGTTATCATTTGGTGCTGCTGGTCAGAGCAAACTCCAGGCTTCTAGGCTTGGTCTCAGCAGGGACAATGGTTGGAGAAGAAAAAATGACAAGGATTATATCTTTCTTGTGCTTTCTACCCATAAACTGAAATGTTCTCTCTCCTTTTTCTTGACACACATGTCGTTTGTTTCTTTCTCTACTCGCATCCAAAATTCTTATAATTTTTAACATTTTTGTCTCTTCTCACACTTCTCTGTCTTTGCCTCTTTCTTTCCTATCCTCTCATCCACTCCCACAACGGCATCCTCATGGAGACCTGTTCAAGGTTTTGATGTAAACTTCATTCCCTTGTGTTTTCTGGAAGGGGAAAAGAAACAACCATTATTATGCTCGTTAGGAATAATAACGATAGCAATGATTCTCACCAATGACAACAATAATAATAAATGTGGGCATTGTTTACCTTCTTGAAGGGGTGATATGAATATTATAGTCCATTCCTTTCTAAAGTGTCCCTCTGAGGGATTGCTCTGTGAAATACGGTAATTGTTTCTAGCATTTTGATTAGCATTTGAGTGAAGCGTTTTTGGAACAAACAGCTATGTGACTGACCACATTTTGTTTTATATTGAGAATAGAATTCCTATGAATCGATTTTAGAACATCATTGTGTTAGAATCATACCAATGACTCAATTTTTCCCTTTTAAAAAATAGTTTCAAATTTTCAAAAATGTCCAAAATCTTTGCTTTCTAGGGTTGTTTGAAGTTTTCTTAACTCAGTTCTCTGTGTTATAAATACACACAAAGGACGTGGTATTGTTTTTCTGCAGTATTCAGAGCAGGACCACTTGTCAAGCTGTCACACCCACTTGTGACAGAATGTGGGAAGGTCACTGGAGTTACCATTTTTATGGCAAACTCAAATGATTTGCTTTTGCATTAATTAGATTCAGAATCTCCTCAGCTACTAGACGCATAGATGCCTTTTGCAGGACGGATAAAATGTGCAGCAGAAAGAGCTCCACTCACATTACACATTTTTGGGGATGTTTAGAGTTGTGTAAATATGATCTATGGATGATTTCTGTTTTCTTGAAAATACATATTAACTCCATTACAGAATTATAAAGTGATAAAAGATGACCATTTAACTCGCTCATGTTCATAGATATACAAGCTTGGTTTGCAGAAGTGAAATTGTTTCTCAATTAAGCAAAAGATGAAAATGCGGCACCAAAATAAATGTACTTTCCTTGCCAACTTGAATACGGAGGCTGAGAAATCCTCAAGCAGAGGGGGGAAAATGAAAAGGAAATAGGCTTTACATGAACCATTGAGTACTCAGCTAACCTGAAGATTAAACTGAGGATTCATTTAAAGGAAGAGAAGAACCTCAATAACTAGGTCAGATGAGAGAGTTTTAGGAGGTCAGCGAGGTTCCATGAGTTAAGTCGCAGGCACATAGCTGGGGCTGGCCTGGCTGTGAGGGCATTACGATAGGAGCTTGTCTAACAGGAGACATGTAGCTTGAGACTCAGTCACCTTAATAGGAACAAGAGAAAGAAATTCATTAAAGGCAGGTGTGGTATCAAGGGAGTACTAGACTTGTCGGGGTGTTTACTAGATAAATTATATAAATGCCTAGCCACTATGCTGTACACCTAAAACTAATATAATATTGAATATCAAGTAATTGAATAATAAAAAAAAAAACTTTTGAATTCATTAAAAGCAGGAAAATACAGGCAAAGTGACAATTTAATACTAAAAGTTACCAATGCACTTATTAAGCCTCTATCAAGTGTGCATATTTGAAGGAGGGTTATTCTGAGTTGGTGTTTAAATTTTACGGTATATTAATGCATATCGTAAGTTTGTGGTTAATTTAAATAACGTGCACATATCACATTTTTTAAACGTATAAGTAAAAGGAATCACCCGTTATTTCTAGGAGTTTTCCTTTTACATCAAAGAGTAACAACTAAAACTATCTTAGAGTTTATACATCCATCGTACTTTAATTTCCTTATATAATTATTCCACGCTCTTGGATTTTTCACTGACATTTTCTGTTTCAATGTATAGCGGACAAGTAACAGTAGTTTCTGAGTCATGGAAGAGTCAGCAGCCTTTTTAGCTCCCCGAGGGGATTGAGCTTTTCTCTCCTTGTCCTTGTTTTAAATTCAACCCCTTGTCCTTTCTTTCCGGACTTAGGTGAGTTGGAAACTGAGAAACTGGGTCACTTCTGCTCCTCGTCGCTCTCCATTTAGCTGATAAACACTGAGCACCTGCTCTGTTCCAGGAAGTGTTCTGGGTTCTAAGGAGAGACTAGATCAAGGAGACTCTATTAAAGGAAAGAAGCCCAGAAAAAAAACACTAAGTGGATCTCAGATCTCTCTCTCTGCTGCGGAACCAGTATAGTAGGGTCACGTGAAAGAGCCACTGGCCTGGGAGAGAGCAAGTCTCCGAGAAGTTGACCTGTGAGCCAAGACCACCCAACAGAGCAAGTGAAAAAGGCCCAAAGGTAGAATAAGCTGGGTGATGGTCAAGGGCAGAATGAAGGTCAATGGGACTGAACAGAGAGACTGATAAGACTGAAATGACTCCAGAAAGATAGGCAGGGGCCAGATCCTGGAATTACTCATAAGGAGTTTGAATTTCATTGTATGCGCAGTGAGAAGCCGTCGTTCATTGCTGTTTCAGAGGTGGTGCTTAGCTTAATCGAGGTTGACGCACTCTGAATATTTGTTCTTGGAAGGTGGACTGGAGAAGGGCAAGAATAGAAGCAGGGAGATATGTTGTTCGTGACTGACCGATTCGAGCGCAGGATGGTAGAAGTTTGCGTGAGGGGAGATAAAACTAAACCAGGTGGGTCTCCAGCCTCTGCGGGCAAATCGGGTGGTGACTCCTGGAATTTGGTTTCAGTGCTCACAGTGACGTCAGTGAGTATTTCCTCTTTTTCTTGTAGGTTGCATCTGATCAAAGAAAAGCTGTCATTTGTCAGTCATTGCTTGGACTAAATGCTTCCTTTCCAAATGCATGTAATTTTCTGAGAGATGCTATATTAAGACATCAAAGTAAATTCAGTAATGATAGGATTTCTTACATATCACAGGTGATTCCCTTCACTAGAAAAAAGCAGCTTGGTTAGAAGGGTAAGACAGACCCAGAGGAAAACACGTAAGAATATAGCATTGCACAAGCTTGATTCATTGACTTGCAGGGGTGACCGTATTGGATTTTTCTGTATCCTCTCCATTACAGGCTTTTAGCTACTGAGAAAATGTTTGTTGACAAATATCGCTGCGCTCTCTCCAGCATTCCTGTCTTCGTTTCATAGTCTCATTCTCCCATGTGATAAACCATGTGGCTTTTTCAGGAAGCCTATTTTTTGATGTTTGACTTCACGCATGATGAAGCACTAGATTCCTTTTTCTGAAGGATAATCAAGGATGATGATGTTTTGGGGTGATTGGTTTAAATTGAATTCCTTTGAGTTTCATCGTATAGTATTTGGTCATCCTGCCATATTTTGAGCAAGGTATCGTATGTTTTATAAGGCATGGCTTGGAGGAATAATAAATTCAACAGTGAAAGACGTAAACACCAGTCAAAAGCAGGAATTCAATAAGTGCATCAAATAGTATTTTAAGCATGTGTTACGGGCAAACATACTCTATACCCTGTAGGATATATTACCTTGGGAAGACCGCATATGTACTTAAAAATTATAAAAGATAATGCTACATAAGACTTTGTAAATTGTTTGATGCAAAGTATTGCTAGAAGGGTTCAAAGAAATTCAAAGAAGCCTGGTGGTGATTATAAGAGAGGTGGGAAGACTGTCCTAGAAATTGTAGCATTTTAACTGGATCCATGTTGCGTTCCCAGGGAAGGGTGCATGACAAAGACGTATGACCAACGAGCCATCAGAATTAATAAAACTGTTGGCCCCTGCAGCATCCTAAATCTTCGGGAAAGCAGTGTGGGGTCTCCTGTAGACAATCCTGGACAGAAAGTCTAAGTCCCAGGGGTGTTTTGGAAGCTCTTTAGAACACAAAAATGTAAGGAGCCTATACTGGACTTCTAGGCAGAGAATGATAGAAATGTCTGATTAACCCTCTCTTCCTTAATTAGTGACAAAGCGCATATAGCATCAACGGGTCCTCCTGCAAGGGAATGCCTAGAAATGTTGAGTATTGAGTTTCTTTGTCAAAATTCATGGATACTGAGAGTAATCGTTTATCTTTGTTTTCCATCTGTTGTTCATTATTTGGATTTTAACTTCTTTCAAAGGTGTAGTCTATGTAGTTACACTATTAAAGAGAAATAAAGTTTTAGCTTGTGGCAGAATTATTCAATCATAGGTGCAAAATAGAGAAATAGTACATATTTCAAATTGTGCTCTAATGATTATGTTTAGTTTTACTCTTAGTCTGGAATAAGTTGTATCGATTTTCAGGGTGGTTTCTTGTTATAGTTTATAATAGGGAATTGCGTGATGAGTAGGTTAGCTTTTTCCATATCTGAATGAATTCGATAGGCCTTTCATAGATTTTATTTTTGTTTTATTTTTATTTGAAAGAAACATATAATCAACTACTTTAGTCTATAAAAAAGAAAAAGAAAAGCTGCGTAAACTACATATTGGTATAATTTAAAGAAAATAATTATGATGAAAGGAAGTATAATGTTATATTAATATTCTGCAAATAGAATATTAATTGCTATTTCAGAAAACATTCCACAAATTTCCTCTATTCTAAGTCAAAAGGAACTGTTTTTTGGTTTTACTATGTGTGAACCAACTGGGAACACTATACTGGTTAATAAAAAAACAAGTTATTGTGATTCACGGCTTTATAAAAGCAGACGTTACTGTAGGAGAATGTCAAGCCTGTAGAGCAGCAGAGGCAAGCAAGAACAGCTGGGTATAATCCAGATAGTTTATTGTTATTTTTATATTACATTTTTTTTTTATTTTGCCCAAACCAAAGTGACATACAACTCCTATTTTAAGAGGAAAAAGTATACTTATTAAAGGAAACAAATAGGTTTACATTGTCTAACTTAAAGGATAGGAAATATATACATTTTCGTTTACTTGGATTCATATTTCAATAGTTATAGAACTTAGTGTATTTTATCCTTATTTTTTTCTCGAAAGAACCTGACTTTTAAATTATGACCTGCAATAAT
>NW_011888856.1:4989315-4992143 GCF_000151845.1 Pteropus vampyrus
CTTGTGGCAGAATTATTCAAGCATAGGTGCAAAATAGAGAAATAGTACATATTTCAAATTGTGCTCTAATGATTATGTTTAGTTTTACTCTTAGTCTGGAATAAGTTGTATCGATTTTCAGGGTGGTTTCTTGTTATAGTTTATAATAGGGAATTGGGTGATGAGTAGGTTAGCTTTTTCCATATCCGAACGAATTCGATAGGCCTTTCATAGATTTTATTTTTGTTTTATTTTTATTTGAAAGAAACATATAATCAACTACTTTAGTCTATAAAAAAAGAAAAAAAGAAAAAGAAAAGCTGTGTAAACTACATATTGGTGTAATTTAAATAAAATAATTATGATGAAAGGAAGTATAATGTTATATTAATATTCTGCAGATAGAAGTATTAATTGCTATTTCAGAAAACATTCCACAAATTTCCTCTATTCTAAGTCAAAAGGAACTGTTCATTGGTTTTACTATGTGTGAACCAACTGGGAACACTATACTGGTTAATAAAAAAACAACTTATTGTGATTCACGGCTTTATAAAAGCAGACGTTACTGTAGGAGAATGTCAAGCCTGTAGAGCAACAGTGGCAAGCAAGAACAGCTGGGTATAATCCAGATAGTTTATTGTTATTTTTATATTACATTTTTTTTTTATTTTGACCAAACCAAAGTGACATAACAACTCCTATTTTAAGAGGAAAAAGTATACTTATTAAAGGAAACAAATAGGTTTACAGACATTGTCTAACTTAAAGGATAGGAAATATATACATTTTCATTTACTTGGATTCATATTTCAATAGTTATAGAACTTAGTGTATTTTATCCTTATTTTTTTCTCGAAAGAACCTGACTTTTAAATTATGACCTGCAATAATGTAGCCTTTCATAAAAAGCAAGAATGTGTTGTATTGAACATTTAATTTAAATATGGTTCATACTGAATGAATATTTAATAATTGCTAAGTGGAATATAAATCGTGAAGAAAAAAGGAACCTATTTTAGAATAAACACGTTTATCATTTAATATATGCTTACTGTTTCTATTTTTCAACAAAGAAAATACAAATTCCAGTAAAACCAAAGTTTTTCTGAAGTCAGCCAATACAGTCTTCCTTTTCTGCTTTTTTGTCTGCTGTAATACATTTCCTGGAGGAATATGGAAGGCTGTTCATCTTTTCTTCCTATAAGTTCTCTTCTCTCTAACTATATTCATTCTCTGCTTTAAGTACCTGGTTTGAAATAATCAGTGTCACTGAAACAGATATGGAACCACAACATACTAATCCTGAGTGTAGTGGTAAAACCTGTACCAAAGGGATTCTCTAAAAGACATTGGATCTCTCAAGTATAAATGACCATCACAGTTTTGCTTGAGCTGGTAGGATGTCCCCAATGAAATGGTCACCTGTGAGCTGAATGGTTAGGACTCATGTAGGAGGCAAGAGTTGGAATAGGTAATAGTGGTGGCGGCTCACATTTAGTGAGTGTTTAATAGGTGTTAAACATACTGCTTACTGCTATAAGATATATATGTGCATGTTATTTAATGTAAAGAATTCTTACAACGTATATGTTATTACTAACTCTATAAGTGAGGAAACTGAGCATAGTTACGTTAAGTAACTTGCCCAAATTCACAGAAGTACTAAGTACTAGAAACCGAATTCAAATTCAAGCCATGTGGTTGCAGAGCCATACTTCTCATAATGATACTATTCTGCCACTGCACGTGAGTTCCTAGGCTCTTTCTCCCTCTGAGATTATAAAACTATACTACAAACCTTTTCCTTCAAGAACGCAGTAAGGAGATATCTCTCAACAACAAAAGAATACGTCTTTGGGAATACGTCTTGATGTGTGCAGACTTCGAAATGTATCTAGCTAATGATTAAGGTTTGCATAGCAGAAAAGAAATGACATTACACCTTATTTTAGTGAATTACTTTAGTTAGAATGTGTTTGTTTTTAATAACCCAAAGCAAAGATGATTCATTATCACAGGCCAGGACAAGCTTTGCTAAAAGAGTATTTGTATGTTTGTCTAATGAGAATTCAAACAACTATAAAATGAAACAAATACTTTAGAGTAAATGCCTCTAAATTTGCAACTGGAAGTTCACTTTACAGCTGCGAGCGCTGTCAAATTATAATGTCATATACCGACATTAGAGATTAAAAAAATATTTGCAAGTTATGGCTACATAACGTTTTCATTTATTGGTGCTTATAGAACACATCCTCAGAGGCTTTAAAAAATAATTTGCAAACAGCTTGGAAACGTCCTAGCATTTCGGTAAGGTAAACAGCAAATATGGAAGATAGAAAATGGAAATAATGTGGAAGATAGAAAAACCATAACCAAAAAAAGATGAAGTAGCAAGTTCAATGTCACTGAATAAATTGGATCTAGTGTAGTGAATATCTTCTTATACAGATGATTCGCACATCGCTCTCTTGAACCACAGTAAAAGCCTGTCTCAGACCTCTGCTCAAGTTAGCTCTTCTGTTTGTCTTGTTAGCTAGGATGTTAACTGATTTGCATTAAAAATCAGAAGCTTGAAGAACATCCTCATTTAAATGATAGGCAAAGACAAATATGCCACAAGCAATTATGATGAAGAGCAACTCAAGAGCCAGGAGGAAGACTATGAGAGGGTGGGTTATGACGCTGGCTTTCATAGTACTGAGAAGTCGTGAAAAGCTTCCATGCCATCCAGTTGGGTGAAGACTTACTCACTAAATTTAGAAATTGGGAGCTGTTTGTCAGTCTTGCTGAGTTTGTCTCAGTCGACTAGAAGAGACGGAAACTGGATTGCTGTAGTGAGAAGT
>NW_011888856.1:4993018-4999821 GCF_000151845.1 Pteropus vampyrus
TGCTATAGAAGTTACAAGTCATAATAAAACTTATAAATAATCTTCCTCTTACTTTGGAAACAGATATTTATGTTATTGATTTTAATCCTTTTTATTTTTTATTATATGGATTTACAGCTTGACGTGACACCCAAAGCATTGCATCCTTCTTGTTTTATTAAAGTAAAATTTATGTACAGTCAGTTTTGCTATAATGTGACATTTGTGTTCTTAAAAAGAATTCACGCTGTGGAAAACTGCTCAAAGAAATGCAGTGCTTATGAGAAAAAATGGATTTAGAGGCACAGTACATATTGTTGTATATCAGTGACATGAACAATAGGAATCTAGTAAAAATGGTAGCACAGTTTTCTACATGTTAAGTGGCTGTGAAAAAATAATACAATAAATACTACACTTTAATTGGCTAAAGACCTAATGTTTGCCTATGGAAATGGACTTTAGAAGGGTTTTAGCTTATGAGTTACTGTGAAGTGTATTAGTCTCCTTGGGCTGATGTATCAAATTGCCACAAACTAGGTGGCTTAAAACAGCAGACCTTTATTCTCTCATAGTCCTGGAGGCTAGAAGTCTGAAATCAAGGTGTTGCAGGTCCACACTCCCTCTGGCGATGGTTCTAGGGAGGAATTTTTCTAGCTTCTGGTGGCTGCCGGCTGTCCTTGGTATTCCCTGGTTTGTAGATTCATCGTTCTTGTCTCTGCCACTGTGTTGACATGGCCTTCTCTCCTGTGTATCTGCTTCTCTGTGCCCAGATCTCTTTTTAAGAAGGACATCAGTCATACTGGAGCTTGGGCTTACCCTACTCTAATATAACCTTGCCTCAACTTGATTATATCTGTAAAGACTCTCTTTCTAAACGAGGCCATATTTACAGGTTCCAGTACATACTACTTTTTGGAGGACGTTGTTCAACCCAATACAATGGGTCATATGAAATTAGAAAATTGTAACACTGGACATGAGTGGGAGTGGCTTCTAACACGTGGTAAACTCTAAGACAGCTGGTAGATGTTGGAGGTGTGTGCATTTTGTGCATCATTTGGCGCAGTTAATTTGGGTGCTATTTTTGTCATTCAGCTAGTGTGTTTCATGGATTAAATCCTGCATGAGAAAACACAAAACTTCATTCCTATTATTCCCTAATATATCAGACATGTTGGAACAAATTCATGCTATCAAAACAAGTATTATAGCAGATCTGACTATACATTGAAATGCATAATTCTTAATCGCACTGTTCGTTCAGCTTTGACAAATGCATAAAGCTGTGAATCCATACTTTTCTCAAGATACAGGACATTTTCATCACCTCAGAATGTTCACTTTGTGTTTCCTGTCAGCCATTTCTCCCAACCAACCACTGCTCTGGTTTCTGATGTGTTTGTTTTGCTTATTCTAGAACTCCATATAAATGGGATTTTACAATATGTACTCTGATGTGTCTGGCTTACTTTATACACGTGTTTTAAGTTCATCCATGCTAGTATATGGTCACTACTTCATTCCATTTTTTGAAATTGAGGTAAAATTTACATAACATATATTTCACTATTTTAACCATTTAAAAATGTACAATTCAGTGGGGTTTTTTTGGCATTCACAGTGTTACACAACCATCACCACTCATTCCAGAATATTTTAATCTCTCTCAAAAAAAATCTCCTACGCATTAATAGTTTCACCCTATTCCGTCCACCACCACCCCTTCTCCCAGACCCTCCACTGATCTATTTTCTATCTCAATGGATTTGCTTATTCTGGTCATTTCCTATAAAAAGAATCACACAATATGTGACATTTTTGTGTTTGGCTTCTTTCACTAGCATAATGTTTTCTAAATTCAGCCAAGTCGTAGCCATATCAATAATTCATTTCGTTTTATGATTGAATAATGTTCGTTGTATAGATATATCATATTTGGTTTATCCATTAATCAGTTGAAGACCTTGAAATATTAACACTTTTTGGCCGTTATGAATAATGCTGCTGTGAATATTTGTGTTTAACTTTTTGTCTGAACACATTTTCTTTTTTTTTTTTTATTACTTTGGGTAAGTACTTAAGAGTGAAATTGCTGGATGATATGGTAACTTCTTGAAGAAATGCCAGACTGTTTTTCGAAGCAGCTGTACTATTTTACATTTCCATCCGCAGTGTATGAGGATTTCAGTTTCTCCATATCCTCATCAGCTGCAGTTTTAAAAAGCAAAACCGAAACAAATCAACAAAAACATAGCCATTCTAATGAGTGTGAAATGGTGTCTCATGGGTTTTGATTTGTGTTTTCCTAGTCGCTAATGGCATTGAGCATCTCTTTGCTCACGTTCATTTCTCTGTCTTCTTTGAAGAAATGTCTATTTAAATCCTTCGCACATTCGGATTGTTTGTCTTTTAGTTGTTGAACTTGTAATTCTTCATATATTCTGGATACTGAAGTCTTGTCACATGTAAGATTTACAAATATTTTTTCCCATTTTGTGGCTTTTCCTTTCACCTTGTTCACAGCATTCTTTGAGACACAAGATAATTTAATTTTGATTTGATGAAGTGCAATTTCTTTCTTTTTTGGCTTGTGTTTTTGATGTCATATCTAAGTATTCATAGTCAAATTTAAGGTAATGAAGATTTATCCCTATATTCTCTTTTTAAGATTTGTACAGTTTTAACTTTTACATTTGGATGTTTTATCCATTTTGTGTTAACTTTATGGATGACATGGGTTAAGTGTCAAAATTCATAATTTTGCATGTGGATATCTAGTATTCTCAGCGTTTTTTAAAGAAGCTACTCTTTTCTGCATTGAATCGTCTTGGTGCCTTGTCAAAAATCAATTGACAAAAGATTATGGGTTTATTTTTGGATTCCCAGCTTTATTCTATTAATCTGTATGTCTATCTCTATGCCAGCATGCTGTTGTTTTGATTGCAATAGCTATACAGTAAGTTTTGAAATCAAGAAGTATGAGTCCTTCAATTTTTTTCCCTCTCTTTTCTGGATTGTTTGGAAGATTCAGGGTCTTGTGAGATTCCATATGAATTTGAGGATTAGCTTTTGCATTTCTGCAAAATGGTGGTTGGAATTTACTTAGGGAATGCGTTGAATTTCTTGAGCACTTTGTGTATTGCTGCCATCTTAACAAGAGCAAGTCTTTCAATTCATTGACACAGATTGTTGTTCCATTTATTCAGGTTTTCTTGATTTCCATCAGCAGTGTTTTATAGTTTTCAGTGTGCAAGTCTTGAACACTGAAATAAATATTAAATTTATTTTTAAGTATTTTATTCTTTTTCATAGTGTCATAGATTTTTTTTTCTTAATTTCCTCTTGTATTGTTAATTTCTAATGCATAGAAATAGAAATTATCATTAGGACTCAAATTAATGGACATTTTTCAGTACTTTGGCATATGGATGACACATATGTCAGATCATAGGAGAATTCTATCAAACAGCGTTAGGGACCTGCCGTCTTAACTGGATGTCTACACGTCTATTTAGAGGAGCGAAATGGGAAATACATCTATTTTATATCTAAAATCATCTTTTATTATCAAATTCTACAAATGATGTTGATTTGACACATTTCATGGTTACTGTGTCAAACTACTCAAAAGAGTGTGGATGTATATTTGCATGCATCTAGCAAAACTGATGGAGAAAAATTCAGGCAATGAAGTAGAATTTTATATCAAATGGCGTTTGTTTTCCTTCACTGAATTGCTTAAATTTTTCACTGTTGACAAAGTTATTGGTAATTTTCACCAGAGCAACACTTTAGAAGATATTTCAGTTTGATATTTGAGTGATAAGAAAGAATTTATATAAAGAGTTCTCACATAAGGAAAACATCAAAATCGTATTTCTAAAGGCACGTCTTGGAAATTTCTCTAAAAGAAGCATTTTTCCATTTATTATATGTAATTCAGGCATGTATAACACTCTCAGAGAAAAATGAGAGCAATGAGAAAAAAAAATCCCTTCCAAATGCTATAATTTCAGTTTGTCTCACATTTCTTTTACAGGCATACTTTTGCACCAAAAAAATTTCAACATCGCTGCACTTAAAATACCCCATGAAATGTGTGTCTTCTCCCAGGACAGTTTTAGGACACCATTAATAGTACATGTTGCTCAAGTGAACAGTTGTTTTTGTTTAAAAAAATGTTCCTATGGAATGTTTTATTATGGCAGAACTATCTTATACTAAAAAAATTAATTTAAAGTTATAGCATGTGGCTGTTTTAGATTTCAGGGTAGAATGGTATGCTTTGTGGTAAGTATGTTCGGTCTTTTAATTTTATGTACTTTTTGGTTATTATATTTCCACGAAGTAACCATGTTGTGATTAAATAGAGTTCACTGTCGTTTTGATTATTCAATAGAAAACAGGCCCAACACAGCCAAGATGTATGCTTAAGGTTCTTTAATATCTGTTAAAGAGACAATTTCAATGCATAAATCTGGACTGCCATCCATCAACCTAATGAAAAGAAATATTATTATCTTGCATTTTCTTTCTCTGTTATTGATTTGTGGTGCCCCAAGACCATTTTAAAAACGATCAGTGTGGTCCTTATCTGTCATGGAAACACATTCATTCCTTGGGTGGCTGAGCAACATGAGGGGAAATAAATTTCTCAGAAACGTATCCCCTGAAGGTCGCTATCCATTATGGTTACAAGTTTGCAATGGAAATGGGTTTATTGCTACATGGAGAATATGATAAAATTTAAAGCTTGTGAAAGATGATTAGAAAACAAATATAATACATATATAAATATTAGTGACAATATATCACCACATGTGACACATTTATTTATTTAGACAACATTTTAAGTATATCAAAGTAGACTTGGAGCAACTCACATTTGAATGTTAATCCAAGGAGTAATAAAAATGAAAACTTAATGCATGCAGGGAATTGGGCATAAAATAGTCTCCATTTTCCAACAGAGAGAACTTAACATTTTCTACTTGGATGGCAGGTGTGAGTTCTAGAAATCAAATTTCATCATTTCAGTGTTTCACTCAAGTTTATCTCTTTCACATTGCTCCTGGTCCAAATTTTAGCAAGGCTTCGTGTGTCTTTCTAAGAGATCATCTCAATGAAAAAATAAAGCAGAAGTTAGTGAAATAATTCCATCACTGAGTTTAGCCTTCTCTCTTTTATCCGTGCCCATTTTTATGTGAGCCGTGTCAGGTGAGTTAGAGTATATTGTTATTATTATTATTACGTTTAGGTGTAATCTCACGTTGTTTATGTCTACACACAAGAAACACATTTACTTAAAATATTAATATATATATATTTGACCTGCGTGATATGTCAACAAGGACATTAAGGTTTCCGTATTTTATAAAAGCAAATAACTGGAAAAACTTTAATATTCCACTTAACTGTACAAAAACCATTCTCTTTGGATACTGAGAGTTTGTATAATTCTAATTTCAGTTGCTCTTATATATAATTTCGACGATTTTTTTCCAAATACTTTTGTTTTTCTTGTGTGATTGCAATTAACAGAGCTAAATAACAGCATTATTACGAATATTGCCAATGCTTTTTGATACCGTCTTGTTTCCTGGCATGATGCTTGGAGGTATGCAGGTAGAAAGGCAGTTTATTAAAATACGCGGAATTAAAGAAAATGATATATAATGTTACCTGATTTGCTGTAACATATAAGCAAATGAAACTCTCCAAATTAGCGTTCAAGTTTTTAAATTCAAGTGTAAATCTGTATTTGATATCTGATGCCAAAGTAGTGAACCCTTGACTTATGTGTTAGAACTGGCTAAGGTGTCAAGCTTAAGAATTTTTTATTAAGAATCATTGCAGTCAGTAAAAACTTGATGATGATTTCTATTAAAAGTCTTTTTATCTTTTTAACATCAGATTTTAGTGATCCAGGATTGAAAAACCAGCGCCTCTAAACTGATATTAAACACACTATATTTTAAGGTCTAAAATGCTGCTTTACCACTTTTGTGCCTGACAGGGCCCCCGAAGCCTAACCATGAACTCCCCGATCTTCCCAAATATTTCCCCGCTCCCCCTTCCCGACCCCAGCGGGAAAGCCCCTCCACTTGGTGGTCCCTCTGTCAGCCACATCAGCTGCACTCTGCCTGGCCCTCAACTTAACTTCTCCAGCTTGTGGAATTATTCAGACAGATCAGTCACATCCTCCCGCAATAACCAGGAGACACCTCATTCTCTCGTTAACTACAGAGTCTGGTTCCACATCCCTGTTCACTGTATTCTCAAGTGCAGACCCATGCCACCTTGCATGGTGTGTAATGTCCTTCTCCCCTAGATTGTGAGTATATATGAGTAATTAACTGCCGTCAGATCCATCTGACCAGTGTTGGTATCATGTGTTTGGCTATCTACTTAGCGCAGGGGATCCTGCCTTCGCTAATGGAGTGGATAGGAGATCAGTATAGTGGTTGCCAGAGGGGAAGGTGGGGGGAGGTTGAGAAGGTACAGGGAGGAGATTAGACTTTGGTGGTGATTACTCAGTGGAATGTAAGACATCATCTGTCTGGTCCCCTCTGGTAACCTCTGTACTATTGTCTGTGTCTGTGTTTTTGTTTTTTTTATTTGTTGCCTTTGGTTTTATATCCCATTTATGAATGAAATCATATAGTTCTTGTCCTTTTCCATCTGACTTATTTCACTTAGCATGATACTCTCATTTGCCGTGTTGTTGTAAATGGCAATATTTCATCATTTTCCAGTATGTATATGTGCTACATCTTCTTTATCCAATTATCTGTTGAAGGACACTTAGGTTGTTCTACATC
>NW_011888856.1:4999871-5002992 GCF_000151845.1 Pteropus vampyrus
GTAAATGGCAATATTTCATCATTTTCCAGTATGTATATGTGCTACATCTTCTTTATCCAATTATCTGTTGAAGGACACTTAGGTTGTTCTACATCTTGGCTATTGTGAATAATGCTACAATTAACAGAAGTACTATATATCTTTACGAATAAGTGTTTTCAAATTTTTCAAGTTTTTTTTTTTTTTTCCGAAGACAACAGTTTGCTTACTTGACAGTAAATACCACCACTAGCCAATTAAATGGCCGACAGGGAAGTCTAAGTCACACACACATACACACATACACAGATACACACATTAGCTTGCAGAGGGTTGCAAAATAATAGCCTAGGGGCAATATTTTAGGTTTACTCATGAGCATCAAATCATTGAGTCTACTAGTTTAGTTTTAAAATGTTAATCTTTGCATTTGGCTTGGAGAAAACTATGTAATTTTTTCTATACCTAAACCAACCCACACTTATAAAAATTCATCATAATTTAATGAACAAATTTAATAATTATCATATTTAGAAATTAGAAAATTTTCATATACCTGACTTCACTCCAAAAAAAAAAAAAAATGTTTGAAGTGTTACTTTAAAGTCAGCTCTCCGAAAGGACTCGTCTTCCACTCCAGGGTCTGCTGGTTTGTGCCTGCTGCTCTCTGACAACCAGCACTGAGCAGTGCCATATTAAATAGCATCTCATAACGTTGAAGAGACATGTGGCATAATTGCCTAAAGGTTTGCTTCAGTAGCTGATTATCTTCAGAATCACTTTATATTTTCAGCTTCTGTGCTTCCTCATGTATGAAATAAAGTAATCTCAAAGTCCTGTTTAAATCTAGAATATTGTTATTCGACATATATGGAAGCTATGATAGAGAAAAGGAAAGAGTCGATTTTATTTCACAGAAGTTTATTGAGAAAAGATTCTGAGCATCTTCTGACTCGGAGGAGCACAAGGGCAGTCTTGGATTCTGCTAGGTTCTAGTGGAGTGAACTGGTGCTAAGTGAGCATCTCGTGAGCATCTGAGACGAGGACCAGAAAGCAGTAATCAGGACGAGTGTGTCCTCGACGATTGTGAGCGATGGCTGGTACTAATGCAACATGGTTGCGCCTGGAGTCCCTGATTCCTCAGAAGCCACAGGAGAGATTTGCATGTGAACTGCATCTTCCTGGTTCCTAAGGCCAGGCGAGATCAGAGAGAGCAGAAAGCAGGGGAGCTCCTTTTAGACGCCTCTGCAGGGAGTTGAGAGTCTACTTTTACCACAGTCATTGAGGGAGGAAACCACCTAGCTTTCTACCGCTTTGGGCCTGCCACTCTGAATATACTCTAGCAGTAGGGCCAGAACTTCCGAGCATTCAAGGAAGAGCGTAACCCAACTGGCTAGAAGCCATCAGCCAGAGAGAGGAAGGTGAGCTGGCACAAACAGAATGCATACCCAGAGATGCAGAGCTGCCGAAAGAGAAATTCTGGAACCAGACGAAGACAACGACAACTAAATTTACAGAAAACAAGACAAATTCCCATGATATCTCAATGAAAGAGGTTTTTTTTTTTTTATACATTAAAGAGAGATTGTTGAGACTCCACTGTTTTCACTAGGAGGTCAAATATAATACATATCAAACCACAAAGTAGAAAGACAACAGAAATCATAATGGAAAAGATAAGAATCTTGAAATGTAACTCTGGGGTATTATACAAAACAATAGGCCTTTAAAATAAAAGTGGCAGAGAAGTACGACAATAAACAATACAATTTTTTAAAAGATAAGGTCAAGTTTACAGATTAATTGCTTACACTGAATTCTAGTATGGCATGATAAGTAAAAAAAGAAGAGGAGGGATCTAGAAAGATTCTGGTCAAATTCCTGATAAGGAGAACATCTTATAATTTCATAAACTTCCAAGGAGAAACAATAAGTTAGCTACAAATGGCTCAGAAAAAGGTCACGGTGATATTGGACTTCTCATCTAAGGTTTAAAGCCACAGACAATGGAAAATCATCTACGGACAAGTGAGAAGAAAGAAATGTAACCCAAAATGCTCATGCTCAACCCAGATATCATTCAGCCATTGTGGTGAATGAAATAGGAGGAGATGTAAGAACTGAATATTTAACCTGTTCTCCTCCAAGGAAAATACCCAGAAAATATATCAAGTAACAAGCCTTAGCAGATACCTCCCTCCCTCCCTTCCCCCACACGCGCACGCGCATGCGCATGCGCATATCCACACCCCTCCCACGGTTTTTTACTCATAATTAAATGTGAATAAGGAAGAGTGAGAGTGAATCTCAAAGGGTCTCACTGATGAAAGAACTAGAGAATAAGTAAGAGGAATTGGGGAAAAAGTGAAAGTGTTTTAAAGGTCCCACATTACTGAAGTTAAACAGTTTCAGATAAGGAACACGAATTCTTGATACCCAGGACAGTGAATCTTGGAGGTAGAGTATCTGCTATATCATTTGTAAGTACTTCTAGGGAAATATGTGCTTGGCTATGGCAGCGGTCAAAGGGAAGGTAATCATTCTTGGCGTCAAAAAGTGGAACAGAACTTCCAAACTAATAATTAGTAATAACTCTGAAAGATCAACAATATTTTAGAAAATGAAAAAGAAGAAAGTAATACAAAATGTGTAATAAGCATAAATAAGATAGGCATAAAGTAGTCAGATATTTTCGTCATTATGTTACATGCAAATGAACTAAGATTAGATCTGATTTTTTTTAAAGCCAGTTATATTTCTGCAAGAAACACATGATTAATAAGAGTGAAGAAAGGTTGGAAATAATGCATGGGTAGAGAAACACTAGAAAAATACAAACAATAGGGAAATACGTGTAGGTATGTTAAATATCTAAGAGAAATTAAAAGCAATAAACAGTGAAGAAGGGCATTGCATAATGAAAAAAAAGATAATTTATAATAAAGATGTAACAGTAGTGTGCACCAAAACATAAATAAATAAATAAATAAATAAATAAATAAAAATACAATATATCAACTAAACACATACAGGAGATCTCTGATTTACAAAGAGAAAGTGATTACAAATAAATCCCAAGCACAATGACAGAGTTCATGTTGCTGTCAGAACTCAACTGTTCTAATAGGAAGAAAGACCTGTA
>NW_011888856.1:5004792-5011021 GCF_000151845.1 Pteropus vampyrus
TAATTTCAAGGAATTCTGCCTGTATAACCACAAATAGAATGTGAAGATAAGAAAAGTAATAAAGGAAAAACACGTAGTTCTCATTTCATCTGAGTATTTCACTTGTGAGAGTTCTTTGAAATTTATAACATGTCGATAATATATAATGAAAACATTGTAAAGTACTTTATGAAATATTAATCTGAACTTTAGTAACATCTGACTAATTTTTGTAACACAGAAAGCACCGTTATCATGGCACACTCTAAATTTCAGTCAATTGATGGGATTTATTTGCCTTTGAAGGATATATGCTCTAAAATATTTTTGACGTATAGGGAAGTCTATACACATACGTATAAATTCATCATTATGGCGTTACCCATCTTGTCTTTTTCTGTGTTCAGTTTTATAAAGATGCATTTTCCCTTTTTTTTTTTAATATAGCAGCAAATCTGTAAACAGCAATTATGGGTCAGTACTTAGAGACATTAAGTATATGTTGAATGAAGAACAGTTATCCAAATGATTAAATGATTGTATATTTATAGATACAGATTCTTGCAGCAGTTCAGCATTTCCATCTTGAAGTTCATTCGGCGAAGATTTGAACAATTCTTAGTATTTCTGTTAGCACATATCAAATGTGTGATGTTAATTCCACAAAAACAGAAAAAATGTCAACCTAGTTGTTTGAAATTCAGTGACTGAGTTTGTTTTCAATATTTACTAATTGTTAGCATTTTGTAGAGAAAGCCTTAGTTGTTTTTCTTCCAGAAAAAAGTAAGCAATTGTATTTTCCTACCGTATATGAAACTTTGAGAATACGTTGTAAAAGTTAACTAGGGAAATGTTTAGTTTCTTCATAGAAATTAGGAGAGCCTTAAGACAATTTAACCAAGACCTTCAACCAAATAACTATTCTCAGTAGGAAGTCCTAGAAAGCATTTGTATAGCTAACAAAAAAGATACAAAATTATGGCAAATATCTTTAAAAGTGGTGAAAATTGCAAATCACTTGGCCTATGTGTTTCCCACACAAATGACTGCCTAAACTTTTATCAATTTCAGTAAAAGTGCTTTCTTTTATCTTCTTAAGCACATTAAACTTTAAGTTGGAAGGGTTATGTTCAACGTTTGTTGCTAACACTTAGCGGCGTTATAACTCTGAGCAATTCAAACTCTTTTACCTTCGGGTTTATTTTCTATTATGATAAAGTAATCAGAATTATAGTTGTCCCTCTTTTGGTTATTGCCACATCAAATGATCATTTGCATCAAAGTACATTGTAAATCTAAGGACTGGGCCAGTATTAATATTAGTTTAGAACTGCTCCCTACAACCCTAATGAGTGAATATCAAGTTGGGCATTAGAATATCGAGTGGGCAAAAGGTAAGATGGGCTGATCGTGTCCGTGAAATGGGAGAGTGATGCTCCCACATTCAAGACCATGAACCATGAAGCAATGTTCTTCTCAGTACAGGACTTGGGTTGAACCTCAAGTTGTTTGGCCCTTAAAGGACCTTAAGGAGAAAGAATCTTTCACAAAGAAATACTCATTCTTGAATGGTCTTTTTCTTCAAGGCATTGGGATCAAGGGGTGCTTCTTCCAGACTAGTCAATTACAGCTTTGATTTTCTTATACTGACATTTTGGCTTCACTGCTTCATAGTTCTGTGTGAACATGAACAGGTTAATTCACTCTC
Source organism: Pteropus vampyrus (assembly GCF_000151845.1). Classification (NCBI taxonomy): domain Eukaryota; kingdom Metazoa; phylum Chordata; class Mammalia; order Chiroptera; family Pteropodidae; genus Pteropus; species Pteropus vampyrus. The sequence continues at coordinate 5,006,480 of NW_011888856.1, forward strand.
CCAGCTTCAGTTTCTCTTCTGTGAGCACTTATGCTAACTCCTACTGTTACGTTGAAAGAACAGAACTCAGTAGGGCACACTCATTAAGCAATTTTATTTTTCTCTCACTTCGATGCATATGACCTTGGTGAATTAGTTGTTGGTGTCTCCTGGCATGAAGTCTGTGATAAGTCCCATAAAAAGAAAACTTACTCTATTTCGTTGTTAGTGCAGTTGAACAATCAGAAATTCCAACCTTTATTGGAAGTTAAAATGTCTCCCCTCCCACACCTTGAATATTCTGTAGGGTGGAAACCAGTGACAGAGAAGGCAGTTTTGGTCAGCATCCAGATGACTCCTTCTGCGACTCCTCCTCTTCCTGTTCCCAACATTCCATCTCCTCGCCCATTAGTTTGCTCTGGCTTCTCGAGTATTGGGGTGAGTCAGGGGAGAGAGGAGAAATGTGGGAAAATGGTAGCCTATGAAATGGCATTTGTTTTCCAGGCTCGGTAAATATTGAACGTTGACTCTCGCCTTGGGCATTTTTGGCTTCGCAGAGACTCCCTTACTGTGGACCTCTACCCGTCCTGCCTCTGATGCAGCCAATGCATCTTTCCTAGCTGCTCACTACAAGGCCCTCTCTCAGCTCCCGGCTGACCTCTTCTACTCAGCCTTTCTTCTTTGTCTTCATGGTTTTATTTTTCTCTAAAGCACTTTTTAAAATTTGGCATATTTATTCATTATGCATCTTCACTCAATGGAATATAAGGTCTTAGTAGACACACATTACTTATTTTATTCATGACTGTATCTCCCTGTGCCTAGAATGATGCCTAGCATGTAGTAGATGTTTAGTAAATGTTGTTGAAGGAATGAGCATCTGGAGGAGAATCCGCTGTTTTAGCGCCCATCATCTCTTCACATAGCCCTATTTGATGTGATCCAAGACAAGCCCTTGCTGGCTCCTGTCAAAATATACACAATTAGTTCTCCTGCAGCAGGGTTTGGCAAGTGAAATGCAGCAGCTCCTTCCCAACTCAGCTCTCCGTATGCTCAGGGCAGGTAGGTAACTATGAACTCGTGTATTAGGAGGTGTTGAGATATCACTCTGGCCCCATTCTCTATACCTCAAAAGGTACAAAGTCAAGTTCTCTGAGTATTGAAGTCCTCTCTCCCTGGCTTAACACGAGACATATTTTTCTTCCTTCTCATATGAATGCCAAGGTTTTTTACCACTTCTCTCCAAAGAAAACTCCTCCTCGCTCGCTCTCTCTCTCTCCCCCTCTCTCTTTCTCTGTCTTTCTGTCTCTCTGTCTCTCTGTCTCTCTCTCCATCTCTCCACCCCACCTTCCTTTAACCACTTAAATCTTTCCAATTTAGATGTTGAAGTAAAATTTGCAAAACGGAGTGGCAGATACCTCCTTCGCTGGTCCTTTGTAGGTGTACACAACAATTTGCTTCAAACCTATTGCTTTGCTCTTTGCCATCAAAGCCTCAGTCAAATTCGAGATAAGAGGAGTTCCGTTTTGCAATCCTGTTACATCTACCTTCAGAAGCTGTTGTAAATGTGTAATGAGGTAGGGTCAATCAATTATTCAAGAGAATGCTTAACATAAAACAGATATTGCTTTCTTTCTGGATATTCTTCCCTGGACTTATTTTTTACTGTTCCTACTAAAATAATAGGTAGATTTGTAGCCCATATTTACATTTCCTTGGAAATTTCTGACCATAGAAAAAGAGCAAAGGGGCTCATAAGTTGCACTGGAAACCTGAAGAAGGAAAAAATTATAAATGAGAAAAAAATCCCAGTCGTCATAAATATTCCACATGTAAGTTAGAGTTACGTTCTTTAATTTTTTTTTTTCCTGAAATGAGTATGTCATTTCCTGTTGCTAATTTTAAATTTCACTTTAGAGGTGCAAGCTAAGAGATTTAAAATTGTCACATGAATGACTGATTTACTTTAACAGCAAGAGCTATTTTCTGGTATGCAGTGATTAGATCTGGAGTGCGTTTTATAGGAAAGTATGAGATTAAAGAGTTTCACCTCTGGATGTGGTATGCATGTTCTTCTTGAATCCTCCTTAAAAGTTAGCTATTCATGTCTAACAGAGCGAAATTCATCAGGGACAAAGCACTGCAGATGAGCTAGCTCCTTCTGCTACCTCGATGTATGGAATTATTCCCTCAGGTACAAATCTAATCAGTGGTGACCACAATTCATCTAATACTTGCTTCCAGATCTGTGCAGCCTTAACAGTGTTACCAACTAATGAATTCTTCTACAGGGACACCTATGGTAAAATCCTCGCTTAACCAGGTAATACTTCAGATAATTGTATTTGATTTCGAGACTAGAAATAGCTTTATTTTGAGTTATTGATACTTTGGGAATTTGGCAGGTAACCTGTGTGTAATAAGGAATTATGAAAGTTGAATTTAAAAATTTTCCCAAATGCTATGAACATTTATGGGGAGTTGAAATAAATAATTTGACTTGGAACAAACACATACTGTGATTTAATTTATTAAGATATACCATTTGGGAAACCTTTGCCTTGTTCAAAACATAGTTTTGTAAGAATTGTCCACACATGTGAACTCTTGTATCTGAAATGCCTGTATGACAAAGTCACTTTTGGAGGTAGCCCCAATTCCATGTGTTTGGAGCACCCGCTAGAAAGACTGAGAAAACGCCTTCTCAGGGAAGTCGAGTAAATTGTTATCAAATTTTTTCACTCTCACTTTTATCAAAAGCAACGTATCCAAAAAAACTTTTCTGTTAGTTCTAATAATTCTGTACCATTGAATTTCAATAGTCCACTCCATGTCTCACAATGCGCATTCCTCAAACCCCCTTCGGAGTGTTTGTGAAGATTTGGTTAAGTCAAGATTTGACCTGTTCGAGACTGTGGGTAGGAATATGAACATCAAGGTGCTTCTGGTGCGGTATCACTAAGAAATCAGGAACGTGTTATTGGAAACTACGGAAAAGCATTCCGTGTTGTAAAGCAGCACAACACTTGGCCGATTGCTTTCTGTGGTTGGGTGGAAAGCAGAACTCGTAAGCAATGAACTTGGATATTTAGCTGAAGAGATTTACAAGCAAAGCTTTAAAAATATAGCCTGGTTTCACCTTTGCATGTATAGCAAAATGTGAGAGGAAAGAGATAAATTAAAAGATTGCAAAAATGGGACCCTTTACTACTGGGAACGCATGCACTGGAGAGAGTCTTAAGGGTGTGGCTGAACAGCTGGTGCCGATCAGCTGGGTGTGTGCTCAGGAATCACAACAGCTCTTATTAGAAGCCAGGAATTGACATTGGGTTATCCGGGAAGGGTCCCTGGAGAGTCCCTCTTGCTCAATGGTATGGATTCCTGTTACATACATGGGAGACAGACCCGATTTTTGAGACTGCTATAGCAGAAGAAACAGTGTGAGCTTGGACAGAAGAGGACAGAGATGGGGCGAAATAAAGGAGGGCTGTTGGGCCTCTGTGATCTACAGCAGGACATGGGCTGAGAGAGACCATTGGCTGCAAACATATGCTGCCCTTCACGGAAAAGGGAAAATGACTTCTCGGGCAGAACTGCAAGTGCACAGGCCGAGGCCAAAGAGATGTATGCTGAGTATGACGGGGACACGGATACTGTCAGAGCCCCCGTCGGAACAAACTTCTGTTGTTTTAAGCTACCAAGTTTGTAGTAACTGTATGGCAGCCCTAGGAAACAAATACATTCACATTTTCTAAAATTTGCTCGTATAGTTTGCATTCTATTTTAGGTAATAAACCATCTTCCCCGACAGAATGTGTCTGGAATGTCTCTCTTTCAGCTTTTTCTTATGTACATGTAAAAGCTAGACACAAGCAGAGTAGAAGACAGAATGGCATAATGAAAGTCTTTTCAGAAGGGTTTTCAGTCAAACTAGGTTTAAAGTCTACTCCACTAACTAGGTGACATTAGGCAAATGACTTAGCCTCTCTGAATCTACTTTCTTTAACTATAAGGTGGAGATAATAAAATTGACGAGAGAATTAAAGTAGTAAATACTTTATATATAAATTGACAGGCACAGTGCATGCTAATTTTTCCCTTCTCTTTACCCTAGTAGGGATATATGAATAAGCAATAGAAGGAGATTACCCTGTAATCATGAATTTAATGATTGCAAAGTTTGAAAATCTGGTATGGTTTTATTTTACGTGAAAATTTAGAAGGGTCTAATCAGAAAGCTGGACCTTTTGCAGTCATTGTAAAGCGTGCTGTTCTGTAGATGCATATCTTTATGGCTGCAGGGAATTCATTTCTGAATAGCTACTTATTAAACTTTTGTGTACAAAAAAATGTTCCATAGTCAGAGGAAAAGAAATAATCAATGGTAAGAAAAAGGCTATGCCTGTAGTAGTCTTTTAGTTTTCTGCAACTTTATTAGTTCTGTCTGCCATATCTGATTCTAGTTAGAAAACATACTGACAAGCCTGTGGGTTCCTAAGATGACCTTAATGATGGGTAAATGTTTGTATTTATCCTCTTCGCTCACATTCGAGGCTTCATTTC
>NW_011888856.1:5011071-5016405 GCF_000151845.1 Pteropus vampyrus
TATATATAAATTGACAGGCACAGTGCATGCTAATTTTTCCCTTCTCTTTACCCTAGTAGGGATATATGAATAAGCAATAGAAGGAGATTACCCTGTAATCATGAATTTAATGATTGCAAAGTTTGAAAATCTGGTATGGTTTTATTTTACGTGAAAATTTAGAAGGGTCTAATCAGAAAGCTGGACCTTTTGCAGTCATTGTAAAGCGTGCTGTTCTGTAGATGCATATCTTTATGGCTGCAGGGAATTCATTTCTGAATAGCTACTTATTAAACTTTTGTGTACAAAAAAATGTTCCATAGTCAGAGGAAAAGAAATAATCAATGGTAAGAAAAAGGCTATGCCTGTAGTAGTCTTTTAGTTTTCTGCAACTTTATTAGTTCTGTCTGCCATATCTGATTCTAGTTAGAAAACATACTGACAAGCCTGTGGGTTCCTAAGATGACCTTAATGATGGGTAAATGTTTGTATTTATCCTCTTCGCTCACATTCGAGGCTTCATTTCTAAGGCAGTTATAGGGACACGTGCAGAGGTTTTCATCTCTTCTGATTTAAGTCCTTATTAGCCTCACATGAAGCATAAGAATGCCTCGAAAAGTCTATTTATATCGATTGCTTTTCCAACCTTTATCTTCTGATCTTGAGCATGTACCAAAATTCCGAAGTTGAAAAATTGATTTTTCAAAGTTACACTTATAATAAAACCTCGAATTGCAGTCATGGTGCGGTAGAATTTCCTGAAGGTGAGGGAGAGACAGTGCCTCTCGAATATTTATATTCTCACTTAGAACTCTTCATAGAAAGTTGACTCTGTATTCTTTACATTTTCCCAGGGATCTCAGCCCTAGTTGTACATTAGAATCAGGATGTCTGGAGGTGGAATGTGTGTGTTAAAAGAAGAAAGTGTGTGAAATTTCCTAGCGTATTTAAGAGTAAAGACAGTAGCATGACGTGTGAACACCTGGCCGTCATTAGTTTTAACAATGATTTTATGATCAACCGTATTTCATGTTTCTCATTTTATCTGTACCTCAACCCAACCTTGGATTCTGCTGAACCCAAATCTAAGTCATCAGATAACTTCATCTGTGAATGTATTGCATAAACATTTCAGATGAAAACTGTTTTTATATATAACTATGACATCCTTACTATACACTAAACAGTTACTTCTTAATATCATCATATATAAGTGCTCCCCTTTCTCCAAATGTTTTGTTATATGATTTTGTACAATTCATTTTAATTAGTATCCACATAACAATTTATACATTGTAATTGGGAGGTACAGTTTTGAGGCCCCTTTCTCTTATAAGGCCCTTAATCTCTCGTTGAAATGTCCTAAAGAGCTACATGAAGCAATATGGAATTTAAATTTGAATTAATTAAAATTAAATACAAATTTAACATACAATCAAATAAAATCACAAATATCACACTAAACGCATTTCAAGTGCTCGGTAGTCCCATGGGGCCGCTGTACTGAAGAGCGTAGATGCACAACAATTCCACTGCTGCCGAAGGTGCTATTGGAATGTTGTTCTGTACACTTTCCCACGGTAAGGTGTTTTTTTCTGATTATATCCCTATATGTCATTTTAGATATTCTGACCCCTGTATTTCCTGTAAATTGATAATTATATCTCTGATCCTGGTGGATTTATGTTTGGCGGTTTGCCAACATTATGGTTTCATTGTGCACTCACATCAGGAGGTACATAAAATTCAGTGGTCTTTTTTGATAATGTTAGTTGACATCGATAATCATTGCCTCATTTTAATAAAATGATGTATTTTGATTACTCCATAACTTTCATAATTTCTTTTTTGTCTCCATGTCATTCTTACCAGAATAATCATAGTAATTTATTTGCCAAGTGGCGCTGATTATCGTTAGAATTTTATCTTAGCCTCCACTACTCCAGACCCCTGTATTTCTTCTGGGAAAACAATAATCAGCCAACAAACTACCATTGTTGTAGACCTTAGTCTACATTTTGTGTTATTTGAATCAAAATAATTGAAAGCGTACCTTTTTGGGTTGAAAATGGCTTTCTTTTATACGATAAAATTTATCCCAGAAGTTTTATGATTTAAGATTAGGTACATGTATCTAACATTGATCCTTTCAACTTCACTAAAACTATATAATACAGGGATTACTTTTTAAAGACATAGGCACACAAAGACTGGATGGAAAACTATTGCACCAGCATATTGGAAGTCAGAGCAGATGAGCAAGGACTACCCACTTAGCAAATGCTAACCTGGAAATAGAAAAAACTGAGACAGAACCAAAATTAAACTGTAGAATTTTCAAAAACTTAGGAACTGGCAGTATGTATGGAACTAGCAGCGAAGCAGTTTGCTGTGAAAGAATATACGATGATATAAAAAACTAATTCCTAGATAACCTCCCCATTTCATTCGACCGCCTCTCCCTTCCTCATAGTGCGCTGGAGATCGGTGTGCTAGCGAAGGTGAGGCGGTCCCTGGACTGGACTGTTTTGAGTAAATGTGTGATATTGCGAAGAAGTGAGTAGACCAGAAAGCGATAAATGCCGAGGTTTCTGTCCCTTCCTTAAATTGGTTCCCAGGATGCAGGCAACCAGGCTTCTGTTTCCTGACAGGAAGGTAGAAGATCCGTCTCTGGGAAATTTGCCTTCTCATAAAAGAAGAAAGCAAAGATATTGACCTCCAGGTTTTCCTAATAACTATCTTGATCTCCCTCCAGTAAAGTTCAAGTTTGCCAGTCCCCACTAAGATGCTTGAAGTGTTCAGTCTGCTTTTGAGCTCCTCCTTCCTGCCATTCTTAATCACAAGCAGGCAGGTCAATTACTAGATATTTGGGGGCAAGGAAGATAGAAACAAAAATAACAAACAAATAGAGTGAAAAAAGCAACTTGGAGAGAACAAATATTGTGCAGGAAGAAAACATAACAGTATCCTCACAATGATCATATAGGCTGTTCATAAAACAAGATAATACGAAGAAGAACATTCAGATGTTATCATAAAAGTTAGAAAAATGATCCCTGGAAAAATACTTATGAAAGTGTTATAATATGAAATTGAGGAAACCTCAGAGATTAAAACAAAGAGATCAAAACAAACAAACAAAAAACCAAACAAAATATAAGAGAAAGTATAGCAAATCTAGAGAACCAACAAGGGCCTGAGGTTTTTCAACGGCAACAGTGGAAACAAGAAACAACGTATAACGCCTTCAGATCTCCAAAGAAAGATGATTTCTGACTGACAGTTCTATACCTGGCCTACCTATCCAGTTTTATTTTAGACACACAACGAAAGATAATTTTAACTTCCCATTCCAACTTCTCTGGAAGGTACTAGAAAATATGTTTCATAAAAAATGGTAAGTTAACCAATAAAGATGAATAAAAAGCTTAAGATGGGGGTAGGACACGGGAGATCCAACAGTAGAAAAAGAACCTGTAGGATGACGGTGGAAAGGAAATGTCAGGTTGATTGCCATACTCTAGGCACAGATGACAGCCCGTGAACATGGCTGCAGTTTGGAAAATCCATGGCCAAGTGTAACATAGAAGTTCATATTCACAGTAATCCATCCCACAGCATGAACCGATAGGCATAGTAGATGCCAATAAAACAACCTCTTTCAGTGATATGATTCACAATACGGATGTGATATACGACCGAGACTAGATGAGAAGACAATTAAGAAGTATGTTACTGTCAGAAATGGTTGTGTCGAAGTCTGGTGTCTCTTTCAACTAACATTGCAATAAGACCATCTGCTCCTCATTACTAGAAATGCAGAAAAAAACACAAATCTAGCCAATTATGATTTCTCCTAAAAATAAAAACTTATTTATTTGTACAGGCATAAATTCTACCCCCCTTCCCCCCAAATTCATAACTACCTGGGATCTCGGAATGTGGCTTTATTGGGAAACAGGCTCTCTGCAGATGTGATTAGTTGAGATGAGGTCATACTCGATTAGGATGGACCCTAACCCCAGCGACTGGTGTCCTTATATGACAAGCGCAAGACACAGAGAAACGCAGGGGAGAAGGCCCTGTGACGATGAAGGCAGAGTGGAACAATGCAGGGACGAGCTCAGGAACACCAAGGAGCTCACCGGCCACCAGAAGCTAGGAAGAGGCAAGGCAGGATCCTCCCCTCCTGCCTGCAGAGGGAGCACGGCCCTCCTGACCCCTTGATTTCAGGATTTCAGCCTCCAGAACTGTGAGAAAATACATTTCTGTTGTTTTAAAGCCACCCTGTTCGTATTAATTTACTTGCAATTAATGGATTTATTTTCTAGAGGTTCAGAATTTCAAGTTCATAAAATATGATCATTTCTATAAAAGCTGGGCTCTGGGCTTTTGATCTGTAAGTGTAATTTATCCCCATTATTTTTTTAGGGGAAAATCAAATCAGCTGATTTTATTTCAACTCATAGACTGGTCCCCAAAGTGTAGTCTTCGCTAGGTGTAAGGACTACTTGTAAAAAGTTGTGACCTGTCTTTTTGGTCAGACTGGCAGCGCGGACCATGAAGGGAAGTGGTCTCAGTGAGAACTGATTAGGGAAAATTAATTCTGACTCACTCTCCCTCTCTGTTGCTCTCCAAGCCCCTCACAATTGCCCACGTAGGTCCAGGCTGCCTCCTTCAGTTCCCGACTATTCATATTCATATGACGCAACTGAAGAGGCTGCTTCCTCTTCGCCTCTAACACCTTCCTGAAAGTCCACACTTCTCGTTTCCATTGTTCTGAAGATTTCACATTAAACACAGAAAGCTTCTATCGTATACTCTTAAAATATTTTTATATTTTAAAACTTGGGGAGAATAATCCACAAACTGACATCCTAAATGAGTCAGAATATTCACAGAGAATGGAATATTTTATTATTTTAGAAGAAGAAGCAGATGTATGTGGATTGAGTGGTTATGACATTAAAATCTTTTTCAGCTTTCCAAGAATATTTATTAAGAGGTAAACATTTTAGGCACATGAAATGTAATGCAAAAGATAGCTCCCGGGTTTAAGCCAATCTGCCAAACGGCACCCCGATGGGGAACGAGAAATTCATCTGATTCGCCTGTTGGCACTTCACACACTCCACTCTAAGTACTCCTTGGTGTTCCTTTCAGGGAAAAGAGTATAATTATTTTTTCCACTGCCTTGAGGAGTTTCCGGTTTTGGAAATTCGATGCTCCATAAATTCAAAGTGGCATAAGGGGTTACCTGCAAGCAAAAGCACATCTTTTGGCAGTTTGGGATTCTGCCAGATGCTGTGATTGGTGTCTGCAGACGTGCAGGAATGGATTCTCTTTGTTTGTCTG
>NW_011888856.1:5016775-5025015 GCF_000151845.1 Pteropus vampyrus
AAATACCATCAGCGGAGTCATGGATCACCTGTCCATGTGGTAGGCTGGCATAACCTGCTAATTCTCTTTAGGGCAAGGTAGACGCCACAGATGCTGTCTTAGGTGGAGAGTGTAGAAGGGAATGGGCATGTAAATGGATACAGACTCACAAGGGCATGATAGAGAAATTACAGCACAGGGAAGTAATCGAAAAGGAATGGCCAGAGGCATAGGAGGTTAATCAAAAGAGAAAAAATGTCATGGGAACAGGAGAAAGAAAGACATTCATGAGAGAGTGATTAGCAGTTATCGGTTCAGAGATCTTAAATAAGATAGCCTGGGGTCTGCCTATGCAACTTGGCCGCAAGGGGTATTTTTGACACACAAGGTAATGGTATTGTTAATAAAAGGACCTCGGGTGTAACGAGACAGCATAGGTAGGTTGCATCGGGCTAAGGAGTGAATGGGCCATGAGAAAGTATAGAGCGAGTGTCGACTTCTCTTTCATTGCATTTTTTGTGAGGGGAGGAGTAGCGCCCTGGCAGAGAACAGATACGTATGTGGTGCCTGTTGGCTGCTAGTGGCCTCCAGGGCACGAGAGAGGGGCAGAAACATTTAGACGTTGTGAACACAGTGTGGCAGATGCTCAGTGGGTGTAGCCACAGAGAGTCTGATAACGCAGAGGAAGGCCTTTTAATCATCCTGAATGGGAACTCCCAGAGGTCAGGGAGAGCCTTCCTAAGCAGGTGGCCCAAGCTTAGGAAAGGGTCAGCCTGGATGGGGACACTTCACCTTCTTCTGCATGATCCTGGTCTAGGCAAGTCACGTGGCTTCTCGTGGCCAGGTGGTCTGACAGAGTCATCGGAACATTTCTCTCCACTTTTTCTTTCTCGCATCATTTTCCTTCTCTCTTCCTGCTCACCAAGACCCACCCGGAACTGAAGCGGAGATGAAGGGAAGTTGCCAGGTTGCGGATGAGATGTTAATTGTCTTCGTAGGCACACTCTTATAGAGCTGTTTTATTTTATTTTATTTTTGATACCACATAGGAGTGGCCTGAGGTAAGAGGAGAGAGAACGCTGACTAGAAAAAAAAAATTGGAGAGGAAATATAATTTAGAGGGGAAAAAAGAGAATTTTTATTAATTAATGACTAGTAGTAGTGTTGTTTAATTGCAAGAGATCAAGTTGGAAGGTTGAAAGGGACTCAGAGGCTGAACTGACCACAGCATGAATGTTCCTGTCACAGCTCATGGGCAACCTGCTGGTGAGCATTTCCGGGACCTTATAAGTCCCCCTACACATGGTAGGGGCGAGGGGAATGTGGATGGGTCGTCACTTGCATAGATGGAACTAAACTTAACCAGGGAGAATATATCTATAAGCAGGAGCAGTAGTGGGCCAACTATTATTAATCAAAACCTCAATGGTTTTAGCTATAAAATGAGAGGAGTAACATTACCTACCACATAATATCATTAAGGACATTAAATGACATAATATCCAGTACATTTATCTAGAAGAGACATGGATGGATCCTATTTGGAAGGAATTAATATCATATAGAGCCATTTCAATATTTTTTTAATTCGATGTCCAGTATAATAAAGCACATTACTCCAGTGGAACAAAGCATATTATTTCAATTCTGGGACTAGAGGTATTCACACTGTAAAAGAACCGGCAGCTCCTGTCTTGATCTCTGGGAGTCCTGAGCCTCTACGTAAGGTCTGGTCACCCTGTGAGACAGGACCCAAGAAGAGCCCCTGAGTGTACATAGAAAAGAAGGGTACAGCTGTCTCCTGCCTTCCCACGTTCCTGGAAGTAACCAGGCACATGCATGTAGCCATCTGAGACCTTTCAGGTGAGAGCAGCCGCCAGGTTAATCCCACTGAGTGATCCGGTTAGTGCCTTGCACAAAGAAGAAATGCACACCCAAGTCTGGCAAGACTTCCTGCCCCGCAGAACAGCGTGACACAAAATGGCTGTTAAATTACAAAAATTTGAAATAGTTTTTTTTACATAGCAGTAGATAACTTGATAGCTAGCTAGATAGATAGATAAGCTAGGTAGATAGGCAGATGATAAAACAGATAACTAAATTAGAATTCTGTTTATCTGTAAGAGGTATTTGAACTACATTATCTTTATCCTAATACCCTCTAATTCTTAAGGTTAAAGTTTTATTCCACTTTATTCTGTCCACTTTTGAAGCCTCTTTCCTGTGTGCTTTGCTAAATCTCCAGGTCAGCTTAACACTGTACAGAACAGATAACTACGTTCCTGCGAGGCGTTAACGAGGCTAAAGATATGTGCAGAGCGCGCTGCCTCTCGGTTTCCACCGGGTCAACTGTGACTTTGCTCTCGGCTGTAGAAAGGCTGTTTCATCACGTCAAGGCCTGTCTTCTAAGAGGACGGTTCCCGTCCCTGACACTTTAAAATAATCACCGTCAAACAGAAATGAAGCTGCTGGGTGTGAGTTAATTGCTTGGCACTAGTGAATACAGATAATAGGAACTGAGGTTCCCTTGAGAGCAGGAAAAATCATGAAGGGCCAGCTTCAAAATGAGTTTTATTAGTCAGGTTAAAAATGAGCTCTTTGCTTAGAGAATATTTAACACTATTTGAACATTATTAATTAAATAGGCTGAAGGTACTAATCATAACAGCAAATTATTCAACGGAAATGCTTTTGAGTGTATGATTTCTGTTCATCGTGGTTTTTATTTTCTTTCTGGGAACGTTTTTTATTAAACGAATCAAACCAAAAAAAAAAAAAAACAACAACAACCCTAAAACAACCCCCCCTCCCAAAAAAAAGAACAAACAAAAAATCCACGTCCCTTCTATACACGTATCTCTCTGTGAATTGGAGTGGGCTCGGCACCTCTGTCCTGCAGTGATCTGTGTGAGGCGACCCGATGTTTCTTAGTGGTTTATTGGGTTTTTTGGTGCAGTGCTTATTGTTTATGATTTTCCATAGAATTCTGGACTAGTTTTATATTTTGATAATTTTTTGCTGTTTTCATAAATAAAGATCAAGTACACTGTTAATTCTTGAAAGAAACTGAACAGTCTATACAAAATGGTACTACAAAAAATACAGCGAAAGGAAATATATCAAATTTGGACCTTTGAGTTTCTGATCTGCGAGATCCAACATATTTATTGGGTCATAATTATAAACGAAAGATTGCAGATGACTGACTTCGTTTTCTGATAGCTGAAGTGACCGATTACTAACTTGAAGAAGCTCAAATGTCGTCAGTTCAGAACTTGGCATTTGCACTTGAATAGCATTTTTCCTTTCACTGAGAGTGATCTAAAACAAAACGGTTGTACACTAAGAAGTATATTTTTTCTATTAACTATCACCCTTTCCTTTTTAAAGGAAAGCTAAATAAAAGTGTGTCTACAAAGGGTTAAAAAGTTGGGAGATGCTTGAATACAGCAGTATACGGATTAGAATAAATACCTTATGAGCATCAGTGAGGCATCTAGCGATTATTTTGGGGCGTTCCAGGCGGAGGGCCACACTGCGAGGTCCTTCTGGGGTGCTGCCAGGGCTCCAGCCCTGGGGGTCTCTCAGAGGCCTGAAATGCGGGTCTCAAGTTCAGACAATGAGAGTCTGTGTATCATGAGTTTGGATAGGGAAGAATCATTGTGTTTTATTTTTCAGATTTTTCAAGAATTTTTCATGGCTATATTTTGGACACAATATAACTCAAAAAATTCTGAAAACTTAAGGATATTTGTGTCACCTCCTAAAGTTGCGTGTACCCATTTATAGTCGATCCTTACCCAGCCCACGGAACCAGTACATCACCGATCTACTTCCTGTCATTACAGTTTTGCCTTGTCTAGAATTTCGTATACATTGAATCATACAGTACATACTTCTTTGTTGAGTCTGGCTTTTTTTTTTTTTTTTCACTTAGCTTAGTGCTTTAAGATTTATGTGTGTAAATAAGCTTGTATTGTGTGTATATCAGTAGTTTGTTACTTTTGATCGCTTTGATTCCTTTGTGATTGACTCTGTTGTCTGGATAGTATACTACCCACTGTGTACCCACTCACCAGTTCTGTGTACCCACTCACCAGTTCATAGGCTTTGGGACTTTTTTCAGTTTCATTCTATGATGAATAAAGCTGCTCTGACCATTCGAGTATAACTTTTTGTGTGTGCAGATGTTTTTATTTCTCCTACAAGTAAACTAGCTGGGTTGTATGCATCTTAAGTGTGTGTTTCACTTTTGACAGGATGGTTTCCAACATGGCTATCCCAGGGTGCATTCCTGCCCACAGTGATGAGAGTTCCAATTGCTGCATGTTCTTGCCCAAACTTGACATTTTCATTCTTTTTAATTTTAACCATTCTGAATTGTTTGTACTGGCATCTCATTGAGATTTTAATTTTCATTTCTCTAATGACTAATGATGTGGATCATATTTTCGTGTGTTTGTTTTCCACTTGTACATATTAAACATACATTTTTTCTTTGATGAATTGTCTATTCACATATTTTGCCTAGTTTTAAAAATAGTTTTAGCTCTTACATTTAAGTCTATGATCCATTTGACTTAGTCTTGCATACGTTGTGAGTTAAGGGGCTACATTTATCTTTTTGTCTGTGGTTATACAGTTGTCTCAGCACCATTTGTTAAAAAGACTATCTTTTATCCATTGCATTTCTTTGGCACCTTTGTTAACAATCTATTGACAATGAATGTAAGCATTTATTTTTGGATTCTCTGTTCTGTTCCATTGATTTATGTGTTTCTTTTTTGCTAGAACTACACAGTTCTTGATTATAATAGCTTTATACTAATTTTGAAATTGGGAAGTTCTACAGTTTTGTTTCAAAATTATTTTGACTATTATGGGTTATTCATCTTTCCATATACATTTTAGAATCAGCTTGCTATTTTCTACAAAAAAAAGCCTGCTGTGATTTTGATGGGATTGCAATAAATCTGTATATCAATTTGGGGAGAATTAGCATTTTAATTTTTCCTTCCAATCAAGTGATATATTGTCTCTGTCTATTTTGGTCTTGAATTTTTCTCAGCAATATTTTATAGTTTTCAGTGTACAGTCCTTTCACATATTTTGTTAAGATTGTCTTTAAGTAATATATAATTTTTGATGTTATTAACAAATGGCATAATATTTTTTATTTTAAGTGACCAGTTTTATTGTTAGTATGTAGGAATAATTAATTTTTGCATATTGACCTTGAGTATTGACTTCCCTATACTCATTTATTGCTTCTAGTAGCTTTTGGGGGGGGCATATGCCTTATAATTTACTTTGTGTATGATCATTTTATTTGTGAATTAAGATAGTTTTATTTTCTCCTTTCCAATATTTATGATTTTTCTTTTTTCTCCATTTTTTTTTTCTCTTATTGCAGTGGCTAGAATCTCTGTTATTAAGATAAATACAAGTAGTGACAGCAGATATCCTTGCCTTGTTCCGAAAGTTATAGGTAAACATCCACTGTTTCAACAGTAAATATTGCGTTAACATTGTTTTTTTTGTAGATGTTCTTTATTGAGTTGAGAAAGCTCCCTTTTATTACTAGATTGGTGGGAGATTTTAAAAATCAGGAATAGATGTTGGATTTTGGTAAATGCTTTTTCTATAATCATCGAGATACTTCTGTTTTTTGTTTTTTGTTTTTTGTTTTTTCAGTCTGAATATATAGCGAATATATAGCGAATTACATTCACTGTTCTTTGAATGTTAAATTACTCTGGATTTCTGAGATAAATATGACTTGGTCATGATTCATAATATTTTTCATATGTTGTTGAATTTAGTTTGCTAACATTTGGTTGTGAAATTTTATATCTATTTTCATGAGGAATATCTGTAGTTTAGTTGTCGTTGTTGTTGTTGTTTTAATTTATGTATTATCTTTTGCCAGCTTTGCTCTAAAGGTAGTTCTGGGTTCAAAAATGAGAGGAAAATCTCTCCTTTATTATTTTCTGGAAGAGTTTGATTACCATCTATTCTGTTTTGCTTTGTAACCTTTCTAGCATTTTCTCCTGCCTTTTCTTCCATATGGCGAGTCACCCTGCACTAGATATTCAATTCGGTCTTCCTGCTTTAGGTAACTGCGAGCCTTTAAGTGGGTTGCGTTTTTAATTTGTTGGCTCATCCTTTTGTGATTCTTTAGAACTCACAAAGATCGAGTCGTTAGCATGTCCCCTGTAGCTGCACGGTAGCACAGAGTGGGAGGTAGAGTAGCTTTCCCAGTTTGGGAATGACAGCCATGGAGCAGGAATTCCAGTCCCTCTCTGGTCTCCTTGGGGAGCAAGACACAGTCTGCTCCGCTGCAGGAGCTGAGAGAGTTCGGTCACCAGAGCAGTTTCTTTCCAAATCCATACGCAGGCAGGCAGATACAGACTCCTCAGTGTCTCAGATCTGGGGTGGTGTTAGAAGATTAGTGTGCTTGTTGGTTGGTTACTTGGTTGGTTAGTTGGTTTATGCAAGGAACAAGGGGTAGCAGGCACTCTTCTCTGTAGCTGATCACATACTCAGTCATCACGGATGTTTAGTGTCTGTCATGTGTCAGATAGCATTCTTAACACACGGGATATAAGTAAGAAACAGAACGAGATCTCTGTATTCATGGAGATTATTTTCATCAGGGTTTAAGGGTGATTAAAACAAATATAATAAGTTATAAAGCTATGCAACATATTATAAAGTGATAAGTGTTATTAGAAGAAGAAAAATTAGAGAAGATAAGGGAGACCTCAAATGCCAAGGGGAGAGGGACAGTCAGTGTGCTGTGTTGAATAAGACAGTCAGTGTTCTTCTTGAGGAGGAGAAATGTGAGAATAGACTTGAAGGAGGTGAGAGATTGAGCCAAGTGATTTTCCTTGGGAAGAGCATTCCAGAAGAGGGAATAGGGGGTGGGGAGCGAGCACTAAGGCTCCAAGGCAAGACTCACTCTGTTCCCTGACACCAAGGTCAAGGAGGTCCAGCCTCTGCTCTCACCTGGAGATGCAGGCTGTGACATCATTCCTGGCCTGGCTCTTTTGTGAAGGTGAGAGGCTTGCACATATATACAGAAGCTGCCTCCACTTCTCAGAATTCTTCAAAATATGATTGGAGGCACTGAGAACGAGTAGTAGGATATCTAGCCTGGCCTGGCACTTTAAATATTCTAAAATTAGGCACAGAGACAACCAATTAATCTGTCACTGAGAGAAATTATTATATATCATTTTATGGTAGGGCAGTCCTGATGACAAATAGCAAAATACAAGCAAAACAATGATTACTGTTTGATTTGTTGTAAGAATACCTAAGCAGAATAGCTCTTTTTTTTTTTTTAACTTTAAAATAGCCAAGCAGACTATCTTATCTAAATGCGAAAGTACATTATTTATGATGGGCTTTCATCTACTTAAAGATTTCAAAATTTAGGTTTCTGCAATATCCTTAGGATCCATCAAGAACATTAGAAAGATAAACCTGAAGGCAGTAGCATTTCTAAAAGAAATATAATATCGAGACCTTGAATATTAAACACTTTATGTACCTGGCATTTTCTTCATTAAAAATTCATTCCTCTAGACTCCCGTCTTAGTATCTGATGAATATCATAATCCAGTGTTAGTGGATTGAATTTTTCTCCCCTCTTTTGGTAACATGCTGGAATAATTTGTAAACCTTTCAAATTGAGAATGTGGAATAAAAATTAGATTACATTGCGAAAAATGTGGCAGTCGGTTTGACAGCTCTTTTAAAGGTAATCCTGTATTTTCTCAATAAATTTCCATTCCATAAAGAATGGCGCAAAGGTCAGTAGAAGTGTGAATAACATTCTTTTTAAACTATAGTTTTGTGTGAAGTTAGCAACCCTAGAATACTTTAAAATATCTTACAATTTTTTTTTTGGTGTTAACACTTTTATATCAGTTTGCTAGGGCCACCACTTTAAAAGGTCCCACACATGGGGTGGCTTAAACCTTGGAGGTTGGCGTCTGGATCGAGGTGTCAGCGGGTCGGTTCCCGTGGGGGCCGTGAGGGAGGGCGGTGCCAGGCCCCTCTCCTCAGCTTGTAGAAGGCCGACTTCTCCCTGTGCCTCTTCAGAGATCGTCTTCCCTCTGTGCCCGTTTGTGTCTGAGGCCAGATTTCCGCCTTGTGTCAGGACACAGCCATATTGGAATAGGGCCCACCCTAAGGAGCTCGTGTTAACTTGATTACCTCTGCAAAGGGCCTGTCCCCCCTGAGGTACTGGGGTT
>NW_011888856.1:5025065-5036096 GCF_000151845.1 Pteropus vampyrus
TCATGGAGATTATTTTCATCAGGGTTTAAGGGTGATTAAAACAAATATAATAAGTTATAAAGCTATGCAACATATTATAAAGTGATAAGTGTTATTAGAAGAAGAAAAATTAGAGAAGATAAGGGAGACCTCAAATGCCAAGGGGAGAGGGACAGTCAGTGTGCTGTGTTGAATAAGACAGTCAGTGTTCTTCTTGAGGAGGAGAAATGTGAGAATAGACTTGAAGGAGGTGAGAGATTGAGCCAAGTGATTTTCCTTGGGAAGAGCATTCCAGAAGAGGGAATAGGGGGTGGGGAGCGAGCACTAAGGCTCCAAGGCAAGACTCACTCTGTTCCCTGACACCAAGGTCAAGGAGGTCCAGCCTCTGCTCTCACCTGGAGATGCAGGCTGTGACATCATTCCTGGCCTGGCTCTTTTGTGAAGGTGAGAGGCTTGCACATATATACAGAAGCTGCCTCCACTTCTCAGAATTCTTCAAAATATGATTGGAGGCACTGAGAACGAGTAGTAGGATATCTAGCCTGGCCTGGCACTTTAAATATTCTAAAATTAGGCACAGAGACAACCAATTAATCTGTCACTGAGAGAAATTATTATATATCATTTTATGGTAGGGCAGTCCTGATGACAAATAGCAAAATACAAGCAAAACAATGATTACTGTTTGATTTGTTGTAAGAATACCTAAGCAGAATAGCTCTTTTTTTTTTTTTAACTTTAAAATAGCCAAGCAGACTATCTTATCTAAATGCGAAAGTACATTATTTATGATGGGCTTTCATCTACTTAAAGATTTCAAAATTTAGGTTTCTGCAATATCCTTAGGATCCATCAAGAACATTAGAAAGATAAACCTGAAGGCAGTAGCATTTCTAAAAGAAATATAATATCGAGACCTTGAATATTAAACACTTTATGTACCTGGCATTTTCTTCATTAAAAATTCATTCCTCTAGACTCCCGTCTTAGTATCTGATGAATATCATAATCCAGTGTTAGTGGATTGAATTTTTCTCCCCTCTTTTGGTAACATGCTGGAATAATTTGTAAACCTTTCAAATTGAGAATGTGGAATAAAAATTAGATTACATTGCGAAAAATGTGGCAGTCGGTTTGACAGCTCTTTTAAAGGTAATCCTGTATTTTCTCAATAAATTTCCATTCCATAAAGAATGGCGCAAAGGTCAGTAGAAGTGTGAATAACATTCTTTTTAAACTATAGTTTTGTGTGAAGTTAGCAACCCTAGAATACTTTAAAATATCTTACAATTTTTTTTTTGGTGTTAACACTTTTATATCAGTTTGCTAGGGCCACCACTTTAAAAGGTCCCACACATGGGGTGGCTTAAACCTTGGAGGTTGGAGTCTGGATCGAGGTGTCAGCGGGTCGGTTCCCGTGGGGGCCGTGAGGGAGGGCGGTGCCAGGCCCCTCTCCTCACCTTGTAGAAGGCCGACTTCTCCCTGTGCCTCTTCAGAGATCGTCTTCCCTCTGTGCCCGTTTGTGTCTGAGGCCAGATTTCCGCCTTGTGTCAGGACACAGCCATATTGGAATAGGGCCCACCCTAAGGAGCTCGTGTTAACTTGATTACCTCTGCAAAGGGCCTGTCCCCCCTGAGGTACTGGGGTTAGGGCTGTGCCTTATCTTTTTTTGAGGGAACACAGTTCCACCCATAACAACTGTCTTAGAAAATAAAACACAACATTGAACAATTAATGTTGTCTGCTGCTTAAAGTAGAAAAATTCTGCAGTTAGCTCTTAACTTGAAGCAGCACTGATACTAATTTCGATGGCTGGGGGTGGGAGGTCCTTCCCTCAAAGCCGACTGACTCCCTTTTGCTAGTTGGTTGGTTGGGTTGTCACAATCTCCCTCATTCAGAGCACAGACAACGCATAGGATTAGACTGAGAATCTACTCCAACAATTAAGATTATGCCAGATTACCGTTTCTGCCTCATGGACACAGGGAAAAACTGTCTCCCTGTTTGAACAGTTCCCGGCTTTGCATATTTCTGAAGCTGGCTTAAGTTCTAAGTCTTTCAAGGTGAACTAGTAGCTGCACAATTCGTAAACAGAAAATCAGGACAGTATTTTTTCCTCCTGCTGTCATTAATCTTTCTCACTACTATAAGGAAGAGTATGTTTTAATTATTTTATGCTATTTTACTAATGCAGCTAAACACAAAAATGGCAGTTGCCTTATTTACAGAAGGTCTCATTCCGGGCACCTGACTTTGCTTTCAGCCTCCATTTCTTGAGCACATTTTGACTGAGATGACCTTGCTGTTCCCCTCAGCTAGACTAAACTTTAGACAGGCTTCTTCTGGACTCTAAGCCCTTGACCTCCCTTTCCTTAGAGCCTTTTCTTTAGAAGACTTGTGATTGTAAATTCTTTCTCTGAGCTTTTGAGGTGTAAATCTTCTGTAACCCAGCAATATGTCTCTCAAGGACCTGGGAGCCATCCTTTTGCTTTGTAATCATCAAAAAACCTGAGGCCTCTGTCTCCTAGTCTCTGTGGGAGGGTAGGAGCCTAACTTCCGTGAGTAACAGCAAGCACAGGTGGCCTAATTGCACTGAGCAAATCCCCCTCCCTCTTCCCAGAGTCCTCCACGACTTTTCTATTTGTTCATTTCAGCCTTTAACAGTCCTCTGCCTTTTGTTTCAAGGGAGTTGTGTTCAGTCTCTCGCCCCCGTTGCAGTAGTCTTAAGTCCTCTTTGCCATTTTTTAAAACAAGCGTCTGATGCAATTTTTTTCTTAGTTTGTCTGGTCCTTTATTTTGGGGGTACTTCCATGAATAAGACAAGCTACGTGACTGGGCCTGATTCTGCACTTGAATTGGCTGCTCTCTTACTTTTCATTTGAATGTTAAGTTTTAAACAAACCTGAAATTATTTAGTGTCACAAATACCATATCAATGATCTGCTCAGAAATTCAGCTTTTAATTGATCTCATGAAATATTTTGATTGTTTTTGTTTCATTAGAAGGGGAGGGAGATGTATGATGTTAACTTCATATACAAAGATTTTTACTTGCAGAAATCTGATTTCTATCCATTTACCATCTCTTTATTCCTTAAATCCTATCTTCTGTTCAAATTCTACGACTACTTACGTCATCTTTCATTTGAGTTAAATATATTTTACTTCGATCGATACTTTCTGCCTAATCCCACACGAATCCGTTTTTTACGTTGTGAATGGGTGATCTTTCCAAACGGAGATCAGCATATGTAATCGTCAGGGTTACCACTGCCCTGTAAGGTAATTTTATGTGAATTAGATAAAGGCTCCTCTTCTTCAATGTCATAATAGTTTGCAATTTACTTTAAAAATTCTGCCAATAAATAATTGAAGCAGATATGGCAGTGTGCAAGCATTTGTTTTTAATGTAAGTGCTATCTATAGACGTGCAGTTGTATTATACTATCTCATGGACTTTCTTGTATGGATATTTTATAGCAAAAATTCAAACACTATAATATTTAAAAAACGGAGAGAGCGGACGTCTAGTTTTAGCTCTGACATGTAAAGAACTTAGAAGCTTTCGCTTCTATTCTTATAATAAGAAATAGCTGTAAAAACTGGAAAATCAGTGACTTGGTTGCAGCCATCAGATCTGGACAGGTGAGATCTAGAGAGCTACAGATGAGATTTGGTTTCCTGGACCTGAAGCCACTGGGGCCATAAACTGGTAATTTTGGCAAACTTCTGGCAGTCGACTGTGGATCAGCACGAGAGTGCGAATGTCTTAGGGTTTGCAGTCTCGGAATGGGGGGTACACTTTTGTGGACATTACCTCCAGAAGCCCTACTAGATTCTCACAGTGAAGACCTGAAAATAGTTCCTTATGGCTCCAGTAGGGAGAGTGAAGGAATAATCATTGAGGAAGGCGTGTAGAACCTTCTCCTTGGAGGTCTACCCCCAGGGAAGAGGACTTTTCCAGAGCCTTATCCCAGGGAAGGGAATCCTCCCTCTCCATGCACTCCAGCTTTCCTGTCTAACTGGAGTGAAGGACAATGGTCAGGAATTCAAGGACACAGATTTGGACCTCAGAAGCCAGGGAAGGGAATAGGGAGCCAAGGAGAAAAAGCTGTATCCCTGGAGCAACATTTCTGAAGATCATGACTCCAGTAGACAGGCCTGCTAAACACTGAGATTTAATCAGAAAACTGTAGAATCCTCCCATGTCCACTTCTTACCACATCGACAAGGCTGTTGCATAAAAAATAGATTACATTTCAATGGGGCGTAAGACCCAGTCTCCATGTCAGAAGACAGCCGAGGAGAGGAAAACGAGAACATTGGAGAAATGTGAAAGCTCTGGCACCTGTCGCTACAGCCAACAGAAACACAGCCCAAGTCTTAGGCAGAGTCACATAAAACCTCACACTGAAGTCTGTTAACCTCAGTTGCTATTACCCATTAAATAGTACAAGGCATAACAAAGGCAAAAAAAAAAAAAAAAATACTCATTCTGAAAAGGCAAAACAATCATCAGAACGAAACTCAGATGTGACAAAGATGTTAGAATGTTAAGACAGGGGATTTAAAATAATTATTTTAGTAGATTAAAATTGTTATTTTAATCTATTTAAAGCTAAAATGGAAAAAGTAGAAACATGTAAGATCAGATGGGTAATTTGAGCAGAGCACATGCAGTCTAAGAAAGAATCAAAGGAAATGCTAGAAATAATAATTAAAAAGACAGTTGTAACAGAAATTAAGAATTCTTTGATGGTTTATCAGTAGACCTAAATGACTGGAAAAAGAATCACTCTTAATTTACATGGTTAATACTCATTCATTTCTTAGATGCAGAGCTGCCATCATATCCTCAAAAATACATTCTCTGACCTATCTTTTTCTTGATGATTTTACACCATAGCGACTACCATACGAGGGCATTGTAAATCATTTTTTTAGACATCATTCTTTTCTAATAGATTGTCATTATGGTATATGTAAGATGGATCACTTTGTTATCAATTTTATGGCTCAAACCTAACTCAGCATAATGCCAAATAAATAATGAAGAATTAAGTAAGTAAAGTGGATATTTTATTTTCCCAGAATCTTAATAGACTATATTATAAAAGCCAAACACCTGAGAGATCCAGAAATCAATAATTGGAAAACTTCTCTAAAACCTTGCTAAGTTGTAATAGCTTAAGATGTGGTTCAAAAAGAATATGAAATTTGATTAGACTGATGAAAATATTGAATGCATGTGTAATAATTCCCCCCCTCCCCCAAATCAGGTGTTATTTGATGTGTAAAAACAGTGTAAAATAGTGGACTTTTATTTGCTTCCCTGGCTTTGACCTCAACACACTTCGAATTGCAGTAGGTCTCTCATGATTCTGTATATCTTGTAAGTAGAGACACTGATTACGATTTTTCTGAACTGTGTTTTCAAGGACATTTGTAGAGTGAACAGCCTTAGAAGACAGAGATGGTATTTTCCTCCAGAACAAAGTGTAAACAGATTTACTTTGTCCATGATAAAAGACTCAGGATCCTTAAGCTCAGAGTTCCTCTACTGTAATGTAATCTACTGTGTATGGAAAAGCCCCCCACCCCTTCTTGCATTGCATTGTGGGAACTGGGGCTCAGGAAATCAGAAATGCGTGTAGTCTGGCTACTGCTATGGCTGTGAGTAGTAAACTGTCCTTTGTCTCTGATCCAGCAGATTCACGGTTCTACAGCAGGCTAACTTGTTAGCTTGATAAAATATCGGGTTCTTCACAGTTCTTAACACACTAAAGGAAAAAAATGCCTTCAGTTGGAGAGTGGAGGCTGCTCTTTAAACAACACTCACTTAATTAGGGCAAGAATGGGTTCTTCTGAAACAGCGAGCAATGGTTCACATCAGGAAGAAGTGATCCCACAATAACTAAGCACAGTCCTGAGCGTACTCTAGGAAACGGCTTGAGTCAGATGGGTATGACTGGCCTCTCCCTCCCTGAAACTTAGAGCCGGGAGTGGGGGGTGGGGGCAGAATACGCTATGGTATGTATGTTTCCAGGATGCCTTACTGCTTGCTATTTTAGACAAGAAGCTAAACATGGATGAATCTATTAAAGGGTTTAAAGTCATGTCTTCAGATTGTAGTAGGTGACAAACGAAGGCAGGACGTGGAACCAGAGGTGGGCTTGGCAAGCCTCTTCACTCTACACAGGCTAAAAATGAACCGGAAAGAGGAGAGGGGAGGGGGAGTGGGGAGAGAAAGGGAGGAGAGCGAGAACATGGCCGCACAGGAAACAGCAGCAATCCGACGACTCTCCTCTATTCGACTATCTGAATGGGCAAATTTATATTGTGAACTTGTTAAGAAAATGTTGCTTTCCCTTGTAATTCATTTTTCTTCCTGGCTCTATTGATCTGGTTTGAGATGTTACCATGCCAATAAATTTGACTGTGAAATAACACTCAGGGTATCTAAGACTCGAAATCACAGCTTAAAATGCTAACTCGTCTTGCTGTGGGTCAGCAAATATTCCTGTTCCACAGTTGATGGATTGCATTACTGGGCTAAATACAGAATTTCATTCTGATTCTCACTTTCACATACCCTGTGGTGAGGCTGGTCCTGGACAGCGATTCCATCTTCTGTCCCCAAATCATGAGAGCATGTTGAGTGAATTGTGTGGAGCGATGTCGTAAGGAATCGTGAGGAGGAAGCGAACAGTGAATATTATAATATTTACATTTATTAAATAAGCCATCGCGAAATATGATCAACTTATTGTATCTTCGAGAATGTCTCATCACAGAAATTTTGACTAGTATGCCCCTACCATAAATATGATTTAGTCTATAAGGAAATAAAGCACATCATAACTGACAGTTTTATTCATTTGGTCATGCAAATTTATAAGTGAAAAAACAGTAAAAAATATTCGAAAGCAGAGTTCCTGATGAGATGTTAGCTGTAAAGAAGCTAATGACAGGCATTATCTTCAAAAAGATGTGTTCCTATTGGAATCCTTGGTGTATTTGAAATCCGAATTAAACTGGTTATGAATGCCAGTGATACACTAATGAAGTTCAGCAAAGAGCTCAGAAGATATTGAACAGAAGTAGAATCGTGGACTGATCGATGCGGTGATGACATTGAAAGACCCGCTCACAGAGGGTATCTGTCAGCGTTATTACGCAAGGTGCGAAATCCTTGGAAGAAACGTGGCACAGAGCTTCTGTGTGAGTTGAAACAGAGGCTTTACAGAGGTATTCAGGGCCATAATAATTATTTTAGTAGATTAAAATTGTTATTTTAATCTATTTAAAGCTAAAATGGAAAAAGTAGAAACATGTAAGATCAGATGGGTAATTTGAGCAGAGCACATGCAGTCTAAGAAAGAATCAAAGGAAATGCTAGAAATAATAATTAAAAAGACAGTTGTAACAGAAATTAAGAATTCTTTGATGGTTTATCAGTAGACCTAAATGACTGGAAAAAGAATCACTCTTAATTTACATGGTTAATACTCATTCATTTCTTAGATGCAGAGCTGCCATCATATCCTCAAAAATACATTCTCTGACCTATCTTTTTCTTGATGATTTTACACCATAGTGACTACCATACGAGGGCATTGTAAATCATTTTTTTAGACATCATTCTTTTCTAATAGATTGTCATTATGGTATATGTAAGATGGATCACTTTGTTATCAATTTTATGGCTCAAACCTAACTCAGCATAATGCCAAATAAATAATGAAGAATTAAGTAAGTAAAGTGGATATTTTATTTTCCCAGAATCTTAATAGACTGTATTATAAAAGCCAAACACCTGAGAGATCCAGAAATCAATAATTGGAAAACTTCTCTAAAACCTTGCTAAGTTGTAATAGCTTAAGATGTGGTTCAAAAAGAATATGAAATTTGATTAGACTGATGAAAATATTGAATGCATGTGTAATAATTCCCCCCTCCCCCAAATCAGGTGTTATTTGATGTGTAAAAACAGTGTAAAATAGTAGACTTTTATTTGCTTCCCTGGCTTTGACCTCAACACACTTCGAATTGCAGTAGGTCTCTCATGATTCTGTATATCTTGTAAGTAGAGACACTGATTACGATTTTTCTGAACTGTTTTCAAGGACATTTGTAGAGTGAACAGCCTTAGAAGACAGAGATGGTATTTTCCTCCAGAACAAAGTGTAAACAGATTTACTTTGTCCATGATAAAAGACTCAGGATCCTTAAGCTCAGAGTTCCTCTACTGTAATGTAATCTACTGTGTATGGAAAAGCCCCCCACCCCTTCTTGCATTGCATTGTGGGAATTGGGGCTCAGGAAATCAGAAATGCATGTAGTCTGGCTACTGCTATGTCTGTGAGTAGTAAACTGTCCTTTGTCTCTGATCCAGCAGATTCACGGTTCTACAGCAGGCTAACTTGTTAGCTTGATAAAATATCGGGTTCTTCACAGTTCTTAACACACTAAAGGAAAAAAATGCCTTCAGTTGGAGAGTGGAGGCTGCTCTTTAAACAACATTCACTTAATTAGGGCAAGAATGGGTTCTTCTGAAACAGCGAGCAATGGTTCACATCAGGAAGAAGCGATCCCACAATAACTAAGCACAGTCCTGAGCGTACTCTAGAAAACGGCTTGAGTCAGATGGGTATGACTGGCCTCTCCCTCCCTGAAACTTAGAGCCGGGAGTGGGGGGTAGGGGCAGAATACGCTATGGTATGTATGTTTCCAGGATGCCTTACTGCTTGCTATTTTAGACAAGAAGCTAAACATGGATGAATCTATTAAAGGGTTTAAAGTCATGTCTTCAGATTGTAGTAGGTGACAAACGAAGGCAGGACGTGGAACCAGAGGTGGGCTTGGCAAGCCTCTTCACTCTACACAGGCTAAAAATGAACCGGAAAGAGGAGAGGGGAGGGGGAGTGGGGAGAGAAAGGGAGGAGAGCGAGAACATGGCCGCACAGGAAACAGCAGCAATCCGACGACTCTCCTCTATTCGACTATCTGAATGGGCAAATTTATATTGTGAACTTGTTAAGAAAATGTTGCTTTCCCTTGTAATTCATTTTTCTTCCTGGCTCTATTGATCTGGTTTGAGATGTTACCATGCCAATAAATTTGACTGTGAAATAACACTCAGGGTATCTAAGACTCGAAATCACAGCTTAAAATGCTAACTCGTCTTGCTGTGGGTCAGCAAATATTCCTGTTCCACAGTTGATGGATTGCATTACTGGGCTAAATACAGAATTTCATTCTGATTCTCACTTTCACATACCCTGTGGTGAGGCTGGTCCTGGACAGCGATTCCATCTTCTGTCCCCAAATCATGAGAGCATGTTGAGTGAATTGTGTGGAGCGATGTCGTAAGGAATCGTGAGGAGGAAGCGAACAGTGAATATTATAATATTTACATTTATTAAATAAGCCATCGCGAAATATGATCAACTTATTGTATCTTCGAGAATGTCTCATCACAGAAATTTTGACTAGTATGCCCCTACCATAAATATGATTTAGTCTATAAGGAAATAAAGCACATCATAACTGACAGTTTTATTCATTTGGTCATGCAAATTTATAAGTGAAAAAACAGTAAAAAATATTCGAAAGCAGAGTTCCTGATGAGATGTTAGCTGTAAAGAAGCTAATGACAGGCATTATCTTCAAAAAGATGTGTTCCTATTGGAATCCTTGGTGTATTTGAAATCCGAATTAAACTGGTTATGAATGCCAGTGATACACTAATGAAGTTCAGCAAAGAGCTCAGAAGATATTGAACAGAAGTAGAATCGTGGACTGATCGATGCGGTGATGACATTGAAAGACCCGCTCACAGAGGGTATCTGTCAGCGTTATTACGCAAGGTGCGAAATCCTTGGAAGAAACGTGGCACAGAGCTTCTGTGTGAGTTGAAACAGAGGCTTTACAGAGGTATTCAGGGCCATAGAACATGTACTGTTCTAGGAGACGATATTATCATTGATGTTATTACTAATTATTAGTATTATTGCTTGTCTTCTATGTGTAGGGCTTTGCGTGAGGCTTTTACCTTTTTATCTGTCATCGCCACAGTGCTGCAGGACAGATATTATTATCTGTATTTTATCAAATAGAAAGCAAGACACGCTTAGGGTAAATTTGAGCCAAATAGCAGTGTGGCAGAAATTCAAACCGCATTCTGCTGCTCTTTTTGATATAATAAAATATTTCTCTTGTTCAAATCAACTCCTTGCAGTGGGGCAAAGGTAAATATATTGGTATACATTTTCTATCACTGCATAAAAAACTGACCCAACTTCGAAATTCAACAAAAACTTAGTGGCTTAAAATTACACCTATTTTTCCTGTGGCTGTAGGTCCGAGGTTTCCATTTCCTTGTCTGCTATTAGCTCTCTGCTTCTAGAAGCCACCTTCTTGTGTTGTCCCTCCATCTTCAAGTCAGCAGTGACCCATTGAGTCCTTCTGGCATTTCGAATCACTCTTACGTTTTCTTCTGCTGCCAGCTGGAGGGAGCACCTTGCTTCTAAAGGACTCAAGTGATTGCATCAGACTCAGCCTCTATATGGAAGTCGACTGACTTGGGACGTTAGTTCCATCTACAAAATTCTCTCATAGCATTACCTAGACTGGTGTTCGATTGAATGCCCAGGGGAAGAGAATCTTGGGGGTAGGGAGTTTTAGCATTTTCCCTACAATAGTCTCTTTATGACAACTGAATACTTGACCTACGTGGTACAGTTTGTTTAAAGCAATCGGCATTTATACTTTTAAGTTTTCATTCATTGTGCCTTCATATCTGCTTATGGGTGGGTCTCAAAGTTTTCGCCAGGCCCCGTGAGTCATTCTGTCAGCCTCCATTCCATGATTCCAAAGTCCAATTTAATGTAACAGCATAATTCCTAACTGACTCTTCATCTTTCCTCCCTGGATAAGGCCTGTTTCAGTTTAGAACTCCAAAGTCAGGGGTGGGTGTAGGGCAAAATGCTTTCTTTTATAAACCACAGTCACCTCCTCCCGACTTGCTAGTTGCTGTTTCTGCAGCCTCCA
>NW_011888856.1:5037371-5047360 GCF_000151845.1 Pteropus vampyrus
GTAGTTTCACGTAGCGAGAAAAATCCCTCATTGCTATTTGAAAAAAATGTATATATACATAATAGACTTAACTTTTTGCAAAATGGTTAAATATTCTTCTAGTTTCTCACACAAAAGATTCTTAAAAAGTCTTTTTGGCCGTTGACCTAAGAATACTTTTTAAAAATTAAAGTGAAAAAAAAAAAAGTGGCAGTCTAAATATTTTTCTTGATTTTAGTCTAGCATTCTCTCTTTTTAAAAAATTCTACTCCATGCAGAGTACAACTGTTAATAATTGCACCTTAATAAAATGAAAAATCAGAATTCAAGCAGCTATATAATACATGCATAGAAGCTTTAGCCAACTCAGAAAATACCCGATGAAACAGTAACATCTGTTAATTAGCAAACTTCTTATAAGGTTCCACTTACTTCTTTCAGTTAGAGCACCTGTGGCTAAGAGTGAATTATTTTGACATCTATCTAATTGGCAAGCTTTTTCTGTAAAGTGCTAGATGATAAATATTTTAGGCTTTTTGGGCAAGATGGCCTGTCATGCTCCCGAGCTCTGCAAAAGCAGCTATAGACCATCCATAAATGGATGTGCATGGCTGTTTTCCAGTCAAATTTTATTTACTTAAACGGGCGATGCAAGATGGATTTGGCCCACAGTCTCTAGTTAGATGACCCCAGGTTTAGAACAATGATAACTTCATGTGTGTTTTATAAATCTGTGCTCTGTGTACATTTTTATCATATCTTTTGCTAAGTGGTATGGCAAATGCTTGTCCTCTCTCCCAGCCACAGACAGAGGATAAGGTTCTTAAAGGTAGTAGTTCTGCCTCATTTATTTTTGTATGGTCAAGATTATTGGCAGAATGAATTTTATGTATTAAATATGGCAGTTCCCACAACCAAATGGAAATAGCACGGTCAATGAGAGCATTTTCAAAAGTATATTCAGCCAGTTCCTGGCTTCAAAAAATGCTTACAAAAAATGTGTTTATTATCAAACACGTTTGTAAAATATTGCATCATATAAGCCTCAGTTGATAGTTGTAAGATGCATTAACATGATGAAACCGATGATAAGTATTTCCTATAAAGAAATCATTGTTTCCCAAACTTATTTGAAAAAAAGGTTTTTAATTCACTTATCATCTTGAATAGCACATTTTTTCTTTCTCCACTTTTATATCTCTATGCTACCCACTGGGTATATCAATTTCAAACTTATTAAAGATGTCCTTAATTCAACAAACACTTTTTAGAGGTATATAAAATGTCTTTTTAAAAATAGAATTTATTGTTTAGACTGGTTTTTGAGTCACAGCAAAAATGGAGCAGAAAGTACAGAGGTTCCCACCATCCTCCACCCTGACCCCTGCACAGCCTCCTCTACCGTCAGCAGCCCTCATCCGAGGGTACATTTGTTACAGTTGGCGAACCCACATTAACAGCATCATTATCACCCGAAGTCCATAGTTTACCTAGGATTCACTGTTGGTGTTTTCATCCTATGGGTTTTGACCAATGTATCTATCATTATGTATCCATTATTATGTTATTAATCAGAGTACTTTCATTGTCCTAAAAATCACCTGTGCTCTGCTTTGTCCTCTACCTCTCCGTTTGTCCCTGGCAACCACTGGTCTTTGTGCTGTCTCCATAGTTTCTCCCTTTCCGTGATGTTGTATAGTTGGAATCCTATAGTGTGTGGCCCTTTCTAATTGACTTCTTTCACTTAGTAATATGCATTTAAGGCTCTTCTATGTCTTTTTATGTCTTGGTAGCTCATTTCTTTTAAGCTCTGAATATTCCATTGTTTAGATATACCACTGTTCGTTTATCCATTCTCCTGCTGAAGGGCAGCTTGGTTACTGCCAAATTTTGGAATTTCTGAATAAAGCTGCTATAAATATCTATGTGCAGGTTTTTGTGTGGATATAAGTTTTCAATTCTTTGAGGTAAATACCAAGGAGTGCAATTGCTGGATTGTAGAGTAAGAGTATGTTTAATTTTATAAGAAACGGCCACATGTCTTCCAAAGTACCATTTTGCACATTTTGCACCATTTTGCATCCCGCCAGCGATGAGTGAGAGTTCCTGTTGCTCCACATCCTCATCAGCATTTGATGAGGTTGTCAAATGGGTTCTTAGTTTTTGAAAAAGCTAAAAAAGTCAAAAAATCCACTTCCTTATTTTCATTTGTAGTGTGGTTAAATAACATAATCATAGATGATTGCAAAAGAGTGTTTCTAGGTACTAGGATGATATCTTGGAATGGGCTAGCATTTCATGATCCATTACTTTCTTTAATCGAAGATGTCCGTAGTCTGAGATGCTGGAATTTGGTGCCGACGTCCTGCTCATTGTATCTTCTTTGTCCACTAGACAGCGAGGATTTTGTGACATATACATGAAAGAGATACCCAAGCATACTTGGCCAAGTGGAAAAATAAGCCTGCCTTGACACAGATAGAAAATGGGCAAATAATCTGGCGATGAAAAGATTAAAAAAGGGACAGAACTCTTACACTGTTTAAGTAAAAAGAAAATTAATTTTTTTTTAAACTGTTAACCTTGGCTATATATTAATTTAGTTTTGAGAGCTGAAGATTACCTGGATTTGACTGAGTCAAGACAATGTGATTGGAATATTGGTACTTCTAACCAAATTCTCTATCTGGAACATTTAATCTTTATGTTATAAGACTATTCCTTTAATTTCATTCTCAGTCTTGTGATAGTAGGTATCAGGAAAAATTGTTACTACTTATAAAGAACCCACTCTTAATATCACATTAAAGAGCTAGCAACTTATGAAATTAACATAGAATCACAGTATTCACAATGTTTAAGTATATTAGACATCTTTTTTGTTCCTTTTGCAAAATACGACACAGAGCAGGCATTGGAAATACTTTCCAATTTGGTACACCAGTTCAAAGAGAGTTAGAAAACTTCTGGGTACTTCTTCTGAACTATATCCAGAAGATTTATTATTTCCTAATGATTTCTGTCTACTTTCTAAGTGTTTCATGTCAGTAAACTAGGCTTGGAGAAATGAGAAGAAGAGCATTGAGAGCCGGCCTTGAGTGCACGTCACATCTTAGTAAGCAAAACGCTCTTCAGAGCATGGTGTGCGTTAGGTCTCCACCCTCAGTTTCACCAGAAATTTTCATGCTGCTTTGGTTGTTAGATAGAGACCAACTTTTTAATAATGGTTTCTGAATTCGGATTGGGGGAGGGTGTGAGGGCTGATGAATGTGGGCAGATATTTAGGATATGCGACTCTTGGTCTAAAGGTGAAAATTAGAACACATTATCCTGGCCTTCCTTGATCTAATTACTTAGATATTATGATTATGGCCGATTTTTAGGCCAGGACCTTTGAAGCATAAGTAGCGTTTCCTAGAAATTGCTCCAAAGAGAAAAGATGGGATAAAAGAGTTAGGGTCTAAGACAAAGAGGCAATATGAAAGAGAATGAGATGTAGTGTATTAATTAACTCAATTTATATAGGAAGCTTCTACAGATGGGGGATGTTAGGAAATTATAGTACGAGTTATGAAAGGTCTTGAGAATCATGAAAAGTCTCAATGTGATGAAATATGATTATAAATATAATGTGGAGAAAAAGGCAAATGTTATAGATAAGATGTAGATTTTAATTTTGATCATTGTTTCAACTCACAAATCAGTCCTCAAATTTATTTTTCAGCAGACATATAATTTATTAATTTTTAGTGTTTCTTTTCAATTAAATGGTTATCTTTCTAATTTGACTATGACTTGTGTTTTTCGTTAAGTGATGAGGGAAATAGTAATTTAATGAAAACTCAGTGATAAGAATGACTAGATAGAAATTACCTTTAAAATTAGACATTGAGAATTTTTAATTAAGAATAATGTATTTCACAGTTCAGAGTGGAAACGAAACCATTTCAGAGGAAAATTAAAGATCCCAGTTTAAAAGAGCAACTGCATTTTCGCATCTCTTATACTAAGAAGCTGCTAAATGTCTCAGAAATAAATGAACGAACACTATTGTCACACATCTAAGGTGTGGTGGGGCAAATATGATTTAGGAGGTATCAGTAGTCACGCTGAAAGTGGTGATCAGTATGTGAGGAGAAAAGGCATAAGTTATTCATTATTGGCCTAGTTAGGAATTGTGTCGCACTGCTGTGTTCAAGGGAGCTTTACAAAGTGTAGATGCGCTTTGATGATAAAAAGGTAAAAGTTTGTTAGCTCGTGAAAGTAGCTTGCTTACTCCATATTTCCTACAACCTCACAAAAGTTTTCCTGACAATTCTATTGATTGAATTTATTGATTGAATTAGTGATTGACTCAATTATTGATTGAATCTGGAATCTGCCAATAGTCTGACAAGGGAAAAGAACAATTTCTTTGTAATGCTCATTTGCCCAGATAAATCCTTCACTAGACATATGCGGGTCAGATTAAAATTCAGCATTACTGTAGCTGATTTAAGGCCGGCTCGTGATTCTGTTGCCAGCACCATTAGATTCCGTGGCCGATGTTCTCTGAAGAGCATGCAGAAAAAACTTAAAAACCTGTTCTTCCCATATGAGGTCGCGGGGAAAGCGGACCAGTTCCCTCTCCCTTCACCCTAAGAGTTGCACACACTCATTGGATTACGCACGATGCGGGCTTTCTTACAGCGTCTCCTGAAACGTCTACAGAATCTCACTTGGATCATGGACTTTTTTGATAATCTGAAGAAAGCCACAGACTCTCTGTAGGAACATGCATACATATGCAGATGTCAGAACTCAGTCCTACTGTTTCCTGAGGTATGATAGACTCACTGCCTCGTCAACAGTATCCAGTTTAATAAGCAGTCTCCTACAGGATGGGTCAGAGGGAGTCCCTTGTGAGCCCATGGGGGCTGGCACATGCAGTGACTGCCGTGACCACTGTTGATGCTTTGTCCAGATCCCCTATTTCTGCTTTATTGCTTTGTGCCCTTTCATGTCCGTGACTGCCGCTCTTGCTTGCTTTTCCTTGGAGGACTGTCAGCCACGGAAGCCACCTGACCCACTCGTACAGAGCTGGAAGTACCTGGGAGCTTCCTTAGCCAGTGACAAAGAGACAGAATGATGAAAACTCAGCCCCCTGCCCCAGGTAGAGACATACTCTGAGGTATGACTTATACTCTACATAATCCTGGAGGGATCAAGCTGCCTCGGCCTTCAGCAGGGCTTTGCATAAACTCATCCCCCTCCTTGGCTTCTTCCCCTTCCCCATTCCCTCACCAGATTCTTCTGGGAGGTTTTCCTTAATAAATCACCGCATACAAGGTATTCTTTCAAGGTCACTTTTCACCCCAAACTAATCATATAACTTAGTTATCCGATCCAAGAAACATATTTGAGACTGAATAGGGGTGCCGTCATTAGTTATGCTGGGAAAAGGGTATAAACAGCAATGGTCCTAGACAGATCAGGACGCATGCTCAATCTAGGGCTGCATAACGCCGTCAATGACAACTCTTGAGAAACTTACTCAGAGCCCCCTTAAGACGTGGCACACCGCTGTGGCATGTTCATTGAACCCTGTTTAACATTTTGTTGTTTCTGATATATCATTATGTCTCTGTTAGCTCATGGTTACTATTCTTTTCAAGTCTACCCTCTCTCCAACCCCCAGTCCAAGACATTTTTCTTCTCCCTTCATTCTACCCCTGTCCTCCACACTAAGTGTATCCTTCCTCTTGGAAGCGTCCTTCAGCATCTTCTGGGGCCAAGCAACAACCCCAAATTCCTCCTCACATCTTCTACCAGAGAACTCAAAAGCACAGATGCAAATTGAGTTCTAGCAGTAGCCCAGGACATGCCATATTTCCCAAAGGAATCTAGGCAAGTTAACCTTCATAAGTGGTCATTGGTTACGTGTGACTTTTGTTTTTATTCTGTCTAATTTTGAGATAATTTTTAATTTGCCTACTAAATTTAAGGAATATGTAATTATGAGATTCAATTCAGATTCTGATGTTTGAGAATTTAAAAATTATTTGCAGAATTTATTTTGAACTATTAAAATTCCATCATAATAGACAATGCACATTCTCTTTGTTTTTTTTTTTTTTTAAATTTTAGAAGTGGAATTTATGAGTTTACTATTTGATGGATGAAACAAAAGCCCTGTCATAGAAACACTGTATTACAATTCTATTTTTTAAATTCTTATCAAAATTTTTATCTTTTGCAAATTGCTGTGATGTGCTTGACACATTTTAAAATATAAGTGATATAAGCAATTGATAGCTATAGACCTAAATAGACCAGATTCAGTTTTAGAATTATCCAGTTGATTCCAGATGACAAAATGTAATTGAATTGGTTGTAGATATGATGATATTTAAACACCATCAATATAAATCGCTTCTAGAGGTTAAAATGGATTGAAATGTAGACTTCTGTCATTACAGGGTAAAAACTACCTCCATAGCAAATAGAACTTAGTTTTCATGAAATCAGCACAATAATACAGTTTTAAAGCTTTAAAGTTTTAATTTATTTTCTTGTACAGTATGCTGTTTGATGACATGTTGATGAAGATGCTGTTTGATTTCAAAGAAACACTGAAATGACTTAGTATAGATTAGACTCTCAGGCAAAAGAATTTATTATATTCTTTTCTCAGCCCAAAGTAAATATATCTTTTGATTTTACACATTACAGAAAAATAATTTTGTCAACTTAATTTTGTCAGTGGATTAAGTGTCTTTCCAAAATAGATATAAATAAACTCAATAGGAAAAGAATATAAAATAAAATGAACTGAGTGCACAAAATGATTAACTTTCTGTCTCACAATCAATTAGGCATGGAATATTGGCAATTCTTGGAATTTCAATGTAATGTTGTTATTGTTTGGTGTAATAAAGCAATTAATTGAAATATAAAAATATTGATTATAAAAATGTATATTTTGGTACCAGGGAAAGTTAAGCACATTAATTGTTCTTCAAAAAATTATCTTAAAACTTCACAGTATTTACACAAATTTAGCTGTATATAGTCTTGGTCCTAAAATGGTTAAAAGGAAAGTGATTATTTTATTTGATGCTTATATCACAGCAGTAGGCCTCCTAGTAAATAGGATAGTTAATTCTTTAAGAAGTTACTAGTATGTTGAATTAGCAAGGAATTAATGATAATGAACCATAATTTATTCTTTTAAAGATTATAATAAAAAATTATTTTTTATTTTCTATGTGTTATGTAAATTTTATCTGGCTTTCATTAACTCTAAGTAAAAATTGGTACACAGCAAACTTAGCAATTACTAGTGTTTGTTTATTGACTCCAGGAATGAGCGTAAGCTGAAGGAATGTAGGAGAAAGCAGGATGGAAAATAGGTGTAAAGAAGGGAGAGGAACAGGTGTTTCAACCTACAGGAGTAAGGATTAAAGAAAAGTTTTTGAAGGATAGGATTATCAGAGTAAGTTTAATCAAAAACCTTCTTGACATAAAGAAATGTATGATAGACTTGATAATTATCTGCAGTTTTTAATGACTGAACTGATAATTTTGGGGAGGGTGGTCCAGAAAGCTATAAGACTAATTCAGGGTTATTTCAAACCTGTGAATCAACAAATGCTTATTGAGCGCTTACTGTATGCCGCACTTTGTATTAATAGTGGGAAAGTGCCGGTGAAGTTAATTGGAGGGCATCGGCCCTCAGAGTCCTCATTTTATTGTAGAAAATTGATATGTACATACATAATTGCACTACAAAATGGAAAGTAATATGTTAAGGATATGAGTAAAAGGCTGTGTTAGATACAGAAGTAAAATATTTCTGCCTAGAAAGGAGAAAGTCTTTTCTGAGACTTAGATGACATTTAAGCCAGGTGGTAAGGAGTTCAAGTAGGAATAAAGAAAGTGGGGGATGTAGAAGAAGGAAGACTATTTTTCACATAGGAAATAACTCTGAGGCATGAAGAAGCTTGGTGTGTTTGGTGAATGGAATGTAGTTTAGCATCTCTGAATATAAGATGTGAAGATGAGGAGAGCATTTGGAGGTGAGACAATAAGATGGGCTGGTGACAGGTGGTACAAAAGTCCTGTTTTAAAGATGTTTGGATTTCATTCTGTTATCAATGAGAAGTCACTGGAAGAGTTGAATTAATAATCCACATCAGATGTGACCAAGACCTGCACTGAGGAAGTGGTTGTGGAGATAGTGCAGAGGGCTTGGATTTGAGTTATTTAGAGCAGGGATCCCCAGCCCCCAGGCTGTCCATGGCCTGTCAGGAATCGGGGGCCACACTGCAGGAGGTGAGCGGTAGGTGAGCTTCCTCTGTATCAGCAGCCACTTCCCCAGCGCCAGCATCACCCCTCAGCTCCGCTTCAGATCATCAAGCATTAGATTCTCACAGGAGCACTGGCTTCTGGTGCCAGAGAGGTTGGGGGCCACTAATTTAGAGGGTATAATACATAGGACCTTAGATCGATTTGGATGCTGAGAGCAAAGGAGAAATCTAGATTTCTGGCTTGCTGATAATGAAGAAAAAGAATAGAAAAGGCGATGGAGGATGACAGGGAAGAGAAAATAAAGATTTAGGTATTGAAAACGGTGTGCCGAGGTGCCAGGAAGCCGTCTCGTTAAAGAGAGATTCAGAAGGCAGGAACGTGGAGAAGAATAAAGCTTAAGAGAGAGACTGTTTGAAAGTTTGGTGGAGTGATCCAAAGATGTGTCAGAAGAGAGGTGGAATTTTCAATGGCTCTTGAAGATAGTATAGATTTTAATTGGTCGAAGTCCCAAGGGAAAAGGAAAACACTTTAGATCATGAAAATTTTGTGAACAAAGGTGAAAGGACTGGAAGTTACGAAGTCATATTTGGGTATGGGGATCAGTGGAGGAAGGCCTTAAAAGGTAGATTGGCATAATGGGGTTCGGTTTTACATTTCTTTTTAAGTACTTTAGAAGTTTTTAAAACATGTACTATGTAGAGTTGGAAAGTAGGGAGTGACATGATCAAAACTCTATGTTAGATCAGTAATGGCAGCAATATGAGCATAGGCAGAAAGGGGGAAGAAGAAATTAAAGGAAGCTCGAGGCAGTGGTGGCTTCAGACAGAATGATGG
This sequence comes from Pteropus vampyrus, assembly GCF_000151845.1. Taxonomy (NCBI): domain Eukaryota; kingdom Metazoa; phylum Chordata; class Mammalia; order Chiroptera; family Pteropodidae; genus Pteropus; species Pteropus vampyrus. The sequence goes on from NW_011888856.1 coordinate 5,046,474, forward strand.
TCGTGCGATCGCAAACGTGTGACGGGCATTGTAAAGGTAAAGCCAGTGAGGCTTTGAATATGAGAAATAATGAATGAATAAGGAAGTGAAAGAGCCCTGAAGGTGTGAGGTGATGCCAGAGTCATCGATGGATATGGGGGATCGATTGGGAAGTTCAGATCAAGACTCCTTGGCTCTCCCACGTTGGGTGTATACTGTGTGTCGTCACCGTATTAAGTTCTGTGTATAAAGGTAGAAAAGAAATGATGAAATGGAAAAAAAGGGAAAAGAGAAAAGTCGCTGCCCTTAGGGGTTTAGAGTTGGGACAACAGAAATGAAACAGTATCAAGAAAGTGTGACAAGGGCTCACACTTGCAGTGCCTGGAGACCACGCTCCGGGCGCTCACTTGGAGAGATGCTGGGCTTGTGGTTCCTGTGGGATGTCTCCGTGGGGGGCCATTCCTTGGGGTTAGAAAGGGGAGTTATGCCCAAGAAGAGGGTGAGGATGGACTGCAGGTGTTTTTTTCACTTGACTGTCCTGATACCTTTGATGTTGTGAATCAGATCCTCAGACAGAATAACGTATCGGTTTTTTAATTCCTGTCTGAACCCCCACCATAACCCAACATGTCTTCCATTCTCTGCTCTTTTTCGTCTCAGTAATCTCACAGGCGTCCGTGGGGTTAACTATTACTTATATGTTTATGTTTCCAAATTTGTGTTTCTGGCCGAGAACTATCTTTTCAGTTCTGTGTGTATAAAACAACTGTCCTAGATGTCATTACTTGGAAGTCTTATGTGCATTCCAGACTCAACAGATCTTAAAAGTCGCTCCACGAATCTTTTCCTCGGACTAGTCCTTCCTGCAGGCTGCTAGTTCTAACCATCAGCCCCATTGTCCAAGTTGG
>NW_011888856.1:5048035-5049892 GCF_000151845.1 Pteropus vampyrus
TTTCAATATTTGTTATCTGTAGATTTTTTGATAAAATTATTTTCATATTTTATTATGACCAATATAAATGAGTTTCATGTCAGTCTTATTTAACTCACCATTTCTTTGCTTTTTTCTCCTTTGACTGGGCCCAGCTAAACATTCGTTTCCTTTTCCCACTAGAGATATGGCTTGAAATTCTTGTGAACATGCTGTTAATGAGAAATTAATTTTGTGTACCAAAGGGAATCACATGTTCACACAGCAGGTGTGACATCATTTTGAAAAGTGTTCTGCTCAACAGAGATGAAGAGAAGGGACTTGGCATGTAGCTGAAGTCTGGTTATGTGTCTTCTACCTTAAAGTGATATTTCAGAGTCACCTGTTGGATTAATGCACCAGAGTCAATCAAACCCTCATACCTACTGAGTCTACCTCAACATTCTTCACCATGTGATGGTATACGGTCAAAGCCTGATCTGCTGCAGTTTCTTTATTGAACCTGGATACCAGGCTGACTCCATGTACCTTTCTAAAAGAAGGACCCAAATGAGAATGTCTTCATATTCTTACTGATACTGGTTGGACATAATATTAACTTCTATGTAAATCTTTACAGTAGCAAATGGAAAGACGCTAAAATAACCCTAAGAAATATTAAACATGCCCCAAACTCTCTTTGGCCATCATTTTGTAAAAATTATAACATTGAAATATAAAATAACAACATTAATTTCTCTTTCTACTATATTGCTGTTAAAGAGACACTATAGGTAAAGAAAATTAATGGGTCGATAAAACTTTTGTTTGTTTTTCCATTATGCATTTCTTTCTTTCCTTCTCTATTCTCCCAGCCTTCCTTCAACGAATAATTATTGAATGCCAGTTATGTTCCATAAACTGTATTATGTACTTGGTATATATTTTTGAATAAAATAGACAAAGATCCCTGCTCTTATGAAACTCACGTTAATATCATCCTCAGAATAAAATTTCCATGGATAGTGGTGGCCTAGGCATTGGAGCAGAACGAAGACAGAAAGGTGTATAGGATTCAAAAAGGAGAAGTGAGTGTACTAAGAATGGATAATGAACATAAATATTATGTGATTAGCAATTTTTCCCACTGAGGATCCTGACCTTCGCATCAACATCACAAGTGTTTTCTCACGAATGGCATTTGTAAAAGTTGCATCCAGTCTAAGATGCTGAAAGCTGAGTCCTGAGAATATGGTCCAGATTCAGAGGACTCATTTGCTAGGGTCCCCAAAGGAGGCCTGGCCATTTACCGCACTGACAGACATGCACGTGCTTTAAAATCCATCCCCACCTCTCCTGAGATTGATTAACGTCTCTCTAGCAGTCCTCAATTTTTCTGATATTCTGATTTGCCCTATATTGAAACATTTTTGGTCCCTTCATGGCTGTCTTCTAGTGGTTTTAAATTAGGAGTGAGAAGTAAAACATTTTGAGGCAGACTCCTGACCACTGTCTTTTGTCTGAATGAAGGGGTTGAACTTTGGTTCTCCAGCCTGTCAGTCAATTCAGCTCCAACATCAGCTGCTTGGATGGCTCAATTCTTATTGCTGAGAGCAAAATCCATTTATTAACATCAGTGTGAACTTTACATAGCAAGTTATTAGAATTTTGTGGTGTGGACGAGGCAGAGACTGATGACACGGTGTCATCATCAGTTGTTTGCGATCATTTAAATGAGCCACCATTTAATTATTAGCATAATGTGATAACTCAAGCTTGTTTTGGTGTTCTAGAAATTAAAATGAAGCACATTTTGTTTACATATACATTAGTAAATTCTACTCAATATTATGTTTCTTTCCTAGATGAAATGCAATTAGCACAACACTAATAACGCCT
>NW_011888856.1:5054586-5056432 GCF_000151845.1 Pteropus vampyrus
AGAAGTTTCCTTAATTATCTTGGGAGATTTTGGATAATTTGTAATTGTCTCTTGAGTAATACCCTAAACCGACAGATCATGGCCTGGAATGACCTGTTGTTTTGAAGAGTTGGAATTTTTTAGAACCTTGGTGTCCCTTCTTAACTAGAGTAGAGAGTCAGTTTTAGGTTTTTTTTTGATTAAGGGAATGTGTACTTAAGGGAAGTCATGTACTTACTGGACCAAAGTGAGTCCACAAAGGATCTGTCAATCCTTAAGCTCCTCTTTCAAGACTTAGGTGAAGTAGGACAATTTTTCAGTAAATCCCTTGATGTATTACTGTTCAGGTGAATTATTTATTCTCCCAGGTAAGTAAATATTAACTATTTTTTATCAGTTTGTACACAGAGCCGAACATACATATATACTGTAAAGAATTTGGCCTTAGATGAGACTAAGGAGAATATGGATCAGGTACTACTGGGAAACAAGGAATTAGTATTTTGTGAATTATTCACTGAATTTAGAAAAAAATTGGATCCTTGACCACTGGGCTTTTTAATAGGTACATTGCTAGGCCTGGATTAAAAGGTAATTTGTTCATTGTCCATTAAACAAGTTATGATTGGTCCATTAAACAGGTTACAATTAGTCTAAAAACTTTTGACTTTAGTTTAAGAGGATCTTGAAAAACTTGAGGCAAAAGTTTGGAAGAATAAATCTGGACACATAGAAGTTTACTCTGATTGTTATGCCTATGTTTATAGATATTTTTGCTTATAAATTTCTGGAAGCAGCTAGGTTTTTAATATACCTATACATTTTGAAATGATTGCAACACACACCTTACCATTTGTGTGTACGTGAGTAAGTGTGTGTGTATGTGTGTGTGTGTGTGTGTGTGTGTGTGTGTGTGGTGAGATGACTTAAGATCAGTTCTCCTAGGAGATTGGAAGCAAACAATACAGTATTGTTAATTATAGGCATCATGCTGTACATGAGATCTCCAGAACTTAGGCGTACTGCCTAGCTGACCTTCGTACCCTTTCACCAGCGTCTCCCCATTTTCCTTAGCCCCCCAGCTTCTGGTAACCACCATTCTGTGTGTTTCTGTGAGTTTAACTTTTTTGGATTCCACATAAAAATGATATATTGTAATATCATTGCAGATGATATCACTAGAGATCATCGAAATGAGATTATTTATTTTTTGTGTCTGGTTTATTTCACTTGGCATAATGTTCTCCAGTTTTATCCATTTGTTGCAAATGACAGATGTCCTTTTTTATGGTTGAATACTATCACATTTTTTTATCCATTCATCTGTTGATAGCCACTTAAGTTGTTCCATAACTTGACTATTGTGAATAATGTTATAATGAACATAGGAGTGCAGATATCTAATTGAGATATTGTTTTATTTCCTTTGAATATATGCCCAGAAGTGGGATTGCTGGATTATATGGTAGTTCTGTTTAATTTTTTGAGGAGACTCCATACTGTTTTCTGTAATAGCTGTGCCAACTTACATTCCCGTCAGCGATGTACACATTCCTTTTTCTCCACATCCTCGCCAGCGTTTATTGTCTCTTGTCTTTTTGAGGAAAGCCATCCTAACAGGTGTGAGGTTATACCTCATGGTGGTTTGGATTTGAGAAATAAATAAATAAACCATAATTCTAGGTCCTTCTGCTCTTTCTCCTGACCCTCTAAGTTACTCTTTCATCAAGAGTAAAGATAAAACTGGCTAGAAGAAAAAGTGGTACAAAGAGGAGAGACTTCAGAAGCTTAGAAAGAGATTGATATTTTTCCCCTTTATATTTTGCTAAAGAGTTGTTGAGATGTGTATATCTTGGAATCAGTGTTT
>NW_011888856.1:5056482-5061070 GCF_000151845.1 Pteropus vampyrus
CCACCATTCTGTGTGTTTCTGTGAGTTTAACTTTTTTGGATTCCACATAAAAATGATATATTGTAATATCATTGCAGATGATATCACTAGAGATCATCGAAATGAGATTATTTATTTTTTGTGTCTGGTTTATTTCACTTGGCATAATGTTCTCCAGTTTTATCCATGTTGTTGCAAATGACAGATGTCCTTTTTTATGGTTGAATACTATCACATTTTTTCATCCATTCATCTGTTGATAGCCACTTAAGTTGTTCCATAACTTGACTATTGTGAATAATGTTATAATGAACATAGGAGTGCAGATATCTAATTGAGATATTGTTTTATTTCCTTTGAATATATGCCCAGAAGTGGGATTGCTGGATTATATGGTAGTTCTGTTTAATTTTTTGAGGAGACTCCATACTGTTTTCTGTAATAGCTGTGCCAACTTACATTCCCGTCAGCGATGTACACATTCCTTTTTCTCCACATCCTCGCCAGCGTTTATTGTCTCTTGTCTTTTTGAGGAAAGCCATCCTAACAGGTGTGAGGTTATACCTCATGGTGGTTTGGATTTGAGAAATAAATAAATAAACCATAATTCTAGGTCCTTCTGCTCTTTCTCCTGACCCTCTAAGTTACTCTTTCATCAAGAGTAAAGATAAAACTGGCTAGAAGAAAAAGTGGTACAAAGAGGAGAGACTTCAGAAGCTTAGAAAGAGATTGATATTTTTCCCCTTTATATTTTGCTAAAGAGTTGTTGAGATGTGTATATCTTGGAATCAGTGTTTGTTTTTTAGACCTTGATATATTCCTAAAGGAAAGTTAACCATAGATTATTCATTTTTGTTTTGTTTTTCTACCTCATTCTAGAGTTCCCCTTAAATGAATTACTTTTGACACGTCATTGTAATTCTGAGTCACTCTTAATAAACGTCCCATTTATCGTGATAAGCAAAATTATGTTGGTTGCAGTAAGACAAAACATAAGCAGCATGAGTTCTGTAGGAGGAATTCACAGCATTAATGTGACAAACGAGAGAGTCTGCCAGGGTGAGTCAACTGCACATGTGTGAGTAGCATCTTCACTCCCCCAGTCAAGCAGAGGGTGTGATCATTGTCTCAGCAGTTGTTGACCTCAAAATATGGACTGACCAAAGTAGCCTTTGAAAGAAGGCTACTTCATATGGACTGACCAAAGTAGCCTTTGAAAGAAGGCTACTTTGGTCAGTCCATATGAAGCTTTTTTAGGGAACCTGAAGTAAAATTTAACCAATTACCTTTCTTATGAATTAGTAACTGGTCTAACAGACTGACAAACATTTGATATGTAAAACTTTATATGGCATTGATCTTTGTGTATGGTGTATGGTCACTAATAGATTTTTAAAAATTTTATAGTGAAGTCATACATATGCACTTTAATTCCCATTTATTTTATACTTTTTGCTATTGTTAGTGTAAGAAAATAGTATTGTTTGTGTGTGTATGTATGTGATACATATTGACCATCTATCAATTCTCCTAACTCTCTCATGAATTCTCTATCGTATAAATGAGTCCCTCTTAGGTATAACATACATGCGGACCTCTAAGACTTTCATATGTCTCTCCAAATCCCATTAACTTTTTTAGAAAGCTATTAACTATAGAATCCGTTGATCCTCACTCAATAAGCTGATATCCTTCTTGTTTACTGAAATAAATGATGCCTTTTCCTGCAAGAGAAATGAGACCATTTTTATTACATTATTTCCATTGGCTCCTTTTTATTTAGCAGAGGCAGTTTTTATGGGGAAATCATCGAAGGGCAGCAAATTATTTTAAATTATATTTGCGAATTTCTAAAACAGTCACAGTCCGTAGTAAGTACGTAGAATTCCAAAATCTTGCTTCTTCACTAAATCTTTTTCCAAACCACAGTGATCTCCACCTGCTTGGAAAGCTTCAGAGGTTCATCTCTATTAAGGCAAAGAATTTCATAGCATTGCATTTCTTTATATCTCAGTTGGATATTTTTGAGTGACATCTCATCAGGCAACATTTCCTGACTGTCCTATTGTCCCACTTCATCAATAGGGATTCTGTTTCCTAACAACAAGAAGTCCAGACTGTGAGGGTCTTTGGCTCACAAACATTCTCTTAAGGAAACAAGCAGTTCACTATGTTTCCTGGACCATTTTGTAACTTGTATCACTCATGTTTGATGTATATATACTTAGTACATTTGAATAGATAGTTTATTTTTCCTTAGGGGGAAAAAAAAAACCAAGATATTTTAAAGTGTCTCCAGATTTTTTTCTGAGAGCAAAATCAGCAAAGTATGGAACAATGAAATGCCCTGATGTCATCAGAATCCATATATAGTCATAGCGGCACTTACTTTCAGCTACCAAGTAAACATAGAAACAGACTGATATTTTCTGGGAAAAAAACAAAGTTAAGGACCCTTGAATTATGAAGCAAAATTTTGATTGTTTAAATATACAGTGACCTATGATAACTAAAAGCTCACAGAATATTAGGAGAGAAAAATCTTAATATTGTCTTCTTTCATTTCAAGATTGAATGTGAGCTGCAGTTAATATTTAGCTTATGTATTTGTTCTAAGTATGTCGCAAAGTGATAATTGTCAAAATAAAATTACTATTTTTGTGAAAACATATATTTATAAAATACTTTCTATTTTCACATACTAATCAATGGCCAGTGATACAAATATAGATTTCAGAGTCTTTTTTTTTTTTTCATTTTGATGTGATTTACATAACTTTTCCTCCATTACACTTTCCCTCTGATTTCTTTTTCTTCATCATTCACACCCAAACTACCTACAACATGGCCTCTTTCTCTATTCTCTTTTATAACTCTTTTTTGCTAGGAGTTCTCATAACCTCTTCATTTGCCCAATTTAAGGAACTCAGTGCAGTTGATGTCCTCTAAGATTTCTCAGCTGCCTTTCATGTGTTTGATATCATACTCCTCATTTCAATTCTGCTGTGCTTTCTGGGACATGGAACTTTGCTTATAATCTTGTCCCCACTCTGAGATTCTGTGTGTGGCTTTCTTATCGCTTATAATCTCTCCCTGAGTCATTTCATCCATTCCCGTGACTTCAGATACTCAGTAGGAGTAGAATTCTGCTAAGTCCCAGGCATACCGTGTGAATTCTGGGCTGTTACAAGTGCCAGTCCGGTCCTGGTATACAACAACATGCCGAACTCAAAGGCTCCACTCCATAAGCACAAAGCCTGACCTATTTCCATTAAAAGGACCTGCATTCTAAAGTCTGAAACCTGCATTCTAAAGTCTGAAACCTGCATTCTAAAGTCTGAAACCTGCATGTTCCAGGTTGATCTTTTACCATTAAGTTCTTTTTTTTTTCTGGACTCCATCTTATCTTTTTTACCCCTTATTTCTCATTTGTCATTTCTCATTCAGTCTGTTTATTAGTCAATCTCCCAACTGGTGGTTTTCTCTAGCTTTACCCAGTCTGTTCTCTGTAATTGTAACGGAACAGTCTTTCAAATATCCAATGAGTAATTCATCCAAAATAGAATTTGATGTATAAAATAAAATACCAGTTGATTTTCATAAAATTTCAAGCTAGTTGTTCCAACTAGTCCTCATTTGATTTGTGGTGTCTGTATTATTTATAATCATTTCTTATATACACAATTGAATCTCTTTCTGGGCAGTCCTTTACAATCATTCTTATTGTTGCTTATCTGGGAAGAGTACTACCCTATATTAGATATTATGTCTTTATAATGCACTGAGATGTTTTGTATAACTAGATTCTTCACATTAGTTTTTCTTTCTGAATTATCTTTGATAGAGTCATTTATTGATTTTATTTTCAAATCAGTTTTTTTCAAGATGTTCATTTAAATTGCATTGAATCTATCGCACATAACATGGGGGAGAATTGATATTTTTATATGTATAATTACTCCTGAATAACATCACGTACCAACCCATTTATTCTTTCAAAGTAGTTTCTCTTTAAACAAGGACTTGTAGTAGTTTCTTTCTAGATTTCATAGAGAGCTAGAATGAAGGATTAAAAGGTCCCCTTTTGCCACTTCTTTTTCGAGGGAATAGTGTAGCACGAATATTCCCTTCTAACCATCTTACATAGTTTAGAATTGTCACTGCAAAGTTATTCGTTTTCCCCGCTCCTCTCCGGAGCGCCATCACATTTTCTGAACCTTTCAGGCCCCTCCCTGAACATCTAAAGAGAGTTGATTAAGTTCCAGTTCGGGCAGAGATAGCTGAAAGTCCATCACAATTTGGTATTTAATGGGTGTGGGAACTTATCCTGTAGTCACCACTAGTAGAGCTGGTATGTTATAATTGATATTTAATTTATTAAAAGATGGAGCTACAAGTCATTATTTTTGCATATTCTCTTCTATGTTTTTGTGCTCCAAGAAATGATCAGTCTCTCCGATGTATTCAAACTAATCAAATTCACAAAAAGACTCTTCTGTAAACAAAATACTAAACTATTATTTTGAAACAGCATACTCGACTTCTAGTGATCATAGTGCCAATCAAGACTAGTAAGGTTAATAAAAACATCCCTTACTTATTGAGAGCA
>NW_011888856.1:5061120-5065076 GCF_000151845.1 Pteropus vampyrus
TTCTAAAGTCTGAAACCTGCATTCTAAAGTCTGAAACCTGCATGTTCCAGGTTGATCTTTTACCATTAAGTTCTTTTTTTTTTCTGGACTCCATCTTATCTTTTTTACCCCTTATTTCTCATTTGTCATTTCTCATTCAGTCTGTTTATTAGTCAATCTCCCAACTGGTGGTTTTCTCTAGCTTTACCCAGTCTGTTCTCTGTAATTGTAACGGAACAGTCTTTCAAATATCCAATGAGTAATTCATCCAAAATAGAATTTGATGTATAAAATAAAATACCAGTTGATTTTCATAAAATTTCAAGCTAGTTGTTCCAGCTAGTCCTCATTTGATTTGTGGTGTCTGTATTATTTATAATCATTTCTTATATACACAATTGAATCTCTTTCTGGGCAGTCCTTTACAATCATTCTTATTGTTGCTTATCTGGGAAGAGTACTACCCTATATTAGATATTATGTCTTTATAATGCACTGAGATGTTTTGTATAACTAGATTCTTCACATTAGTTTTTCTTTCTGAATTATCTTTGATAGAGTCATTTATTGATTTTATTTTCAAATCAGTTTTTTTCAAGATGTTCATTTAAATTGCATTGAATCTATCGCACATAACATGGGGGAGAATTGATATTTTTATATGTATAATTACTCCTGAATAACATCACGTACCAACCCATTTATTCTTTCAAAGTAGTTTCTCTTTAAACAAGGACTTGTAGTAGTTTCTTTCTAGATTTCATAGAGAGCTAGAATGAAGGATTAAAAGGTCCCCTTTTGCCACTTCTTTTTCGAGGGAATAGTGTAGCACGAATATTCCCTTCTAACCATCTTACATAGTTTAGAATTGTCACTGCAAAGTTATTCGTTTTCCCCGCTCCTCTCCGGAGCGCCATCACATTTTCTGAACCTTTCAGGCCCCTCCCTGAACATCTAAAGAGAGTTGATTAAGTTCCAGTTCGGGCAGAGATAGCTGAAAGTCCATCACAATTTGGTATTTAATGGGTGTAGGAACTTATCCTGTAGTCACCACTAGTAGAGCTGGTATGTTATAATTGATATTTAATTTATTAAAAGATGGAGCTACAAGTCATTATTTTTGCATATTCTCTTCTATGTTTTTGTGCTCCAAGAAATGATCAGTCTCTCCGATGTATTCAAACTAATCAAATTCACAAAAAGACTCTTCTGTAAACAAAATACTAAACTATTATTTTGAAACAGCATACTCGACTTCTAGTGATCATAGTGCCAATCAAGACTAGTAAGGTTAATAAAAACATCCCTTACTTATTGAGAGCATGGCGTGCTTAGGGGGTCGTACAGAGATTACCCGGGTCTCCGTTGGCTCTGAGGTTCTGAAAACCCAGAAGTTCTAGAATGTTCTAGAACTTGGAGTTCAGAGTTGGGGGAGCTGTTCTGGAGCCATCAGGGTAAAAGGCTTGGGGATGGCAGTGCTCCCCTGTAGAGGCCACGAAGTCGATTGTCGACTCTTTAGCCTTGATGGAAGTTCTGACCAACACACAGTAACTGCAGAGCTCACGAGAGCTGGGAGTCACCTAGTCAGTGGTGTGGAGCTGCTCTTCGAGAACCAGCCGGAAGTCTATCATTGCATTGACTTCAGCTGTCATGGACATTTGCCACTGGAGTGTCCAGAGACCAAGGATCACTGACGAGAAAACCATGGGTTCCAGAAACAGTACAGAGATCTGTATCCCTATCAGCTGCTCCTTTAACCATCTCCATGGAGACACACCTGTGCCCTCTGGGGAGAAATGATAACTCGGAAAGACTGAGTATTTAGCAAAAGGACTCCAGTTCATCCAAAAGAAACTGAAGTAATTTTAATCAGCTAGTTGAATTTTCCCCATTCACAGTCCCTTCCACCATACGTGGAAATGGCGACTTCAGAAGACTTCGAGCACGATTATAGAAAGTGAAGAATTCTCTCCTTCCCCCTCACCTGCCATGATGCGCCTGTGTCATCTCTTAACACATTACCATTATCTTATTAATACCCACAAAAATTCTGACATAACTACTATTTTCCCCATTTTGAAAAATTTAAAAATCCCAGAAAAACCAAAGACAAAGCTAATCAAAAGTCACAAAATGAGGGCATGGTGGAACCGAGAGCTCAATCAAGGGAGATCACTTCTAAAATCTGCGTGCTTAAATGCTAGTGTGCTGTCCCGTGCTTCCTGCAGACAGCATACCTGGGCGGTTCTTATGGGATTTCTCCGATTGCTCTCCCGGTGTCAGGACATATTATTTTTTCTTCCTAGAACCATTTCTCCATATCCCTCTCTCTCCAGACCGTTCCGCTGTCGTCCCGGGAACTCTTACATCACGTCCGCTCTTGTGCTGACCGTTCCCTCCACCTTCAGGCTTTAACTGACGTCTGGCTTTTTCCTGGATTTCTCTTTGAAGCTGCTCTTCTCCCAGCATCCTAGGGCCTGTCGAGGGGTTAGGATCTGGCTTCCCTTTAGATCACTGATGCTTTCAGGTTACAGCTCCTCTGTCTTCATGTTAAATCCCCTGATGTTTTAAAGTTCATGACTTCCAGTGGTCTTTAACCTTTGCCATGCATCAGAGTCACATTGTTATAACAGGTCAGGGGCCGGGGTCTGGGAATTTGAATTTCTAACAAGTTACTATGTGATCCTACTGCTGCACAGGTACGGACATTTAAATCATTTTAGATCTGAATATTATGAATAAAATCTATAAGAATTTTAGAGATGATGCTTAATCTTGTGTACAATAGAATAATCATACCATATTCTTTGTTACCGAAATCTGAGGTAATATAAAAGGTTATATTCGGGAGAAAGTTCCAATTCTTAATTTCACCAAATATTAATTTGACAATGTTACCTTTATATAAAACTTTACAATTATTCCATATATTAGAAAAAACATAAGTAGTAATTCTAAAATGCTTTTTGTGAGTAAATTAGGTAATCCATTATTAAAGTAATAATATATGAATGTAAAATGATCCTATTTTAGAATTATTTTTTCAGTTCATTTTCTCTAGTATCATTTTGAATTTCAGTCTTTACAAAATCTTGTAAAAGAGCCCAATGTCCCTTTTTCCCTAAAGTCTCGCATTATTTATGAGAATTGTATGAGTAGTAGTATTTTATCTTCTTCATTAATATTTATGTGTCCATTATTAATCAGCCTTTGACAACTCTCAGTATATGTAATCTCAATAATTACACTATAAATGAAACAGCCGACCAACGTCTACTTTTTGAAATACTATTCAATTTTCTTTTCAATTTATTGTTTAGCTACACAAATAAATTAGTGCTAATAGCCTGAGTTCAGGATAGCGTGTGTTCATGTGACGGTTCTAATTAAAATGCTGAGTGGACACTCAGTTATTTTAAATGTCAAATGATAGGCGAAACGTTGTTTTCTAGTTAAGTATAACAAGTATATCTGAGAAGTCTTTTAAAGCACAGTTTTCAGCAGTGGTAAACTCCTTGTTGGTAACTAAAACAGAGGACAAGATTATCTATACATTATTTTGGGAAATACTGACAGAACAATGTTGTTAAAAAAAAGAGGAAAGAAATTTGCCCTATTCTGTATTTTAGTTCAGTGAAAGTGAATAATCTTCATTCCCATGTGAAAAACTACATTCCTTTAATTTACATATACTATGGTGTTTTTTTCTTTGAAATTTCTTTATTTATTCTTATTCTCTCCCCTCTGGATTACAAATAATACGCTCCAGTCCTGTCGGAAATAACACATATGTTTTTGAGCAGAAATTTAGGCTGCCTTAGACCCAACTCCTGTAGCTACAGTCAGGGTGGGAACTGCAGGGAGCGGTAAATGGAGGCGGGTGAGATGGAAATCTGCAAAATAAGCTTAGCAGGCGTCGTACAGACAGAGAATCACAGCTTTAGGTGCCTGCGGGACCATGTGCCTGTCCTGAGCAC
>NW_011888856.1:5066150-5070810 GCF_000151845.1 Pteropus vampyrus
TAAATCATTAATTCCCATTTTAATGGTCTTGGTCCAAAAGATTTGCAGGTTCACTTCAGATTAAGCAAACCAGGTGGGCTATATCATATTTTCCGAGCATAATTAAAGCCTGAATTTAGTATAAGCTATTGACATATCACCAAATAATTTCATTTTAAATATTTCCCAGAGGAACCGTCCCGTGTTTTGCTCTACTTTTTAGGGTTGAGCTAAATTGCCTGGCACTCACCCTTAACTTTCTTATTGTTTGGACTGTGGACAAATTTGATTTATAAATTTATTATTTCATTTTGACTTTGCCAATGGTATCGTATGTCTCCCTGTCTCTGTCAATATTTTTCAATAATTTTGGTTCTAATGGGTCTCATGCTGTAGAGCAACTATTTTTTTTTTTTTTTTTTGAGTCATGAGAATACCCTTACTAAATGCTAAGTGGAATGCCTATCTATTAACCAGAGGGAATTTGGGCTATTCAGAAAAGCCTTTTCATCTCGAGGCAAGGCGACCCCATGGACTCTCAGATGTTTTTGAACTGTACTTTTCTTAGCACTAGAATAGGAAAAGCACTTATTCCAATTGTAGAGTGGATTTGTTAGAAGGATCAAACTGAGGTATTTATGCTTATTGTATTGTAAAATGTGTCCTGCCATTCGATGCCATTTTTGTTTTATGATGTGCTTTACAAATAGAAAATGAAAAATCTCAGACTTTTTTTGTCTTTGAGGACCTCGAAACTGTTGAGGATTTTAGTCAAGTAATTTGTAGAATGTACCTCAGTTGGGATTTTCCTGCTGTTTTTCTCATGATTATGTCAGAACAATGAGTTATTGGGAGAGGCCACAGTGGTAGGGTGCCATTTTCATCACATTATGTCAAGGGTACACACTTCCAAAATGACTTGTCTTGGCTTCTGGCTTAATGGACTCATGATTAAGAACATGGGATTTGGAGGGCAGACAAAATGACTTGTCTTTGTTGATATTAACCTGACTTAGGTCTAAGTGTTTGTCAGATTTCCCCATTTTAAGCTTTTTTTATTTTCTCCTTTCTACACTGTACTTTTAGGAAAGAAAGCCATAGTGTGCAGCCCACACTTACAGAGTAGGGAGTTATGCTTTATCTCCTTAAGGTCAAAGCATCTACATTAATTATTGGGAATTCTTATGCATGAGAAATTTGTCTGTTCTCCACCCTTTATTTATTCAACCATTTATTTGTCTCCATGCGGACTATTTATTTTATACTGTGGGTTATAAATCCAACGCTATTTTCTTTTACTTTTTTTGCTCAATTTTTTTTTTGGATTTGGCCATTGGGAGTTTTTTTGGTTGGCTCCTAAATATTCCAAACTCATCTTCTTCATTTCCTGTCCCAGTCCTAGTACCAGCCATTTCTCCAAAGAGCCACGGCTCCTTTTATTGCAGAGTGATATTAGAAGCCAAGATCTTGTGCCGGATGTGCTCACTGCTGCTGGTGCATCATTGTTTCTAGGTCCTCTCAAGCTAACGGTGCTGAAGAGATGTGTGTCTATATTAATATGCGCATATTCACATTTCTATAAGTATTTCTTCAAGTAGCCATCTGTATATTAAGCTGAACATGAATTCACGCTGATGGCTCAAACTCTAACCTGTTATCACATGAATCATTTTAGCTTTCTCCCCTATTTGTTTGTAACTTTCCACCCTAATAGTAAAAATCAGATCCATCTAGCCACCATTGTTTTCCTATTGCTGCTGTAACAAATTACCACGAACACACATATGACTTAAACAACACTAATTTATTATCTAACAGTTTTGCAATTCAGTATGATACAGTCTTAGCTAAAATCAAGATGTCAGCAAGGCTGCTGCATTTTTTTGGATGCTTTATAGGAGAATCCATTCCTTTCCCTTTTTCTAGCCACTGCAGGCTGTATTTGAATGTTTATAACAGCTTTAGCATAATCACTAAAAACCAGAAGTTCCTTAAGTTATGACAATCTCTCTTGGTTAAGTGGCTATTTTATTTTGCAATTCTACCAGCAATGACTGAGATATCCTGTTTCTCCACATACTCACCAGAAGTTGATATTACCATTATTTTTGTATTTTAGCTATTTTCATAGGTGTCAAGTACCATTTCATTATTGTTTTAATTTGCAATTCACTAATGACAAATACTGTTGAGCATACTTGCATATTTTGATTGATCTGCCATCTGTGCGTCCGTTCAGATGTTTTGCCCATTTTCAAATTGTGTTTTGTTTTCTTTTAGTTGAGTTTTAAGAGTTCTTAGTGTAGTTTGGATATAAATCATTTATCAGTTATGTGTTTCACAAGCAAGCTTTTTATTTTTTTAGTCTGTGGTTTGTCTTTCTATTCTTTTAACAGTGACTTTGACAGAGAAGAACTTTTTATCTTAATGAAGTCCAGCTTACCTTTTTTTATGGATTGGGTGATTGGTGTTTTATTAAAAAGTCATTACCAAACCCAAGGTCATGTAACTTTTCTTCTGTGTCTTCCTCAAGAAGTTTTGTATTTCGTATTTTAGGTGTAAGATCCATTTTGAGTTAATTTTTTATGTAAGGTGTAATGTAATGTCTGTCAAGGTTCGTCTTCTTTCATTTTCATGCCTATGAACATCCAATTGTTCCAGCATGATCTGCTGGAAAAACATGAATGGGATTTCCTTTGCTCTTGTATGGAAAGTAAGTTCATTATATTTCTGTAAGTCTATATTTGGGTTTTTTATTCTGTTCCATTGATGAATGTGACTGTTGCTTTGGCAATACCACACTCGATTACTGGAGCCTTGTAATAAGACTTAAAATCAGGTAAATTGAGTCTTCCATCTTTATTCTTCCTAAGTATTTTGTTGGCTCTTCGAGGACTTTTTTCCTTTCCATATAAAATTTCGAATCAATATTTACAAAATAGCTTGCTGGGATTTTGATTTGGGATCACATTGGCTCAGTAGATCAAGTGAGAAGAATTGACATCTTAGCAATATTGAGCCTTCAGTCATGAACACAGAATGTCTCTCCATTTATTAAGATCTTCTTTGATACTTTTCACAAGTGTTTTGTGTTTGTGCTTATGGGTCCTTCTGCATGTATTGTTAGATTTATGCATATTTCACTTTTTGAGTGCTATTTTAAACATTATTTTGTTTTTGAAAATTTACATTTCAGTTGTTCATTGCTGGTATATGGAAAAACAATTGGCTTTTGTATATTAAACTAGTATCCTGTAACTCTGTTAAACTCTTTAGTTTTAGGACTTTTTTTTTTTACGGTTCTTTGGGATTTTCTATGCAGACCATGCCATCTCTGAGTAGAGATAGCTTTTTTCCTTTTTTTCCAATTTGTGTAGCTTTTCTTTCTTTTTCTTGCCTTACTGTACTAGCCAGGACTTCCTATATGACATTAAATCGGAGTGATGAGAGGGGACATCCATACTTTTTCCCAGTCATAGGTGGGAAGTATCTGGTTTCTCGACATTAGGTAGAGTATTAGCAGTGCATTGTTTATAGATGTTCTTTATCAAATTAAGGAAGTTCATCTTTATTCTTAGTTGCAGAAAATTTTTTTTTATTATGAATGGGCATATCATTTTTTCAAATGCTTTTCCGTGACAATTGATAGGATCATATGGTTTTCCTTCTTTAATTCGATGATATAATGTCTTATATTGATTGATTTTTGAATGTTAAACCAGCTTTGTATACTTGAAATAAATCCTACTTGGTCATTGTATATAATTCTTTTCATATACTGTTGGATTTGACTTGCTAGTAATTTACTGAGGAGTTTTGCAGTTCATGTGTCTATTGATCTGTAGTTTTCCTTTCTTGTATTTTTTTTTTTCTTTCTGTTTTTGCTGTTAGAGGAAGTGTTTCCATTGCTTCTGTTTTCTGGAAGAGATTTTGATGAATTATATCCTTTTTCCCCGTGTTTGTTTGGTAGAATTCATTTGTGAAACCATGTAAATCCGGTGATTTTTTAAAATTTCTTTTCTTTTTTCTTCTTTTTCTTTTTTCTTTTTTTTCTTTCAGGGATTTTTTTTGCAAGGATATTAATTATTGATTATGTTTTTAATAGCTATAAGGCTATTCAGATTGTATAGTTTACCTTGTGTGAGTTTCTAAAATTTGTATATCTTAAGAAATTGCTTAATTCCATTTACATTTTCAAATTTGTGAGTATAGAGTTGTTTGTTGTACTTATTATGGTAGTTCTTTTTTTGTCTGTTTGTTTTGATTCGATGTTTTAGTAGAAGGGCATAGAGCTGAATGATGTGTATTTAGTTAATCCACTTAAGAAATCTTAATTGCCAAATGTCCATCAGACACTGTATTTAGAGATGCTAATGATATAATTTTTTTATAAGTATATATAGTAACTCTTTAGGAACTTTTTCTAAACAAACATTTAACACTATTCCCGGAAATAGATATTCAATAAATATTTCAGGTTTAATAAATGATATAGTGAATTACTTATTTGATAATTTCTGCTCTCAAGGGCTCAGTTTTATATTAGAAACCTAGCAAATTCTAGGCTGTTTATCAACATAATTTTCTTCAAAAATACATCTTTCTGTGAGGTTTTTCCTATGTAAACATACCCATTAATACATGGGAAACAAAACCAGGTCAAAAGGAAGTACATTATTTG
>NW_011888856.1:5071660-5075353 GCF_000151845.1 Pteropus vampyrus
TGCCATTCACCACCTCACGGAAATGAGCTGCCACTTCTAAAACCCATTGAATGGGGTGGAATTAGCCTCTTCCCCTCTGAATTAGTAGACCTAAATAAATAAATTGCAACCATTTAAAAATCTGGAGAATATTTTCCTAAGCTCCTTACTTAAAACATATTTCCTTAAGGATGTGGTTCTTAAGGTAGACTTAAAAAGGATATAACTCAATTCTCAGAGAGTGAACAGCTCCCCAGTTCAGGGGCTCAGACAACTGGAAGAATATATTTAATTTGAAAACTGAATCAAGTTTTATAATTTTGATTAGTTATAGAGTGCCCTTATCTCTTATGCTTCAAACAAGATACAAGAAGAGAGAAATGAAGGGAAAACATCCATATATAGCCCACCCCTTCTTTATTTTGAAAATTAAAGAAGCAAATTGTTAATATTTTGAATTGTAATTTGACAAATTAATTAGAACTATGCAAATATATTGGCGATAGAAGAGTAAACTCAGGCGTCCCAAAGTAACTTTCATGGATATCCTTTTTTAGTCACTAATATCTTTCTTCTGATTTATACTGCTGAAAATTCCAGACTGATTCATAGATGCTTAATTTAGTTACCCCTGAAGCTACTGCTTTTGAGCAGTTTCCACATATCAGTACCCTATAATAAATATACCTTTCCATCTTACACTTTTATTAAAATTCCTAATGGGTATATCGGTAACATTAAATTATTTCTTATAGTCTTCTCATGAAATAAATAGGTTCTGGTTATAATTAGACACAGTAAATGAAAAATGAGGACCGATGAGTTAAAAATCAGCCCTGGAATTGGACAGGTAAGTATTTCATTAATTCTTTAGAGCATTCTACTATTCAAAGTGCAAAAAAACAAACAACAGTGATTAACTGTCAGAAACCAAACGTGTTTGAGTTTCCACGATAGCAATTAACAATAAATGAGACTAGGGTCTTAATGTTTCTTTCACTTTTCTTATTTTTAATGTCGTGAAGTCCCTGCTCATCATCTCATCCACTTTGCAATTTCAGCGGGCACATATTTCGCTGAGCTTGTTCAGAGTGTGGTGGTGCTTGTGTGTGTGAGTGTGAGTTGATTGGGAAAAGTTGTGATTTAGCTTCTTCTGGAAATCACCCATCAAGATGCAAAAGTCTAAAGCTTCCCCTTAGGGAACTCATCTAAATTCTATGTCTTGCTTGTGATTTTTCTCCTCAGTCCTTGGCATTGAAATATGTAGTAACTAATGATCATTCTGCTGTATTTTAGGGTGCTTTTGCAACTGGGAATCTGTGAACTTAATTTTCCAATTTAAAATATTTTGAAAGTGGTCTTCATTCAGCTTTGCTTGATGCACATAGGACATACACAGGAAGCCAGGGCCAGGCTTCTAGACGAAGTGTGTGGACTGGGGGCCACACACTCAGCGTGCTCTGAGGAGTTCTCAGTCCCACCTACCCCAGACAGTATTGCAGTTTGCTAGTGATATAGAGGAGGAATGGTATTAGAATATTAAAATGCTACTACATATGCCTACTTCACAAATTTCTTTACACTGACCTCAGAAGACAGCTGTTTCCCCAGAAGTGGGGTACGCTCCCTATACAGATGTCTGTTTTGAGACCGGGTTTGTTTTAAGATGTTATTCTCTGATTTAATCATCCAGTGGGAAGGGATGCAATCCTTAGTGTCTGAACTTTCGGGCAGGCCTTCTCTTAAGAAGAGCACACATACTCTCAATGACAGAGTCAAGGCTGGGTTCCATTCAGCCAGTGTTCCGGAAACAAACAAAAAACAACGACCCCGAATTACTTTTTTTTTTATCATAGTATTTTGTGTTCCAGGGAAAGTTCTGCAGAAGAATATTCTCTTACCTTTGTCTGGCTCCTTGCGTGGGATGATGCTAATTCTGATCATGATGTCACTGAACAGAGTCAGGGTTGCTCTGCTTCTTGACATCCAAACTCGGCTATATCGTAATGCTGTGCTCTCGTCAGTCAGCAGATGGACTGCTGAATGAGAGTAGATTCGACCAAGTAAACTAAAGTGGCGTGCTGCACACTCGAAGTGGCTGTTAGGGCCACCGCTAATTGGACGACCTTGAAAAAGTCCTTTAACCTTTCTAGGTCTCAAGCGCCCTCTCAAGTGAAAGGGTAGAGTTGACCTCAATGATCACTATAATTAGAGTGACAGATATCATCCAAGGGAGAGCTCTTTTGAGAGCAAAAAAAGAGGCAGTATTAATAATTATACCTGAAACCCAGACATAAACCACGAAAACTAAACTAGATGAACAGCCTCCCTAAACCAGATGGACACCTCTTGGACGTTCTTCCCAGTTGCATCTCCTGGGAACTTCCTGCTTCCTCCTCATCTTATAAGACATTATTCTTCTGCCCTTGCCTTATTTGGGTGCTTGAGGGGTAAACACTTAGACCAAGCTGGGTCTGCGTGAGCCCTTCACCTAAGACTTAGAATTGGAGCTAAAACATTAGAGTTTAGTCTGCCCGTTCAGAAACCAAAAACATCATTTTGCAGAACAAGAGTAGAATGAAGTAGACCATCATTCTCTGTCACATTTACTCAGCGCAGTGGCCGTCATCAAATGGGGACTCAGTAAAAACCTTTTAAATGAATCTTCTGTTTCCTTGCTGATAATGAAATCGAGTTTGACAGATTTCAAACCTTGTTTTCACTCTTTGATGATTTTAATTATCCAAAATGTGTATCCTATGTCCAGTAAGGACTCAGAGTGGTTGGTTGATCTTAAAACAGTGTCTTAATTAAGATAATAACAAACAAACAAATAAAAACATTAAAAGCATTAGCAAACCTCTTGGCCGTAGGAGGGAAATAAATGAATCATGAATTTTGTGCCAATTTTGTGGCTTTTGAACATTAATTTTTTTTTTTTTCTTTTGTGGTGAGGAGAGAGATAAGAGAGGTACTTCAGGCAATGAGAAAGTTCTAGAAGGGAGAGAAGAATCATCCTAGCAGAGACAAGGCCATTGAGGGAGTTGTTGTCAGCCACATAGAAACTCAGATATCGGAGCCAAATATAATGTTACATCTCAATTTCAAAGATGTTAAAAATGTGAGAGAAATTGGTGTCTTAAAGACGAATGCCTTAGTTTGCGTTTCCCTAGGCACAGATCCGGAGAAAACTATTCGAGTCCAAGAAATTTAATGGAAAGATAATCTTGGAAATGTCAGTAGAAAAGTAAGGAAGTGTGACAGCGAAGTAAAGGCGACCAATAAAAAGATTTTTTTACCACGCAAGTTACCTCTGTGAGCAAACAGAGCGTGATACCACTGAAGGACCTGAGAGGTCACCTCTACACAGTACAGCAGCTCACGCGAGTTAGCAGCTGAGCTATGTTTCTGGGCGGCGTTTGTTCTCTTGTGCTTCTGTCCCGATTGTGCAAATAGAGAGCAGGTATCAGCAGGCAGCGAAAGCTACTTGGCATAGAGATGCGATGCTGGCAGTTGACAGTATCGCGAGAGCAGGGAAATGGAAAATAGCCGAGGGAGGGGACCTCAGTGCAACAAGACCCGCAGCTGCCGTGTCAGCAGTTTACACACACTGTGTTCTGGTAACTACTATAATGTTGCTATGGATCCTGTAATTCCTAGAAGAATGGAGGATTCACATTATTAGACAAACTCTTTGAAACATGGAATTTTTTT
>NW_011888856.1:5075403-5080089 GCF_000151845.1 Pteropus vampyrus
CATCTCAATTTCAAAGATGTTAAAAATGTGAGAGAAATTGGTGTCTTAAAGACGAATGCCTTAGTTTGCGTTTCCCTAGGCACAGATCCGGAGAAAACTATTCGAGTCCAAGAAATTTAATGGAAAGATAATCTCTGGAAATGTCAGTAGAAAAGTAAGGAAGTGTGACAGCGAAGTAAAGGCGACCAATAAAAAGATTTTTTTACCACGCAAGTTACCTCTGTGAGCAAACAGAGCGTGATACCACTGAAGGACCTGAGAGGTCACCTCTACACAGTACAGCAGCTCACGCGAGTTAGCAGCTGAGCTATGTTTCTGGGCGGCGTTTGTTCTCTTGTGCTTCTGTCCCGATTGTGCAAATAGAGAGCAGGTATCAGCAGGCAGCGAAAGCTACTTGGCATAGAGATGCGATGCTGGCAGTTGACAGTATCGCGAGAGCAGGGAAATGGAAAATAGCCGAGGGAGGGGACCTCAGTGCAACAAGACCCGCAGCTGCCGTGTCAGCAGTTTACACACACTGTGGTCTGGTAACTACTATAATGTTGCTATGGATCCTGTAATTCCTAGAAGAATGGAGGATTCACATTATTAGACAAACTCTTTGAAACATGGAATTTTTTTTCAATAAAAATTTGCATATCTTTTCAACTGTCGAGCATTGGGCTAATTAATGATTTTGATATTTTGACAAATGAAGTCTTCTTTGGGGCCTTAAAGAATCATTAAAGAATCATAATTAAGGAATAATCTAGTGGAAAGATATATAAATGTGAGAAAACTTAGAAAGGTAGATTTCATTCTCTAAAACCGGGTTTCTAGTAAGCGACTTATGTCTATCCTAAGAAGGCTCTGAAACAAATAAGAATCCCAACTTTTAATGTTATGTATATGCATCGTTTGTCTTTTATTCTGAGTATTTTTTTTCATTATTGAGATATAATTTTCGCAGTATTTTCAGAGGATTAACCATTGCATCAGGTTGGACCTCCGCTCGTAGTTGCTGAGTCTGTGTTCACTGTGTGGGGGAGTCTAATCTGTCAGGCCCGGGAGTGGCAGGAATTATGGATTCTTATCAGGCAATATTTACAATATTTACAGACCCTTCAATCTAGTTCATCTGAGGAGCAAAGTCAGGGGGGCCTCAATAAGATCCTTTGCCTGATTTTTGAATTACATTGGATATAGATAAATTCAAGGATGCAAAGAAAGTATTTGGAAAGAAGGCATACTGTGGAAGTGGCAGGTGGCCAGGGAGCTTGTGATCATTCTGACCTCTACAAAGGAGTCAAAGTTTAATTGAGTGAGGATCGATTAGAAATAAAATTTGTTATGATATTTGGTTGAAACATGTATCGAATTAGGAGAGCATAAATTTGGGCCCAGGCCACACACAGTGATCATTTTCCTTTGAAGAGCTTACAATGGATTATTTAAAATCACTTGTTCACTCTCGTGTGTAAAGGCAACACAATTAGAAAATCGTTTCCAGGTTTAGTATTGGTACTCAAAATCTTTTACTAGCTTTTGTAACTTAGTTTATTCGACTAGGGGAATCACACTAAATTACTAAATGGAAAGACAATATTTAAAAAAAAATAAAGTTTCCCACATATACTTTCTCATGGAATGAACACGTCCCTCCCCATATAGCTCCATAGTGCGGAGAGAAAGCACAGCAAAGCTTTAGGTGAACCAAATAGATCTCAAAGACAAACATTTTTTTCTCCTCACATATATGCAGAATTTCTGCATAAGTCACATAGGCCTAAATCAGAAGGACATGGTGGCATCTATGTTCCTCCCACGTTCAAAAGTACTGATATTCATATTTCTTTGAATTAATTTTTGAGGACAGATTGACATAAAGCTGAACATACTGAAAATAGAGAAAATCTACTTAAAGGATAGTTTTTTGCTGGTTTTATTTATTATTAAATGTATAATGTATACTGTATCATTTTCAGGCCCGGGAGTGGCAGCAATTATGGATTCTTATCAGGCAATATTTACAATATTTACAGACCTGGTTTTATTTATTATTAAATGTATAATGTATACTGTATCAGTCTAGTTTTTAAAGGCTAAGGGATCCAACTCTGCTGAAGTCCACGTTTATTGAGAAAGTGTGGTTGTAATGCAAAGTAAGAATGCACATTAATATACTTTTGCATGGCTTTAAAAATCACCGTTAATAATGAAAATGAAAACTTGTGAGAACAGGACGTTGAAACATGCATTTTAACATGAACTGTGCAGTCACTGACTCTCTGTGTATATCCTTCTAAAAAAATGTTTTAATTAAGGAGTGCCAAAACTCGAAATCGTTTCTTGGTGTTTTAGATCATCGGGATTTTTTTAAGCAGGATGCTAATTTCAGTTGTGATGACTGGCGTTTCTCAGCTAAGAGTCAGCGTGGGAATAGCCACACTGCAGGAAGGGCGGAGGTCCAGGGAGAGGAAGGAGAGAGCGAAGACAGGGCGCCACAGATGGGGACAGTCTGTGCCACGTATGCCTATGTTGCTTTGAAAAATCTAATGATGACTAATAAAATACTAAATAATATATTATTTGACATATATTTTATTTTGAAGAAAATTGTGGTTTTATTCATCTCACATGTGTATAATAATCAAGTTATTGGCAAATCAACTTATAATGTTTTTCAAAATAAAGACTAGTTTCCCAAGAGGAAGGAGATTTTTTTTTTTATATGTGGTGTCTTTATAAGACATGTGCACACTCTTTTATACACTTTTTTTCTCTATTTTGAGAGATGTGAAAAATATTGTTTTAAGCTGGCCCACGCTCTCCCTGTGTGCAGGCATGAGGCTGATGGGGAACTTTCAGTGGGTACACTGTTCTCAGGTGCCGTGTGTCTAAGGTGCATTTCTGTTTTGAGGAGTAAAACTCCGTCTGCCCATCCGGGATGGTCACTTTTAAGGACTTCTCAAAGCGTAGGGGTGTTTCATTTTGTTTCGAGGGCTTTCCCATATACGCAGACCAATCTTATTTCTGGTCTTTTCCATGTATTTGGACCCAGGGCTGTCAGGGTGGGAAGGGGTCGTTTGGCCCTGGCATCAGTGTCCGTTTGTCAAAGGCTGCGGGGTGTCAGCCTTTCACTGCACATTTGTCAGCCCGTTGGTGGGCTTCAGGGAAGCCCTGGAATGGCTGTCAGGTCATCTCGGGACATCAGCACGGTCTTTCGCTGCAGTGATCACTCTGCAGTAACTCTCAGTGAGGGATATGAATGAAGTCAGGCCCAGGCCAAGCGCGGTGAGACTAGATGGATCGATAAATATAGATGATTGGTAAGTAGGTAGGTAGACGGACAGACGGACGGACAAAAAGAAAGAAAATAACTCTATAGATAAGATTGCTGAATGGGTTGGGAAATATGAAATTCTACCATGAGTGGATATATGTGGACTTATGTGTTTATGTTTTGGGAAAATTCCGATTTTCTAAGTTGGAAGTGAAGGTGGTAAAATCCAAGTATGTTTAGTATAGCATCTGATAAATTAACCCCTAATAGGAGAAAAGAATTAGAAATTTTTAACTGTCTTTGTAAATAATAGTCCATCAGATTAGGTAATTGCTCGATTTTCTCACCACTCATTCTCTGTTTTCTTTGTCGACTGCAGATCTGATTTATAATTTCTGCATGCTTCTTAGTCAGCCATTAGCATCCCAAGAACACTTTAATGAGTCACCAGGTAGTATCTTCCATACATATTATCATTGTAAGTTAGTGTCATTTCTTAAGAGACAACTATTTGCGCATACACTTAAATGCAAATTCTTTCAATAGTCCTAACACCATGGAAGGTAATTTGCAGGTTAGCTTGTTCTATTTCTAGATTTTCTAGGTCAGGAAATTTGTCTGTGGTAGGTGAAGTTTTCTGCAGAAATGTCCAACTTTGAGTGGAAAAGGAAGGGCTCACTAGACATCAGACACTGTGCCATCTTCAGGGGTAACCAATTCCCTTGGGGATTCTGAAAGTCCATTTGCACCTCGTGGAAACTGGCTTCAGCAAATGGAAGTGTTTTGTTTGTTTCTTCTTCTTTTTACTTTTTATTTTGTTTAAAGGAAATTTGCAAGGAATGGAAATTTTGGAATGAGGTGCACTTTGCGAGGTTGAATCTATGACCTGTGATAACGGAAAGCCTTTGGGGATAAGGGGAGGAGGGAAGGAGTTAGAGGAGCCTGAAGAAGGACTTGCCTAAACCTGGGTGTGACTTTGGGGAAAACAAAAAAAAATGTGCGGCATAATATAATTACTGGCGTTAGGCTGTCAGGTTTCGTCTGTATGATGGCAGCACTCTGCTTCCTTTGGCTCATTACATTCTTTTATTTTCAGGTTTGTGTAGCATCTACCATTTCTGCTCACTGTTTCCTCTCCCCTCCATCTCCTCCCTTCCATCAGCACTCACCTCCCCACTGTCCATCTCCCCCTGCCTCCAGCACCCCCCATCTCTCCTCCTCTCCCTCTCCCCCCCACCCTGCCTCCCCCATAAAGTATGAGGGGAAAGTAGAGCAAATAGCTATTTTTTTTAACACATCGATTATTTCCTAGTAACAGCTGCATAAGGCAAGTATTTGTACATTTAAATTATCTTATGATTTGTTTATTTAATTCCCGCCATCTGCTCTGCCACTCTCATGGATATTTGATTTCCCTTGCTAGC
>NW_011888856.1:5080139-5087039 GCF_000151845.1 Pteropus vampyrus
AAAAAAAAATGTGCGGCATAATATAATTACTGGCGTTAGGCTGTCAGGTTTCGTCTGTATGATGGCAGCACTCTGCTTCCTTTGGCTCATTACATTCTTTTATTTTCAGGTTTGTGTAGCATCTACCATTTCTGCTCACTGTTTCCTCTCCCCTCCATCTCCTCCCTTCCATCAGCACTCACCTCCCCACTGTCCATCTCCCCCTGCCTCCAGCACCCCCCATCTCTCCTCCTCTCCCTCTCCCCCCCACCCTGCCTCCCCCATAAAGTATGAGGGGAAAGTAGAGCAAATAGCTATTTTTTTAAACACATCGATTATTTCCTAGTAACAGCTGCATAAGGCAAGTATTTGTACATTTAAATTATCTTATGATTTGTTTATTTAATTCCCGCCATCTGCTCTGCCACTCTCATGGATATTTGATTTCCCTTGCTAGCAGGCATGTATCTCTATAATCTTTCCTCTGTAGATGCTGATGGTCTCTTATGTATATATAATTGAAATAAATACGATCTTTTTTCCTTTGTTCCTTAATTTTTTCTTCCCTCTTTTTCTCCTTTTCTTCCTCTTGTTTACATACCCATATTCAAAACAATGGTTATATGTAGATAAGTTGACAGTATGCATTTTTTTTTACCTACGCCGATATTTATTATTTGCTTATTATCTAAATCATTTTGATTTACTGTTTATCCTTCGACCTATGTGGAGTGCGTTCAGGTATATATAGTCTAGAAAGGAGAGCATATGGTTGTCCAAGAACTTGGGACTGCGGTTCCCAGAATGAGCCAGGAAGCTGGTGGATAAGAGTGACTTGGACAGGGCATGAGCAGACTCAGGCAGTCTCGGCTGCGGGACTGGGCTGGTGCTCCGGTTTTGTTTATTTGTTTGTTTTTAAACATCACACTGTATATAGTACCTAATGGCTTATAAGTGTTTATAAATTTGACACTAATATTAGTCCTTCAAGTGACTAAGGAGCCTGGAAACATTATTGTTATTTTTATCTGTGATTGCTTTTGACTCTTGAAAAGGAACTTTGTGTTATAAATTATAACTACATTAGAGCTATGAATTGAAGAGTTCCATAGATAACAGACTTGCTAACGGGCTTTTTATCCTTACGAAATTTATGAGTATGTTAATGTTCTAATGAAGAATTGCTGAGAAATCAAATTTATAATTATAAATGACTTAATTTAATAAAAATGTTGATTCAAGTCATTATTTACTTAAAGCTTAAGTTTGCTGTAAATCCTCTAGCAAATTTTTTATTAACATCATACAGTAAAGTAATTGTGATACTTTTAATTAAATTCTCAGAGAGGCGACATTATACTAATATGATTTTTCTTTCTTCTACGCCTTTGAAAAAATTGGCTTCCCTAATGCACTTGTGAGAGAGTAAAAAATTTTCTACCCTTCTGAGTTCTTCTGACTGGTCTAATAATCAAATTGACATGAGATAGATTAAAAGGAGAAAATAACCAAATTTATTACTTATGTACATAAGGGACCCAGGACAAATTAGGCAGTTAAGGCTTATATTCTGTTTTAGGGATGCCTGAATCTGGGAATTCAAAGAGAAGTCAATTCACAGGTAATTGAGAATGTGCAAATACTTTGTAAATGCCAGTCACCCAGAAATGATAGGACACAGCTGAATCTAACAAACACATTGCCAGGTTCTTCCCTGTCTGTAGCACTTCATTTATGCTATGTTAAGGTGATAGCTCCGTCCTTTAAGAAGGTTTTCCTGTCTGAATTCCTTTAGGCAGGTAAGTGGGAGCGTCACGGGTTGTTTCTGCATCTTCTGTTTCTTAAAAACAACCAGATGAAAATAATATTCCCATAGGCATATTTTGGCATGGCAAACTCTGCTTCCCCTCATCTTCATTCAAATTGTCAGAGAATCAGCATTTAGAAATAGGAGGTACTCATCCATCAGGGTTGAAGGTGGGAAAACTTGGTTCATGGTTTCAAGGTGCTGGAGCCATTTGGGAAGGGCGTTTAAGAGCTGCGTTTCCAGTACTGAGCAATTTCTGCAGGATGCAGTTCTCAAAGCACAAAGTTTACGTCTTGATTGGGAATTCTCTGGTGAGAAACAGACATTGTGACTTGAGAATATTAGATCGAAAATGGATAGGAAGTCAGTAGATGATCCCTTTAAAACTCTTAAACATCACGTGTCCACGTGATCCTAATGGACGCTTCCGGTAAGTTGGGCGCTGCCGCGTGCGGAGTACTCTGAGCATCCTCTTCCTCTGACGTGAGATTCCCGTTCCACCTGCGAATGAAGAACGACGTGCGTGGGTCTGTGCCCGGTTACATCGGCATAGCTCGGAGCTATTTGGAACGGCCTCCTAAATTTTCTCCAAACCGTCACCATGGAGTAAAATTCTAATGTGCCCTATTGAAAGATGACGGCGTTAGATGCCTTTAGGCCTAGGAAATCTTCGCTCAAGCAAGAGCGCATTGAGAGAGCGAGCGTGCCCTCCTGGGCAAAGTCTTCTGCCGGGTCAGAGCTGGCACTGAGTCCCTCTCGCTCCCACGCGTCCAGGGGCTTTAAGGGACACTTTCGAAGGAGAGTTATGAAACACTGGTCTACAGGACTGGCTAAAAATCAGCCTGACATTTTGCCATTATGAAACATACGAATAATTTTCCTCTTAGAACAGAACCCATGAAAACCAGCCCCCCCCATCCCCCTTCCTCACGTCTCCACTGTTCCGTCTGCGGTACTTATAATAGCATGAGGTTAAGTAAGACCATTGATTTGTTAGGTAGCGTATTTTTTCCTGTTTATAGTTTATTTTTAATATATCTCTAAAATTCTCTCTTTAAACCAAAAGGATATAATTCATATCTCACAAGAATATTGCCAAAATGACACGAAATCATTTCTGAGTGAATGATTTGTAATATTTGTGGACAAGAACAGTGATTCTGTGGAAAGTACCCCCACAGGGCGCTGTGATCACAAATCCCCACCGGGGCAGGTCATGGCGGGTCTTCGGGGCAGGTCATGGCGGGTAGTCGGCCCAGGCCTTCCTTAGTGGAGGAAGGTTTATCTCTCTGCCTTAATCCAGCGCTGTCCCTTATTTCTGTGCATCTAGGTTAACAGACCTTTGAAATAGACCTTAATTGCCCTCAGGACAGCACATGACATTCTTAACTGCCCTGTAATCTGATCCCCGCGTTACCTCCTCTCATGTCCCTGTGATTTCCCTTCCTTGCCCTCCTTAACTTCAGATGCAGTCAGGGAACTGCAGACCGTAACTCTCCCAAGCTTGATCTCGGTCTGTTGAGATCTTGCTTCCAGGTGTATCCCCTTTGGGGCTCAAATACATTTTTATAAAAATTCTCTACAGCTTTGGACATTCTTATGTTGACATATTTGTAATAGGAGGGTATTATTTTTGTAATTACGATCACAGAGTTGAGCTTTGAAAGCAAAAACAGCAATCTCTGGAAGTCCGAAGTGGTCACCATATGAGTGTTGGAAACAAATGGCAGCTCTCTGTCCCCTATTTCCTTATGTTTTTGTGTATTTTATATTTGCTAGGAAGGCTTACGACACAAGGATGCAGATATGGTTTTATTTTTGTTAGTTATAATTAACATGCCAGGGGTTTGCATTTAAACTTTGGAACCAAAGACCACTTTGAAAAAGTTGTTCTCAGAATGACACTTGGGCTTCCCCAACACTGCCTTGAACTTGAAGGGGAGCAGAGTTTGCCACCGCAAAATCGTCTCTTTGGGGTATTGATTATTTTGAACTCGTTATTTTTAAGGCCCAGACAGCTCAGGAAGAACCTTTGGCCTTTCCCCAGACTGCCTAAAAGAACTGAAGGTAGAAGTTCATGTCCCAGAAAAACTCTCACCAGGGGTAACCATAGTATAATCTGCGCCAGGTGTGGTAGACAGGGAGGAGCCTAGCCAGGCCCTTTGCTCCAAGTCCTCCTTGTCCTTTTTTCTCTAGATGGCCCAGCAAACATTTCTTTACTGAACAGAAATTCTTCCCGTTTCCTGGGGATTGCCTTGCTCCCTTGTAGGGCCCAGACCCCACCTCCTTCCCCTTAGTCCAGAATGACAGATGCCTGGTTCTGCCTGTCTTTAGAATGTTTGTGCTTATTTGAATTGCTCACGCTTACTTATTAAAACTCAATTTCCTTCTGTTAATCTGCCTTATGTCATCTTATCTATTTGACCATCCATCCATAAGAACCAAGAGGGGAAGGCGGGGAATTTTTCCATTCTCCATAAACTTAAGTATAAACCTTAAAAGTTGAAGAATTCAAGTTATCTGTACGATGGAACACAATTCACAAACTAAATATGATTTTACAGATTAAACTTTATCAACAGGAAAAGATAATCATGTAAAATTGGCAAGTGAAAAATAGATTATTTTCCTTAAAAATTTCCGTCCTTCTTTCCTTCCTTCCATTCTCTCTCTTCTATTTAATCTTTCTCTGTTTCGAATAGAAACCAATACCGCTACTGGTAGGAAACTTCTCTTTCTTTTTTCCCCTCGTTTCTTTGTTTCTACCTTCCTCCCTCTTTTCCTTCCTTTCTTCCTTCTTTCTTCAGTGATCTACCCCTTCGTAAGCGTTCTGCAGTGAATAGATGCCCCACTTATTGTGAAATAATATAAAATAAACAATTTTAGAAGTAGTATTTCAATCTTGTTCATAGAGCGAGGTCAGTGAAATTCGGGTGCGGCCCCGGCTGCCCCGCCACGATTAGCGCAGGCTACTGGCCTCGGTGGCCTCTCATTCCTTCTTCGCTCAGGAACGGGATGGCGCTCCAGAGATTAATCAGTATTAACAGCCGTATGACAGGTTATTTACTTGCCTGACATTTTTACTAATTTTTAGGCCTGATAATAGCTTTTCTCCCTCGTGACGCAGAACGATTTTTAAATGATCGACGCTAAATGTTATTATAGTGTTACTGGACTCAGAATTAATTTTAATCAAATGTTGAATTGAAGCAAGGGCTTTAATTACGAATCAAGAGCATTGCCTTGATATCGAACTATATATATTTTTTTGTAATACAACGAATAATTTAAATTTCAGTATATAATCATTATTGTGTTTAGTTAAATATCCCTCACAGCAAGAAACAAATTGTTCATTGCATTTCAAAAAGCACTGCATGGGAATGTTAAGTATAAATATTTAAGAACATCAGGCAACTCCAGATATAATCCAAGTAGAGAATTTAAGAACATTTCTGATTCTACCATTCTTATTCTTCTCCTCCTTCTCTTTTGTTTTATAATAATCGCCAGAACAGGGATTGTCTATATTTAAGAAATATATTGCTACAATTTTGGATATATTTTACTTTTGACATGTATTGAAACCCAATGCGTGTATCTCTCATGCTTATTGTAATATACATTTTTCTCAGAATTTAGCTTTAAATATGGTACTGCAACAATTCTGTTTTATTATTTCAATTCCCTAAGATTTTATAAAAACTAGGTATGCTTTGCCTCTATGTAAAACAATTACATTAAAATTAATGAAATTAATAAAAAAGACTAGAGTAACATAACTTCACCTTGCGTAAGTAAAAATAATAATTCCACTTGTAAAGAAAATGCTATAAGAAAGCCTGAAGTCTCTTAGAACTCCAAAACTTTAAAAGGAAATAATAGAGGTTTTTGATTTAGCACTTTACTTTTATCTAAAGCCTTTTATTTCCATATTTAGCTTATAACACCCATTATAAGTTTAAGAAGATTTTTAATATTGAAAAGTAAGTATAAATGTCAGATATCAATTTATTATAGTTTAAATTAATTTTTATGTGGAAATCAAGTTAATAATGGAATTCAATATTGAGATATTAAGATTCAATATTAATCTTTAGTTTTTAATCAACAGGAACAAAACAGGCAGCATTTAAAATATTTTCAAATTTAGCAAAAGCAAATTTGCTTAGGAAAGATCTTAAAGACTATTTACTTTGCATAATCATATTTTAACCAGAAAAATCCCAACCAACTCAATGTCCTTTGAAGTGAACACAAGAAAATGGATTTATATGTATACTTTCCCCCTTAAAATTAGCTTATAATTAGCTTAAAATAAGTCTATTTTCTGCAGATATTTTTCTCTAGCACTTTAATTTTGGGGGGGTGGGTATTTTTATATTATCTCACCTGAACTAGACTAGGTTAAACATTTGGATTATTCACTTGGAGTTCAGGTCTGTGCAAATAAGACAGACCGCTTCTGGGATGTTAAAAGAGTGCTAATAAATTAGGCCAAAGGACTGTTTGAGCCCTGCAGGTGAGGCAGAAGGTAAGCTGCAGTGAAGGTGCACCATGAACCTAACACGGCAAAGGTAAGATGCGTCGGACTCTTATTTCAGTGTGCTCAGCCACGCCGTTTGGAATGGCACACACCAGTGGGAGAAGCTTGTGCCTGCTGTTTGGGGCCTAAAACTCCATTTCTTGTTTTTTGTTTTGTTTTCTTTATTAATTTCTGTGACTCGAAATATGTTATCAGTTGGCGACAGTTCCTTCTTTTTCTCCTGGTTGGGGCATATTATATAATTTGATCACTAAGTAGTTTGAATTTTTTAATAAGTCCATTGATAAATGGCATAAAAAGAACAAGGTATAAATAAAACATAGAGACTCATCTTTGCCTGAATTATAAGCACATAGTAAGAAAAGTACACAAAAATTAAAACATCTGAAATGTAAATTGAAAACTCAATGCTAGTAATTTCCCAACTTGTTTTCATAGTACTTTGAATAACTTTTAAATCATTCATTGTATTTTGATATATTACAATGATAAATATCCATTATCTTCTCTCCCTCGTTTAGAGTTGAGTTGCATCTTATTGTTTCTATGTGATCTTCTAGTACCTAGC
>NW_011888856.1:5087089-5090757 GCF_000151845.1 Pteropus vampyrus
CATTTCTTGTTTTTTGTTTTGTTTTCTTTATTAATTTCTGTGACTCGAAATATGTTATCAGTTGGCGACAGTTCCTTCTTTTTCTCCTGGTTGGGGCATATTATATAATTTGATCACTAAGTAGTTTGAATTTTTTAATAAGTCCATTGATAAATGGCATAAAAAGAACAAGGTATAAATAAAACATAGAGACTCATCTTTGCCTGAATTATAAGCACATAGTAAGAAAAGTACACAAAAATTAAAACATCTGAAATGTAAATTGAAAACTCAATGCTAGTAATTTCCCAACTTGTTTTCATAGTACTTTGAATAACTTTTAAATCATTCATTGTATTTTGATATATTACAATGATAAATATCCATTATCTTCTCTCCCTCGTTTAGAGTTGAGTTGCATCTTATTGTTTCTATGTGATCTTCTAGTACCTAGCTTGCTTGCACAAAGTGGGAAGATTTCAGTAATGCTTATTTAATTAAAATAATGAATGACATTTGAGTTGAGAGTTTTTTTAAAAAAATGAACTCTGAGTGGTCAAACTTCAGTGAAATATTGACTTAATTTTAACAGAATGTGTTGGGTGTTTGCAATGAGGGAGAGAGAGAGACAGAGACAGAGACAGAGACAGACAGACGAAAGACAGAAAGAGGGGAGACAGAGATGACACAAAAAAAGACCAGGGGGCGAAGGCAAGTGAGTATGAGAGGAGAGAAGAATGAATGAAAGAAGCGAGGTTTCCCACACCTCGAGAGAATATACCCAGGGCTGCCTCTCTCTTTTCTCTCTTAATTTCAAGATTGTCCCAGGCAAATAATAAAATCTCTGCTCATAAAACTATAAAAACGTGCTAAATTTATTTCATTGCTCAGTATTTAATGAACTGCTGCATGTTCCATAGCAATTGTTGAGACATACTGTGCTTTGTCTCAGAAGTTGAAAAGTCACGGTTTCGACTTTGTGGGCATTTTCTACACATTGAGGCAGCACTGAATGGTACTCGACGTTCTTAAGCCCGGAGAGTGATTTGCAGCCCATGAATGACAGGCCTCAGCCCCACCATCTTTGAAGTACTTTTGAGCTTGAGAATTCTGTCATGAGACCATGACAGTGTTAAAGCTGACTGACATGCCTTATAACAAATAACTTTTCTTCTTTCGAGGAATGGTGTCAAATATGTCATCTATGGCTGACTGATTTACCACTTCACCGATCTTATTAGCTAATTAAATTACATTTCTTAAGCATATTATCTTCCTAGTACTGGTAATCATTAGAAGTGATTT
Organism: Pteropus vampyrus; assembly: GCF_000151845.1. Lineage (NCBI taxonomy): Eukaryota > Metazoa > Chordata > Mammalia > Chiroptera > Pteropodidae > Pteropus > Pteropus vampyrus. The sequence continues at coordinate 5,088,374 of NW_011888856.1, forward strand.
TTTAAAGATATACATGAAGCTAAGACTTACCAATATCATAAAAAAATAGAAAGTATACACATACATAGACATAGGCTTACTTTTGCAAATAAGAGACTGTAAGTTAATTGAGACAAATTTAAGTATTTTGAAAACCATTGAATTATACTTACTAATCTCATCGATATCAAGATAAATAAGCTAAATGGGTACTCTAGGTTTAGATAAAATCGGGGAACATAATACGAGAATAAACTTTGTCAAGAAATAACTTCCTCGAAAGGCTTCTTCAGATCTAGACAATTAGAGCTTGAATGCACGATGTAGGAGGGCACCGAAGAAGGGAGGGAAGAAGAAAATGTGAAACTGTTTTAGGTAAGAAATTATTAGGAGGTGGGGGTAGTGATGCGGAAGACAGGAAGAGAAGGGGCCTGAGCAAACGAGACAGGCTGCACCTTCAGGATCCCAGGAAATACTGCAGGACGGTTATTTAACCTTCTGACTCTCACATCAATCTTCTAAAAATGCAGTTAGTAATATCAAGAAATGTCTCGAATATTAAGAGATGTTGGTAAAGCATCTAGATTACTTGACACACAATAACTGCTTGTTACATATTAACTCCTCAAACTGTTCATTAATCATAACAAAGCAAGTCTTATATTTATAACATTGGTATTAAAGAAATTCATAATACAAGAAAAATAATATCCTTTTATTTTAAACTTTATTTCAAAAACACATAGATTTTAGAAGTTTCTACTTCAGCCAATCCAAAATTCAATGAATACCTACTCAATGAGTAAACAATTCCCAGATAAGACATCTTAAATTCAGGGATATGTACATAAATAATATGTACATCTATTTTGAACTTTAGTTTTCCAGGCTGTGATGCCAACCCCGTACATTGTCTTGGATACTTAATACAAAATCACCGTATGTAGTTTTGGGCCAGTATTATTTTGGAGATTGAAATAATTCAATGCAAGGCGACATAGTAGAAAAAATACAACAGCAGGATTGAAATGGCAAGATGACCTAAGGGCAGACCTCTTCTCTATGGAAGTGGTAGAATTTAAAATTGAAAGAATAAATTAATCAAAAGTATATCACTAATATTTGTGTAATTAGTTCCTTCTCTTCTTCAGCCCTACCACATTCTGTTATCAGTAACTCTCTGAACTTAACCAGGACCTTGCTGCCAAGGGATCACAGATTTCCCTTTCTGGCCTTGACCTTATCCAGGACCTTGCTGCCAAAGGATCAGATATTTTCCGTATCTAGCCTCCACCTTTTTATCCTTCTCAGCCACATGTCAGTCCTCTGGCTTTAATCGTCTTCCGCAGCCTAAATAATCAAGCCAAAGCCCTTGTCAAGGGAACACCAAAATAAATAACTGAATTTTGCAATATTAGACTTCAGTATCCTTAATTCACCTTCCATTCTATTATTTTCTTTATATTTGAGCATCTTTCTTCTGCCCCATCCTGTCCTCTCCTGCCCAAACAAAACACCTAGCTCTCATCTTTTCTTTCTGTTTATTCTCTCACTTATCCAACCTGAAGCATAAATTTGCTATTTTCTGATTTCTAATTCTGGCATGATTTCATGATTAATAATCGGATCTTTCTCTCTCTGGATAAGAATAAAATTATTTGGGTAAGACCACTGTTTTGGCTAAATCCTGGAACTTCCATGTACTGAGACTTAATCATATAGACAGCTGTTCAGCTTCGCTGAGATTTGAATTGGTTAAACTTTATCACTATATCTACAACTGGCTGTTCTTCAAATTACAGTTGTTTACGTTATGAGAAGTCTAGAAAAACTCTTTTGGGAATCTCAATAAATAGTCCTCTTTTAGGATCATGTCTTAGGACCAAAACGTAGGGTAGGAAATTGCATTTGAGGGAAACAGAAAAAGAATCAGAGAAATGTATTTAAATCAAAACCCCTGAAGTATACCAAGGATTGAGCTGAAGAAGCCAATTCAGCCAATAATTCTAAAGAGCAAGAATGAGAATAAAAGTGGGAGGTAAACATCCCCTCCTTACGATGAGATGTCTGTGTCTCTCAGCCAGTGACCATCTGCAGAAGCTGCGTGTGAGAAACATCTCCTGACTCCTGGCCCAGTCAAAGCAAAGAAATTTAAGAGCCGGAATCTATAGCATAATATCCACAATTATGTTATAGTCTAGGAGCCAATTAAAAATAGTCATATCAAGAATCAGTAAAATCTGTCTACGGCCATGCTACCCTGAACAAGCCCGCTCTCGTCTGATCTCAGAAGCTAAGCAGGGTCGGGCCTGGTTAGTACTTGGATGGGAGACCAGCTAAGAAGACCAGGTGCTATAGGCATAAAAAATAAAAAAGTAAGGGATCGTAAGCTGACAAGGTCCTTG
>NW_011888856.1:5090807-5093532 GCF_000151845.1 Pteropus vampyrus
CTTTTGGGAATCTCAATAAATAGTCCTCTTTTAGGATCATGTCTTAGGACCAAAACGTAGGGTAGGAAATTGCATTTGAGGGAAACAGAAAAAGAATCAGAGAAATGTATTTAAGTCAAAACCCCTGAAGTATACCAAGGATTGAGCTGAAGAAGCCAATTCAGCCAATAATTCTAAAGAGCAAGAATGAGAATAAAAGTGGGAGGTAAACATCCCCTCCTTACGATGAGATGTCTGTGTCTCTCAGCCAGTGACCATCTGCAGAAGCTGCGTGTGAGAAACATCTCCTGACTCCTGGCCCAGTCAAAGCAAAGAAATTTAAGAGCCGGAACCTATAGCATAATATCCACAATTATGTTATAGTCTAGGAGCCAATTAAAAATAGTCATATCAAGAATCAGTAAAATCTGTCTACGGCCATGCTACCCTGAACAAGCCCGCTCTCGTCTGATCTCAGAAGCTAAGCAGGGTCGGGCCTGGTTAGTACTTGGATGGGAGACCAGCTAAGAAGACCAGGTGCTATAGGCATAAAAAATAAAAAAGTAAGGGATCGTAAGCTGACAAGGTCCTTGAAATCTGTGAGGTCAACCAAGGGTTGCCTCGCCTAAAAAATAAAAAAAATAAATAAAAAAGAATCAGCAAAATCTTAACTTGAATGAGAAAGACAATCAACAAAAATCAATGCAAAATTGACGTTAATTACTGGAAAATTCTTTTCAAGGGTTTTAAAGTCATAAAATTGCTTCAGTAAACAATTAAAAACACTTGAAAAAATTTAAAGATAAGTCTCAATAAAGAAATAGAAGATGCAGAGAGAACTAGATGGAAATTTTAGAACTAGAAAATATGGTAACCAAAATGAAACTCACAGGAGGGACTCAGAATTGGGACAAGAGAAGTAAGACTTAGTAAAACCGAAGATAAATCAGTAGAAATTATGCAGTCTGAAAACAGATAATAAAAATGAACAGAGTTTCAGTGACCTGTGGACAATAACAAAAGATCTAACATTCATGGCATTGGAGTCCCAGAGGGAGAGGAGAAAAAATGGTGGACCAGAAAAAAAAATTAGAAGATATAATGGCTGAAAATTTCCCAACTATAGTAAAACACGTAAATCTACATACAGATTTAAGGAAATGGACAAATACCAACAAGATAAACCTAAAGTCACACATACCTAGACATACCATACTCAAATTGCTCAAAACGAAGGGCAAAGAAATAATCTAGAAAGTAATCAGAAATGATAATCCAACTGACGGCACATTTCTCTCCAGAAATCATGGAAGCCAGATGAAAGCACTATAAAAATTTTCAATTGCTGAAAGAAAGGAAATACCCCACAATTTTTTATAGAACAGAGATATCTTTTATGAGCAATGAGATTCTCAGATGAAAAGAAACTTAAGAGAATTTGTCCTCGCAGTCTCGCTATAAAAGTGGAGATGTTACTACAGACGTAAGGGAATACTACAAGCTCCTATACGCACAAAAATTTGAAAGCCTAAACGCAATGGACCAGTTCCTTAGGGAATAAAAACCAAACTACCAGAAGCATGCTTAAAAGAATTTTCAGCGAACAAGGAAATGACAAGAGAAGGAAGCTTTAAAGATCAGGACTGCAGAAATAACCATGAAATAGTAAAAAATGTAATTAAGTAGATATCCTTCTACTTTGATTTTTCAAAATTATATTAGGTGCTTAAAGGCAAAATTATTGTATTTTGTCACATGGTTATCATTGCATGGTTAGATGAGATATTTATGACAACTAAATATAAAGAGGGTACAAGAATTTAAATGGTGATACGTTTTCTACATTTCACTTGAAATGGTAGAGTACCAATATTAGTTAACCGTGTCAAAGTATGGATGTATACTGTTTTAAAGCAACTGCTAAAACGTTGATGAAACTGGTAGAAAATTTACAGATTATTTAGTCATTAGATTCTAGGCCAACATTATATTTTATAGTAATTCAGTGAAACAGACAATAAAATCAAACAAGAACAAAACATATAAATTAGTTGTGATTGTAGGTAAAAAATCAACTAATTAACTGAGTTGATTATATCTATATCTATCTCTATCTATCTATCTATCTATCCGTATATATAAACGGAGTTGTTTAATGTATATATATTTTACTTTTCACATTTTTTTAATGTCAAATAGAACGCGAAACAGCATTACTTTTTTTTAAAGTGAACTATAATACCATTTGGTCTACGTTACCAAAGTAAATTCTGCTGTAATTCAACTTCATTTTTTTCACTAATGCTGTCTGTTTCTATAAAATCAGCTTGACAGAGCTGGTAAATAATTCCCAAATACTCTGGCGGGCAGTGAAGTAGACACTTGCTTCTGCTCGGGGACTGAATTCGTACAGCAAATAAGAAGTCATTCTTCCCCTTGTTTTAGTCACCCCTGCCCACCCCCATATACTTCCTTCTTTCCTAAGCTTCAGAGTTGCTCGGTGTCTCTGTCACTGGTTTAGTTCAGCCAGTTTCCATTTTATATGATGTTGGGGCTATTTGAGTTTCTTCCCCTGGGAAGTATCAGAAAGTATGATAGTTGGGGATACTCTCAAATAATGTTTTAGAAAACCTGGAATCATGATTTTAAAAGTTTCTCACTGACTATAACTGTAAAGCTATAAATTAGCACAACGGTTTGGAAAAAAGAAAAAATCCTGTTGCGCTCTCTGTAGCAATGCGTATTT
>NW_011888856.1:5095142-5099660 GCF_000151845.1 Pteropus vampyrus
GTAGATTTCAGAAAGTTTTGCCACCCCCTTTTCCCAAGTGTCTTATAATCCCCATTGATGCCATACACATGTGCTTTGTTCTCTTCTCGATACTCGGATGATGTAAGCCTAATGCAATCTAAGCTTTACCTGCTCGATGAACATAAGTCACATTCACAGCATCGTTCTAAATCTCTCTATTGCCAGACTCTCCATGCTTCTCTGCTGTAACTTCAGTCCTAGATCACTCTATATAAATATCCCATATGCCACCAAATTTCCTTGTGCATGTTTTCCCACACTTGCAAAGGAAGATTTTTAAGGTCCGTCAGAGTCTTTAAACTTCACTAGGGAAGGGACCATGACTTTTTTTTAACGGTCGTATTATCAGTGCCTGCCAGATTTCTATTCTCAGTAAATAGCTCAACAAATACGTGGTAAATGAATGAATGAATGCTTGTATTTCTGGGGTGTCAGCTACGTGGGCGGTCTCCACCACTGGAGAGCAGAGCCTGTGTGTGTCTGGGAGTCCCTTGGCTCCCTGACCTTCACTGTCATCCGCTGCTCACACTTGTGGCCTCTCATAGCGTCAAACAGCTGAATTCCTTTTGCGTGTGCGTCAAGATGAAATATCCGCTTGGCTCTTCTAGACACGTTTTATCCCTTTCCTCTGCAGGTCTGTTCTTTTGTTTGTGTCTGAAGAGCGAGTCACCATAGCCTCACTGCCGTTCCACAGATTTCTTCCTCAAGCCTTCGATTCCAATGATCATATTGCAAAAATACGAATTTCATTGTATTCTTTTATTGGGAAATCTTTAAAGCATGTGGACAGAGACAAGGGGTGAAATCTGTTTAGAAAATGGAAAGCCCTTCACCCAGACTTCCCCTGGGGAATTAAACATGGCTACTGTTCTAATTCTTCCCATTCACATCTGTTTCTTCCTCAAATTAAGATGCTTTACGTTTCTACCGATTTCGTACCACTGTGCTGTCAGAAAGAGAAAAAGTAAATTAAAATCATTTATGTGGTTTTTTCAAAATTCCAACTTGCTTCTGTGTTAAGTCAAATTCTTTTTTCCACTCTAATGATTAATCGACTGGCTCCAGGTCCTTGTTATGGCGTATGCCTTCCTGCGTTTGGCTTATCTCTGACCTTTTTAGATTCTGATAACTATTTGTGTGGTACTCTCCCCCTGTGACATTCCTGTCATCTAGAAGCGTCTTCTGCTATGTTCCCATTATTTATCAGCCACCCGGGTTGACAAAATCACTGGAAAAGATATTGCTCTTTAAGGCTTTTTATGTAAAAGGAATATCCGGATGACCGAATAGGTCCTTAAAAATGTATAAGTGGGGCTTTATTTTAAAAAACACTGCACGGTGAAATGGTATTGTACATTTCAGTTTTAATGGTATATAAATACCTAGTTTAGAAATAAAATGAAAAATGAATACTCTTCATGTCTGAATGTGATTTAAAAGGTAAAAGTGTGGTCTATGGCCATGCCACCCTGAACAATCCCGATCTTGTCTGGTCTCGGGTGCTAAGCAGGGTCGGGCATGGTTAGTACTTGGATGGGAGACCACCTAGGAAGACCAGGTGCATAAAAAAAATAAAAAAATAAAAGGTGAAAGTGTGTGCTGTTTTACTATCCTAGATTCGTGGAGTTGGAAGCATATCTTTGTCTCATATTAATGAGTCTACAATGGATATGTTAAATGCATGTTTTCTGCTGTCTATTTATTCTTTACTTTCCAAACGGTGTTACTTGCGTAAGTGAGCAAGAGGCTAAAGATTTAGAAAGAACACAGTAGTTTTATATATAATGAAACAATTTAAAATATCCTTTGAATTGATGAGACGTTTCATTCTATTTTTTGTCTAGTATATGCAGTTTTAATCAAATGCTAGATCTGTGTATTACAAAAAAAAAAGAAGTATATTTTATCCTGAGAGTGACTCATAGACCAAGAGGATCTGTGCCTGTAAATCCTGTATTATAATGCTAATGATATGGTTCCAAAGAATACCTTGATGGAACCCAGTGCTGAATGAATATATATAATTACATTCTTTTTAAGATTATGTTAATTTCTTCTAAACGTATCACTCAAACCAATCAACTTTGGTTGCATATTAGAGTTGCTAAAAAACAAAAACAAAACAACAACAACAACAAAACTGGCTCAGAATGGAGTCCCTTGTGCTCAACCCCATGTCAGCAAAGCAAACCAAGACTTAATTGCAGTGTCAGCCTCTCAGGAATGTGATCATCAGTCAGCGGGGAGTGTCCTGGTCCGCACTAGAGACATAATCTACCTGGCAGACCCCCACCTTTCCCTAAACGAGGGGACCTTGTCTGAAATAATCCAGTCTTTGCTAAGAACTTCCATCTTTCTGTCCCCTTCTGCCTAAGAAATCCTTCCATTCTTTGAGGCTCCTCCGAGTTCCTGACTGCTAGCTGGATGAGATGCTGCCCGATTCATGAATCATCGAATAAAGCCACTTAGATCTTCAGATTTACTCAGTTGTTGTTGTTGTTGTTGTTGTTGTTGTTGTTGTTGTTTTTAAACAAAGTTAAGAAGCTTTTTAAAACACTGGAGTTTGGGTCTCATCCCAGAAAAACTGAGCTGAATCTCTAAGTCTAGGACCCAGGTGTCATCAGTAATTTAAAAATTTTCCAAGATGATTCTAATGTGAAGCCAGAGTTGAGAACCACTGGACAAATAAGTGAACACAGAGCCAAGCAACCTCTGGGGTATGTTATTTTCCACATTTCCTCGACTGCAGGGTGGCAGTTGTTATATGACACAAGGAAGCTACACAGGAAAGGGCACTTGAGTAACTAACTGTTGGCTTCAGAATTGGTTCTCTCAGCATCTGCCACATATGCATCCCTTATAAAAAGGACCATAAGTACGTTCATTCCCCAGGTGCAGCAAAGGAGGACAATTAGGAAATCATTCATCCCTTTGTTATCCCTAATATGTATTTAGCTCTTATGAAAGTGTCTAGATTTCTTTGCTGAGGATCCTGTGGCCTCACCCCATGGGAAGGCAAGATTTTCTTGAAGAAGGAAGTTATTTTTAGAAACCAGAATCTAAATTTTAGATGAGTAAGAGAGAGAAAATGATTTATCTTGAATAACCCTGGAGGAGTTCTCTTAATTAGGAATGTTAATGAAGAATGTAGTGATATATGTATATATAGGTGATGATTCTCTATATAACTTCTTCTTGGTTTCCAGATAAATCTGGGAAAGGATCAGTTATATACTTATCACTGTTTTTCGAACCTCTGAAAACAGGAGAATGGCAGAGACAATTAGAATGAACGTATCCTGGAGTTAGGGGTATGAGAAGTGAGTGGAAAGGCAAATTAGTCTCACATTGCAAGAACACCACCAGTCTTTGCCCCAAGAAACAGCTGCCGTTGCTCCATCTTTGAATTCCAGTGCCTTTTTCATTTACAGAACGTACAAATACTCCCGACCTGTTGTAATTTCCTCTTAGAGAAAAAATTAAGATATATATTTTTTCTCAATTTTAAGTCACATGTCTGTTGCATTTACTGTTCAGCAAAGAAATATTTAAGATTTTTCCTTTTACTGAAGAGAGAAGTAAACATCAAGTGCAATGCAATGGAAATATAATTTGTTATAACAGTTCTGAGCTGTTTCTAAGAATAAATAGCTCTTGCTATTTGGGATCTCTGCTGGTAAGGCGCATCTTTAAATTTCATCGTGGAGGGATTTTCAGATGCCAGTAGAAGCAGCAGCGGCACAGGTGATGGTTGTATTGAGAAGGGCACTGGGCTATTTTGTAGAAAAATCACATTTAAGATTTGTATCTTATTTTATGTCCCTTATCATCCATCTATCACATCAAAAATTGCCTTTTTCTTTCTTTTAACCCATGCATTATAACTAATTCATTTGTAGGTATTGTATTTCATGTTGAAATCCACTTACAGAGTCTTGTATATATACCATATGTTTATATCCTGATCTTATTTTTTAACAAATATTAATTCTATTAACATTTAGTAAATGTTAATGCTATTATCATAATGCAAAACCTAGTATTTTATTGGAATAAGTTTATAATCATAAATAAGATTATAAATATTTATAAATATGACTACGGTTTATATATTATTTTAAAATAATTTACATAAAACAATGTCAATCTAGTATTTGTGATAATCTCTTATTAAGTTTGTATTGAATGTTTGCTAAATTATTAATAGATTTTATCTATTAAACAATAGTAAATACTTTTGAGAACATTATCAAAATTAAACCTCACAACAGACTATTAGGAGTTTTAATCCCTAACTTTCAGATGAAGAAACTGAGAATTAGACTTAGCGAAATAACTTTTGTCTAGAAGGGGCAAAAGTTGGATTTAAACCCAAGTTTTCTTTACTTTAAAATGTATGACCTTAATTACTGCACTATATGACCCAGTATTGTGCTGTATGTAAGATGCGAAACAATATAAAAGTTGCAGTGTTCTTTCAAGGACGTTTAGCATAGT
>NW_011888856.1:5100865-5118195 GCF_000151845.1 Pteropus vampyrus
ATCAAACCTCACAACAGACTATTAGGAGTTTTAATCCCTAACTTTCAGATGAAGAAACTGAGAATTAGACTTAGTGAAATAACTTTTGTCTAGAAGGGGCAAAAGTTGGATTTAAACCCAAGTTTTCTTTACTTTAAAATGTATGACTTTAATTACTGCACTATATGACCCAGTATTGTGCTGTATGTAAGATGCAAAACAATATAAAAATTGCAGTGTTCTTTCAAGGACATTTAGCATAGTTGAGAATTTAATTATTGAAAAAATTTTTTTTCTTTATTGGCTTTTTTTAAATTGCTAGCTTTCTTGGTGATCATTCAGCTGTCTTGTTTATTTGTATAGCATCTTGGGTTTAATTTCGGTGTATTATATGGTGAAGGAATTGCATTAGATGATATTTATGATCAATCACAGTTCTACAAATTTATCGTTATTGTGAATTCAAAGCAAATTAAATAATTCATTTAAAATAACTGCATGATACAGGGCCGCGTTCAGGTCTCTGCTCAGATACAGCCCCCTTGAAGGACCCTGTTCGGTCCCTTCTTCCTAAAATACCCACGTGCCAGGCAAAGAGACAGTGTTCAGAAAAACTTGAGAAAGGAACGCATAACTCAAAAAGTCACTGATTTCTTATATGCCTGCCAATAAAAGTGCATTTAAGTAAAGATAAAAAGAGCCAGGTTACCTCTTGTGAGTAGTATATATAGTTACATATATTTTTGTCACAATTGTAGATTCTTATTTTCCCTTAATGAGTTACATTCAGAATGGTTAGGATTTTAAATAATGCTGCCCCCCAAAATCTGTATGTAAATAGACCAAATATGAATAATTTTTAGCTAATTCAGATTTTGAACAAGGTTAATTTTAGATTTATGCGAAAATCAGCATAAGAGATTTTGCATAGGTATGCCATCACTATGACTTGATAGTTTTAAAGCATTGTTATCTTTAGAGAGTTATTTTTACTAAAAGAGAATCATATAATCTATGGTTTAAATGAATATTAAGCAATTCTCTTCATGATTTTTAATAGAGCAGACATCCACATTATACAAAGGAATAGAACACTTCCTGGGTTTTTGGACATTATTTGATGTTTATTTACTCTGAGATACCAAGTTGTTTAGGCTTCATTGTAAGTATTTACCATATTTATGTTCTTTGGTTTCTTTTATTGTGTACATGTTCTATAAAACTGCATTATCTATAGACCTTACGTAATGGCGAAGAACAAGAAAGAGTTTCACTGGAAGAAAATCAAATTAATTGGAGAAAAGCTAAATTATGATGATTTAAAATGTATAATATGTTATGATTTTTCATATTATAAACAGTTTATAAATCTCAAAGGAAATTTAAAAAATAGAAAAAGCAGAGGGAACATCACTCATTATTTCATCACTGAGATAAAGATGCTGTTCACACTGATATAAGGATGTTTCATCTTTGCACTGTTCTCTGTTGTCATTGAAAAATGTTTATATAGTAATATAAACACTTAAACACTTCATGTGAATTTTCTAAGAAAACATTAAATTAAAACTACATCTTGATATATGTGCAACCATTATTTTTATTAACATGGCAATATCCCATTGATTTTGGATATATCATGGTTTACTTATAACTTATCGTATCATGATTTACTTATAACTTATCGATTGAAATTCTTCAACAACTAATTAACTGAGCACATGTATGTGCCCTGCAGTTTTATGGGCTCCAGGAATTCAGCAGTAAATGCTGTAAATGCCCTACCCTGACAGGAGTTACTTTCAATAAGTAAAGGTGCCAATGAAATAAGAATGATGTAATAGGCATCATTATTACAAGGGTATAAAGGGTTATTATAAGGGTATAAAGAACACAATAATATATAAGCTGGAGGGGGAGAGTACACAATGCACCTGCTAATGGCATTGAGAAAGTTATTTTTCTGTTTTTCTTTTTTCCTTTCTATTATAAACAAAGAACTGAGAAATGGAACCAGTGAGATAACAGATACTCAGATGTTTCATGAATAAATTAAAAATTAATGAATCAGTCATTCGAAGGAGTATGAACTTTATTCTAAAGGAAATTGAAAGCAACTTTAATATATTTTCTTTGTTGTGTAAAGTCAATAATAAATATAGAGAGAATGAAGCTGGAAAGAAGTAATTATTAAAGTAATTTTTTTCAGAGAAGAAATAAATACAAGTATTACTATGGCACTGGGGAGTGAGAGTAAGATGGAAAACCAGCATCTGTAAAGGAAGCAGACTCTAGCTGTTGATCTGAACTACAAAGTCAGAATATATTCGGGGAATGTAGCCTTCTTTTCCCACTTTGTAGAAGAATATCTTACAAGAAATCTCGTATTCCTTTATGACTTTTATTGGTATGTAAACGTTAAATATTAATAAACTTCTTAAAGTTGATGTGAATTTCATCCTTGGCATAAATTAGAAGATGAGATTACAGATTATTTGTTTTAGAAGCACTAAATATATTCTCTCGTTAATATTTTAAGAAAAATTTTAATATGCAGTTAAAATGTTTTTCTTTAACTTTTTAATCCCTGTATTTCTTGTTATTCTCCGTCATTTCTCATTCTAATTATCATTATTTCTATTTTTTATTTTTAGTTTTTAGTAGACTTCCCACAAGTTTATGTGTTTCTTTCCTTGATTACATTATCTTTCTGTAATCTAAATCAAATGTTTCTGCTTTGACCTTTAGTTTGATCATTTTTTTCCTGCTTTTTTACTATTTTTTCTTTTTTTATATTAAAAAAGTAAGTAACTCATGTCTTTTCTTTCTGTTATGTAAAAAATTAAGGTATTAATATATGACTTCACTCTGACTTAAATTTATACATTTGTCCTATAATTATTTTGTTATTATTTTCTAAGCAGTTAAAATTGTCTATTCTTATTTCTCACTTAATTAACATTTACTCAAGATGTAGAAAAAATCCAATATGGTTTTATTCTTTTATTTTATTATAGAAAAGGTTAATGATATATAAAAGTAGAGAATAATATAATATAATGTAATCATGTCTTCAGCTTCAAAAATTATCCACTTATAGCCAGCCTTATTTTATTGTTACGCTCACCCTCCACTTCCCCAAAATTACTTTGAAGCACGTTTTGGAAATTACCTAATTTCATCTATAAATTGAGAATGTTTCTTAAGTCTTAAAAGATGTTCTTCCTTTTTACCTATTTTCTTTTGCATTTTTTTTTGAAAAAATCAGGTACCATGTCCTTAGAAATTTTCAATATAGATTTTGCTGATTATATTCCTATGTGCCTATTTACATGTTTCTCTCTGTTATCTACTTTTTTCTATAAATTAAGAGATAGACTTAGAAGTTTGATCAGAATCAGGTTTAAGGTTTTGACGAAACTACTTCATAGATAGTGTTCCATATTCATATCTAGAAATTTATAACCTCAATCCCTCTCTCTCCCCCTCTCTTTCTTTCTCTCTGTCTCTGATGTTAGTAGCCATTGATGGTTATTGGCAGTATCTTTCACTTCATGAGAGATTATGGAAAGTAGACAGTCTAATTTCATAAGCCTTATTAGATACAATGCTTCTACAAAAAAAACCTTTCCTCATCAATAATTAAGTTATGAGGAACTGTTTTTATATAAATGACAGAGTAAATACTAGACTTTTTACTTTTATTTACTCAAGTGAGTTTGTTCACTCACTTCCTCCAAAGGTGACAGGAAATTTTTTCTGGTTATTTGTTTTTATCATTTAAAACTCAGATTTAAATATTTTTAATTTGTTAAAATAGTTGCAATTTTTGTCATTTTAGTTAATTTTTATTGCAGAGTTTTTGCTTAATTTTATTGTCATCAGAGCAGGTGACTTTATTGTGTGTTTGATTTTATTGAAAAATAGTCCATTGTAGTGCAGAGAAGAGAAATGAACAATGGAGGGCAATAAAATGAAGTATAGATGGTAAACGAGAAGTTCTGAAACATGTTAGATGTAGATAAAGTAAGTGGATTGTGTGCTAACACAGATAGGAAGGGAGGGAATGAACAAATATTAAATATTCATGAAGCAGCATGCTTTTATGATGGTTATTTTATCCTTAAGTCATTGGTGCCACCCATCTGGCCCCCGGAAGCCTCTAAGTGAGACATATAGAAACAAGCCGCAGCTGCGGAGGGGACAGGGCTTCATTAGGTGTGACACATCTCTAGAGATTATGGTTGGTAGTAGTTTAAAAATATTGCCAGCGTGATGTTGTCTCCAAAATTAAACACAAACGCAAGCAAGCAAATGCAAGACAGGTTTCTTCAGAGACCTCTTTGTTCATGGCAGAAGCCTCGTTCTGACCGTGCCAGGGACAGGGGGCTGACTCTGGACACTGCTCTGTTTTGCCTTTGTTATGATAGTTTCCTGGTCGATTTTACTTTATGACAGACATGATGGTCTAAGGTGGTTTCACAAAGAGCAATCAGGAGTAAAAGGACCGTCCGCTCCATGTCAAGTCATCGATGTCTCAAAGAATTTGTGATATTAATATAAAGGAGAGAAGCTTTTGGAAAGATTCATTGTAGCATATCATAGAAGTCTGAGAATATAATAAACTATCGCAAGAGTTAATGAATTCTCATTACTGAGTTGATCAAAATCAGTGGTTTTTATCTGGGCTGCACATTAGGTTAACATGAAAGATTGAAAAAAATACCAAAGCTTAATCTCATCCAGGAAAATTAAATCAGAATCTCTGTGGTTGAGAACTAGTGTATGTTGTTTGTTTTGTTTTAGTTTTTTTTTTTTTTTTTAAGATCCCAGGTGTCGTAATGTGTATCCAGGATTGAAGACCCCTGTTTGTATACATGTTTTGTTACTGGGCAGTTGAGTCAGAGAGTATTTAAGAAGTGGATGTATAGTCTTTGAAGTTCACTTTAAATCCACGGTCTCAACATGTAACGGTAAGGCCGACTTTGTTCCCTGAAATAATCCATCTCGTTCTTTATCAGCAGCAGTTGCCACGGACATGAAACATTTCCCTCACCTGCATGTTTCACTTCGCTTTTGATTCGCCATCACTGGCTGCTCCTTTGCTTGTTTCCTCTCAAAGTTTCAACCTCTGAACACTGGACAACCTCAGGACTCGCTTGCAGATTTCCCGCCCTTTTCTCTTTTCTTCTCCAGGGACTTCCTTTACGTGGTGATGACACAGATGCATGACTTCAGGTTGAATCTCTCTCCCAAAGTCCAGATTCAAGATCCAGTTCCCCACACGATTTCTCTACCTGGATATCTCAGAGGCATCTAACTTAGGAACTGCAAATCGGAATTTCTCATTCTTGACTAACTCACCCCAGAATGCCCATCCATGTTTTCCTCTCCCAGTAATTGGTAGCTGCATTCTTCCAGTTATTGAGGCCAAAACTGAAGTCATTTTTAACTTCTCTTTTCTTTCATAAACCGTTAGTAAAACCTGCCATCAGTGCCATTGAATATATTCAGAATCCTCCCAATTTAAATATCTTTATTTGTAACATTCTGGTCTGATCCAGCAACGTTTGGAATAACTTCCGGTTATGCTCCCTGCTTCTACTGTTGTCCCCCTCCATCCTCCACAGTCATTCTTAGTGGGAAGCTGGACCGATGTTTTTATTTTTGATTTATTTTTTTAATTTAAGTCATCCCACGTCGTTTGCCTGCTTAAACATTTCCCATAGCATTCCCGCTCAGTCAGTAGAAACCCAGACCCTCACCCCGGCTGACTGGGCACTATGTGATTGGTTGGCCACAGCTTCCCTGGCTTCCTGTCTTGCCTCTTCCCCTTGCTCACCTAAGGTCACCCACACCGCCCTTCCCGATGTTTCTGAAACACGAGAGTCCTCCCATGTCTGGGCCCTTTGGGTTTATTCTTTTACCTGGCTCTGCCTAAAATTCATTTCTCAGATGTCCACATGGCTCTCTTCCTCAGTTTTTTCAGCTTTTTGCTAAAATGTTACATTACCACAATGAATTGTTTCGATTATCCCACCTGTAATAGCAAACACTCCAAACACACACATATATTGACACAGTCTATCTCACTTTTTTGCTTTATTTTTCTTCATAGCATTCATCACCACTCTAAACAGTACATACACGTATTTTTATATATTTTTCTACCTCTTCTGTCTACTACATTGTACATTCTAAAGTTCCATATTATAATTTATTTTTGCCATTGTGATCAGAGATATTAATGGAAAATTATACCTGGCTAGCGACTCGGAGCAGAAGGAATTAACAATCTTTGTCATATTATCACTGTGCTACAGTTGACTTGACATTTTTAATTATAAACTATCTAGAGTAGAAATTGCTGAAATTATCTTTGGCTCTAATAATTATTTATTTTTTTCGATGTTGGGATTTGATCCCAGGTAAAAGAACACATATTCTCTAATTAACTTGTCACAGCTTTTCTCAGAAGTCGCGGTTTGTTTTTGCCTGTTGTATTACTCTCCTAAACAGGGGTTGTTATTTGTAAATAAAAAGAAACTGATACTATTCTGTCTAGAGATAACTTCCTGGTAATTTCTCTAAGGGGTTACCCATTGTTTCCAGGGCATTATCTTTAGCTTTACTCTTCCTTTTGAGTTTTATTGTGTTATTTCTTTGTAAAGACTTATGGGACTATTTTCTGAGACAGGATTTTAATAAAATCGAATTTGATTATTAATATATAAATTATATTTCCTTATACTAATATTAGAAATCCTCTCATGCCAGTCGTTAAACTTTATGAGATTATCTAAGCATACTCTGGTAGAAACATTATTCTTCTTTTTCTAAGCATAATGAAAGAGTTTCGAGATATGGAAAAATATCATTTGAGGGGCTGTATATGTATATACACATGTGTGTATGCTTAGGGTTGTGTGCATGTGTACATGTATATGTGTGCGTATATAAGTATATATGCATATATGTTAGGAAAATATTTTATATATAAGTACATAGACATAAATATATAAATATGAGAATGAAAATTAAGCAACATGATTTTTTTTTTAAGAAAGCTAAGCTGTGGTTTTGTTCTTGGTTAGGCTTTTATTTAGAAAACTCTAACAGCACGATGAGAATGAGGTTGGAGACTATATTACAGAAACGTCTGAGGCCATTTCCTGCATTGGCTCTTCTTTTTTCTAGTCACAGCTCAATAAATAGAAGATGTCATCTTTCTTAGAAAAAAGAAAAAAAAAACATATAGAGATTAGTTCTCTTATTTTGGAAAATATTCTGAAAGCCCTCTCGTTCTACACCCAATCACTGAAAATTCCAATTTTCTCCTAAAACCAGGAGGGAAGACTATTCAGGAAGCCCTCTAAAGAAAAAGTTACGGACTTTTGGTGAGAATCATCTGAGTTTTGATATTTTCCAATTTTATCCTGATATGGCGATTTATTTCTATGTTTCTATTTCTTATATATGAAGAAAGGATTATATACTTACCCAAAAGAGTTAAAGTAAAAATAGGCAAAATTATGTATAAAATTCCACAAATAAAACCTGGCACCTCCCTTTCACTCACAAATAAAATAACTTAATAAGTAAATATAGAAAAGTGGAGATGGCCAAAGGAATTTTTAAAACTATTTTGAAAGTCTCTGTAAGACTCAGAACTGGACCAATGGACGTTACCAAGAACTAACGTAGTCGTGTGATTTAAAATTAAATAACAAATTTAAAAAATACCAGTGAAATATCAAATGTACTTATTTTTTTAAAGATCTACTCTCAGCAACTTTCAGATAACAATACAGTATTCATTAGAGTCACCATTCAGCACATCACATCCCCAGAAATTATTGACTCTATAACTGGAAGTTTGTACACTTTATACCAAATATACTTCATTTCATATTAATAGTTTTAATAGTGTGCTGTAGTCCACATTTTTATTTTTATGACTCACACACTTAATAGCTTCTATCAGTTTTCTAGTTTCTGAGGATGGTTTTCCAATACGGTATAAAAATATTTAGCATTCAGAAATCAATTTACAAAATAAATTCTAAGTTAGAAACTTATCAAATATAGCTTTTGAAAATAATTTTAGAACCTTATTTCTTTGGATGAAAATAAGTGGACTTTCAATTACATATTTACATTATGTCCATGAAATCTAGTTAGATCCTTAATAAGACCTGTTTTTGTAGCCCGTTGGTCAACCATTGTAAACTTCTCTGACAGTGATCTTAGGACATGTGTATGTCTCCATGAATGGGGAAAATAAACTCTACAGTGTAATTTTTAAGCCCAAATCATAGTTGCTATTGTTCTGCTTATCCTCTCCTGATTCTCGCTCTCCAGAATTTTCATATAATCCTTAAAAAATGTTACATTACAGCTTTTAGTAGCACTTATAAAAAATGTTTTTTTCCACTAAATTTCAAATATAAGTTATTTTTACCCCAGAAGGAAAGATAACTGTTTTGAAGATAAGACTAATCACATTAGGTCTTCAACAATCTCTTTTCCATTTCAGTTATATTTATCTTCAAAATGTCTAATCCAGTTCAAGGAAAAGATATATGAAATTAGTTTTATTCCCTAAGGTAAACCCAGAGAGGATCTTATATTTATTTCTTTTGGTAAACTTATGGCTGCTGTCTAAGCCAAAATTAAAAGCATAAATAACAAATAGGAATGGACCAAGAAGCTAGATAAATTGACTTCACAACGAGATTTACATGCTGGATCATCTAAACTTTCCTGGGCCCAACCCTTTATTTATGAGTGCTATCCTCTGTTTGAGCCTTTGAATCCATTGCTGTTTTCCCCCTAACATTCTACATTAAAGTACCTTGGCTTTCCCCTGAAATATAAATCCTCTCTGACAATAATGTAATAAATAAAAAGGCACCGTTTATTAAACTTCTGCTAAAAATCTTTTCTGGTGTGTACCCTTCTCCCCACCCCAGGAGGACACTTTAGGAAAACCCTCCTTAGCACTAATGGGGGAAAACAGAACAAAACAGAACAAAACACTATGTATTTGGTATCATACATACTCTCATAACGAGAATTAACAGTGCATTTCTGAAATTGGCATGGCCAGTGGAAAATTATACTTAGTAGGTGTAGAATGTTAAGACTAATTTTTAAATGAAAAAATTTCAGCACGTTGACATTTGAAGTTTTCGTATGTCTGTATTGACTCCTCTGGCGGCCAATAATTTTTCGTGCCTAGAGAATATCAGTCACAGAATAATTGACTAAGACACATAACTTACTCAATTCAATTTTTTTTTTAAATTCTGCTCCTTTTCAGTGTGAGCTTCCTTTTGCCACGCTGCTCTCCTCATCCCTCCTGTGAACACTGCTCGCTCGCTGACTTCTTAAATTTCCTCATGGTGTTATTGCTCTGAATTCCCTTTATTTTTCTCAAATTATGCAGTGTAAATCATAGCTATCTTTCTTATGTGAAGTCATTCTAGAATTTGCATTCAGTTTAAGAATATCCCTTTCCCAAAGCATCATCTATAGTGGGGTGTACCACTCAGTTCAGGTGTCATTATATAATATCATGTTCTCATGTGACTCCTTTTGCATTACTTTGAGTTCCACTGATTTTTTCTGTTGTTTTTCTGTTTTCTGTTTTGTTTATATTTACTCGAATCTTGATTATTTCCGTCCTTTGGCCAGCTTCGAGTTTAGTTTGCTCTTTTCCCAGTTGTAAGTTAGGTTAATGATTTGAAATGTCTTTTTTAATGTAAGCATTTGCAGCTCTAAATTTTCTTCTAAGAAGTCATTTGACCTCATTTTGGAAATTTTGGTATGTGTGTATGTGTTGTTGTTGTTTATTTCGTATCAAAGTTTTTACTAATCTTACTTTGATTTCTTTCATTGACCCTTTGGTTGTTTATGAGCGTATTGTCCGATTTTTACATATTTGTGATTTTCCAGTTTTCCTTTTGTATTTAATTTCTCATTTTAGCCCATTGTAGTTAGAGAAGATATGCTGGGTGACACCATTCTTTTAAAATTTATTTATTAGACTTGTTTTATGGTCTTAACACGTGATCTATCCTGGAGAATGTTCCGTATGCCCTTGAGAAAAATCTGTGTTCTGCTTTTTTGAAGTGTAAGTCCTCTGTTTTCTTATTGATCTTATGTCTAGTTGTTTTCTCCATTGTTGAAAGTTGGGTATTGCAGTCTCCAACTGTTATTATAGAACCATCCATTTCTCCATTGATTTCTGTCAATTCTTTATTCTATATATTTTGAAACTCTGTTGTTAGGTGTGTATATATTTATAATTGTTACATCTTCTTGATCAATTGACCCTTTTATCAATATATGAATTTCTTCTTTGTCTCTTATAACATTTTGCTTAAAGTCTATTTGTCTGATAATACAATAGCTAACCTTTATTAGTATATTACTATAGCTCTCTTTCGCTTATCTTTTGCATGAAGTACCTATTTTCCATTTTTTAATTTTTAAACTGTTTGTGTCTTTGGATGTAAAGTGAGTCTCCTCTAAACAGCATGTACTAGGATCATGATACTTTTGTCCTTTCTGCCAATCTCTGCCTTTAAAGTGGAGAGTTTAATCCATTTACATTTAAAGTTATTACTAATAAGGAAGGACTAGCTTCTGCCATTTTTGTATTTGTTCTTTAAATATATCTTTTTAGTCCTCCATTACTATCTTATTTTGTATTTAATTGATTTATTTTTTCATTGAAAATATTTTTTTTTGATTCCTTTTTATTTCCTTTGCTGTATTCTGTTTTAGATATTTTCTTAGTGGTTAACCTGAGGATTTTATCTTTTATTTTTCTCCATGGGTGCAAAAGTTCTTTCAAAATATTGAACTAAGTAATCTATTAAGATCAAAGGAATAAATGGTGAGATGACAGAGAGACATATATTTCTTATTTACTTAGTATATAAAAAATTCATCAACAATTATCTTTGGATCTCAAATATTACATTTTCTTTTACTGATATAAAACCATATATGTTTTGATATAGGACCATTCATGCAAAGGATGTCTATTTACAAAATTCCAACTTTACTTACAAATTACTTCACTCTAGCTATGCTGGATAAATCTAGTATCGATACTATATAAATAGATGATTTTCATGTAAATATAGACTGTGAATGAAAAAAAGTTGAATTTTTATCTTTTCAAAGCATGGTTGCTGGCTTTTCTATGCTGTGCATCTAAATGGGTAATGGTAAATTTTTATATGACAGGAAAAGATTTCTAAGAAGAATGGTTTACTACTTTCACTTATCTAAAATAAGGCATTTCCTCTGCCCAGTCGCTTCACTCACATTGTTAAAGAATTTTCTCCTACCTCTGTTTTTATTATTTTTTTGAACTCTGCTTTAACTTACTGGGAAGCTGACCATAGGATCCTGTCCTCTGGTGAAAGGTGAATACGTAAGATTGTTGGACAATTAGAGAAAGGAGAACTGTTGTAACATTGTACTGCAATAAAAAGTAAAATTTTACATAACATTCTCTCTTCATGTATGTATGTAATATATGTTATATACATATACATATACGTATACATATACATATACATATATTCTATCTCTCCCTACATATATATTCTTTAAAAAATAAGTTCCCATGTACGGAGCTCTTACTATTAGGTAGAGACAATGCTAAGTGCTTTAAATGATTTAATCTTCACAAGCATCTACTTTAATTATATATATGCAATAATAGAAATAATTCAGTATAAAAATACTTGATTTAGTCTTGTACTTCTTATAAGGTCCACAAAGATTCTTGCAATCTTCCTAATGTCTGGTTTTCAAGACTTGCTTTCCGCCATGGTTATCCAATACAATATTCTTTTCATTTCATTTTATTTTTTCTTCTGACAAGACTACCGCTTCTATCATGATGCTATTGATACCCTATGTCTAAGTCCTGAGTTGTTTCATATATCAGAATAGAATATATCAGAATGGTATTCTCTCTAAATAGGTGCCTATGGTAACAAAGAACTAACAAAATTAATTTCTGGGCAGACACTAAGACAAATTATGCACATGATTTTTTTTAATATCATATATTTATGATCTCTACCTGCCCTTCCCCCTCTGTGTTTCTGTATTTCCTTTCTCTCTCTCTGTGCTCACCTCCTACTTCTCCATTCGGCGTTAGAATACTTCAATTCTAGTCTCTGCTAAATTGATTTGGAGCAGTATAACCTTGAGCAATTCACAGAATGTACTTAAATTTCTTTCATTTAAAATGATAACATAAAAATAGGTGATATCTAGTGTTACTTTTAGACCCAAAATTCTGTATTCAAAGACATAATGAAACATCACCCGGGGTTACAGAACATGGGCAATGGTAAGTTTTAGATGAAGGCTTTTGAAAGTTCTATATTTGCTTGAAAAGATACATTTTACTTTGAAATGAAATGTCACATTAACCATGTGTATTGCCTAGATATTTTTTGTCCCAGGGAAGAAAGGACTAATGAAGCTCAGTTTATCCAGGTGTTATTTATTGTGAGGACAGATAGAAATATAATAGAAATCCACAAAGAAGAGACTGTAGGAAGTCGCTTATCGTGAAGTGTAGCCTGGATATTAATTCCGAACTCTGGGCTGTGCTAAGGACGCAGCCATAGCGGTCTCCGCTTGGGTACCCTGCCACGGTCCCGACTCGGGACGTGGCTCATGTACCACGAGTCTTCTACCTGATTTATTTTCTTCCTCTGCTTGCTGATAGTTCCTGTTCTCTCACGCCTTCAGCGTACACATGACTCTGCCTTACCAAGGCCTTCAATCTGCTTTCAAGTCACTCTTTCATCTCTGATACCCATTGCTAATGAGCTATTTTTTTTTTTTCTCCTAGTTCAGATTAATGAGAGAACATCTTATAACTCTAGTTCATTTCTTTAAACAAAGCTTTTTGGAAGAGACCAAACCTTGGCTCAATTAGCTGCGTTAGGGCCAGCAGGTAGGTCTATACGATAAAACATATGACAATCAAGGTTACACCTTTCCGCAAGGTACGTGGGTTTCATTCTCCTCCTTGAAGCGAGTGTGGTGATACAGGTACTGTGAAACCTGTCTAGCACACAGCGGTCGGGCTACAGGATTACAGATAGCAAGGACAGCTGTGATCAGCCACAGCCGCTCCTGCCTGGAGCACGTGCGCCCTGCTTTCTAGGGAGGTCATCTCATATGAAGTTGACACGTTAGGCTGAGCAAGGAACATTTGAGGAGACTTAATATGTATCTTCAATCCAAAAGAAGTTGGACGTTGACTTTCCTTAATTAAAGCTGCTAACATAAAGGAAATGGAAGTAAATTAAAATTCCTACATCTCTCTACCAGTTGTCATAGTGTAAAACTTCAAAGGCTTATTGCGAAAGCAAAGGCTTATTATAATATTTAAGTCAAGAAGTTTTCAAAGTATGTTTTTAAAAACCATTTATCTACTCATTGACTAGCTCCTTTTCTTCTTTTTTCTCTCCATAGTAAGAATCCAAGTTCAAAAATTGAAAATGACTTTCAAACTGTTTGTGTCTTTGGATGTAAAGTGAGTCTCCTCTAAACAGCATGTACTAGGATCATGATACTTTTGTCCTTTCTGCCAATCTCTGCCTTTAAAGTGGAGAGTTTAATCCATTTACATTTAAAGTTATTACTAATAAGGGAGGACTAGCTTCTGCCATTTTTGTATTTGTTCTTTAAATATATCTTTTTAGTCCTCCATTACTATCTTATTTTGTATTTAATTGATTTATTTTTTCATTGAAAATATTTTTTTTGATTCCTTTTTATTTCCTTTGCTGTATTCTGTTTTAGATATTTTCTTAGTGGTTAACCTGAGGATTTTATCTTTTATTTTTCTCCATGGGTGCAAAAGTTCTTTCAAAATATTGAACTAAGTAATCTATTAAGATCAAAGGAATAAATGGTGAGATGACAGAGAGACGTATATTTCTTGTTTACTTAGTATATAAAAATTCATCAACAATTATCTTTGGATCTCAAATATTACATTTTCTTTTACTGATATAAAACCATATATGTTTTGATATAGGACCATTCATGCAAAGGATGTCTATTTACAAAATTCCAACTTTACTTACAAATTACTTCACTCTAGCTATGCTGGATAAATCTAGTATCGATAGTATATAAATAGGTGATTTTCGTGTAAATATAGACTGTGAATGAAAAAAAGTTGAATTTTTATCTTTTCAAAGCATGGTTGCTGGCTTTTCTATGCTGTGCATCTAAATGGGTAATGGTAAATTTTTATATGACAGGAAAAGATTTCTAAGAAGAATGGTTTACTACTTTCACTTATCTAAAATAAGGCATTTCCTCTGCCCAGTCGCTTCACTCACATTGTTAAAGAATTTTCTCCTACCTCTGTTTTTATTATTTTTTTGAACTCTGCTTTAACTTACTGGGAAGCTGACCATAGGATCCTGTCCTCTGGTGAAAGGTGAATACGTAAGATTGTTGGACAATTAGAGAAAGGAGAACTGTTGTAACATTGTACTGCAATAAAAAGTAAAATTTTACATAACATTCTCTCTTCATGTATGTATGTAATATATGTTATATACATATACATATACGTATACATATACATATACATATATTCTATCTCTCCCTACATATATATTCTTTAAAAAATAAGTTCCCATGTACGGAGCTCTTACTATTAGGTAGAGACAATGCTAAGTGCTTTAAATGATTTAATCTTCACAAGCATCTACTTTAATTATATATATGCAATAATAGAAATAATTCAGTATAAAAATACTTGATTTAGTCTTGTACTTCTTATAAGGTCCACAAAGATTCTTGCAATCTTCCTAATGTCTGGTTTTCAAGACTTGCTTTCCGCCATGGTTATCCAATACAATATTCTTTTCATTTCATTTTATTTTTTCTTCTGACAAGACTACCGCTTCTATCATGATGCTATTGATACCCTATGTCTAAGTCCTGAGTTGTTTCATATATCAGAATAGAATATATCAGAATGGTATTCTCTCTAAATAGGTGCCTATGGTAACAAAGAACTAACAAAATTAATTTCTGGGCAGACACTAAGACAAATTATGCACATGATTTTTTTTAATATCATATATTTATGATCTCTACCTGCCCTTCCCCCTCTGTGTTTCTGTATTTCCTTTCTCTCTCTCTGTGCTCACCTCCTACTTCTCCATTCGGCGTTAGAATACTTCAATTCTAGTCTCTGCTAAATTGATTTGGAGCAGTATAACCTTGAGCAATTCACAGAATGTACTTAAATTTCTTTCATTTAAAATGATAACATAAAAATAGGTGATATCTAGTGTTACTTTTAGACCCAAAATTCTGTATTCAAAGACATAATGAAACATCACCCGGGGTTACAGAACATGGGCAATGGTAAGTTTTAGATGAAGGCTTTTGAAAGTTCTATATTTGCTTGAAAAGATACATTTTACTTTGAAATGAAATGTCACATTAACCATGTGTATTGCCTAGATATTTTTTGTCCCAGGGAAGAAAGGACTAATGAAGCTCAGTTTATCCAGGTGTTATTTATTGTGAGGACAGATAGAAATATAATAGAAATCCACAAAGAAGAGACTGTAGGAAGTCGCTTATCGTGAAGTGTAGCCTGGATATTAATTCCGAACTCTGGGCTGTGCTAAGGACGCAGCCATAGCGGTCTCCGCTTGGGTACCCTGCCACGGTCCCGACTCGGGACGTGGCTCATGTACCACGAGTCTTCTACCTGATTTATTTTCTTCCTCTGCTTGCTGATAGTTCCTGTTCTCTCACGCCTTCAGCGTACACATGACTCTGCCTTACCAAGGCCTTCAATCTGCTTTCAAGTCACTCTTTCATCTCTGATACCCATTGCTAATGAGCTATTTTTTTTTTTTCTCCTAGTTCAGATTAATGAGAGAACATCTTATAACTCTAGTTCATTTCTTTAAACAAAACTTTTTGGAAGAGACCAAACCTTGGCTCAATTAGCTGCGTTAGGGCCAGCAGGTAGGTCTATACGATAAAACATATGACAGTCAAGGTTACACCTTTCCGCAAGGTACGTGGGTTTCATTCTCCTCCTTGAAGCGAGTGTGGTGATACAGGTACTGTGAAACCTGTCTAGCACACAGCGGTCGGGCTACAGGATTACAGATAGCAAGGACAGCTGCGATCAGCCACAGCCGCTCCTGCCTGGAGCACGTGCGCCCTGCTTTCTAGGGAGGTCATCTCATATGAAGTTGACACGTTATGCTGAGCAAGGAACGTTTGAGGAGACTTAATATGTGTCTTCAATCCAAAAGAAGTTGGACGTTGACTTTCCTTAATTAAAGCTGCTAACATAAAGGAAATGGAAGTAAATTAAAATTCCTACATCTCTCTACCAGTTGTCATAGTGTAAAACTTCAAAGGCTTATTGCGAAAGCAAAGGCTTATTATAATATTTAAGTCAAGAAGTTTTCAAAGTATATGTTTTTAAAAACCATTTATCTACTCATTGACTAGCTCCTTTTCTTCTTTTTTCTCTCCATAGTAAGAATCCAAGCTCAAAAATTGAAAATGACCTATGAATTTGACAGAGCTGAAAAGACAGATTTGAGGAAAAATAGGTGTACTTGTTTATACGCGAGTAGTGATGACGGTGACAAATTCTCCGATGTGAATAATAACAACGGTCGTGTAGGGATTCTGAAACAACTATGAACAATAATTATTTTATGTTAATATTTTGTTTATAAATGGGACCTTTTAACTGGTATGAAACAATAACGAATTTTCATATCCCATAAAGGGTATACTGTACTACCAAATGCTGAAATTGAGCTGAAATTTATAACTCATTTATCCGAGGAATTTTTTTTTAGTACATACAGTGTATAAAGACATGCATTATTCATGTGAGCTGTTAGCTCATTTGCATTTTCATTAAACTGTGAAGACGATATCCTTGCAATGTGAGTAAAATTTTAACTCAGTTTTGCTTTGTACACGCGAACCCAGATGTCTCGTGTGTAAAAATTCTAAGTATTTACTAATGAACATCTGTACATCTGTGCACACGTGCACATTTCATATTCACATGTATGTGTCTGCCTTAATCGAGGAGAAAAAGCACTCAAATAGAATATCTAATACCCAGTGTATTTGTTCTTATTTGACATAAGATAATTTCCCATGTAAGCAACTCTTCCAAATAAATGAAACATTTCCTTGAGCACTGAAACTTTTAAAAGTTATGTTTGGAGTATTTTACAGTGTTTCTTTTTTTAAAACCACGTATACTGATTGTATTATTCTTTTAT
>NW_011888856.1:5118860-5120652 GCF_000151845.1 Pteropus vampyrus
ATTGTGCACCTCAGGCAACCTGCTGAGAGACCGTGAAGACAGAAAGCAATCTCACCTGATATGTAGACGAGCAGATGCAACCTGTTACGTTCGTGTTTTTAAGATGAACAATAACTAGTGCTTGAGTAAGAGGACTTGACAGCACCATTTGTCACACGTACTTCACCCTAGATTCATCTGGTAATTGGGATGACCGTCTATGTGAGCTAATGGGCCTTTTTCAAAGGGACAGTAAACTTCCCATATCTTTGTGACAAGAAGTAGTTTTGCAATGTGGTAGGTGGGACCCACCAAAGTTAGGTTTCTAACCTTTCAAAGATAGGGATGCTATCATTCTTGATTATTACATATCAAAAAGGTGGTTTCCAGGTCCTAGGGAAAGAGTACCTGGGTTGCAAAGCTAGTAAAAGTCTTCTTTAGCTTTTAGAATAATTTACATGTATTTTAAAGAGACAGAGAAGAAAGTCACAATTACACATTTTCTAAAGTAAATGCTCTAAGAAAAGGGAAAAGTGACATTCTTTATATGGAACAGGAGGAATTCAACCTCTTATTTTTAATTTTTGTGTGTCTTTACATAAGTAAATAATTAAGACTTGAGTCCGGGATATGTTGTCAGAGCCCAGTCCCTTAATAAATACTTTTCTATATAACATCCTGTTAAGTGTGTACTTGGCATGAGATGACGCGTCTTCATTTGATTTGATACTTACACGATGAGAAGTGTTCAGAGAAAGAATGTTCCAAGTGGACGAAACAATAAGTCAAAAAACCTTGGGATCGAAAGAAGTTCGATGTGTTCAGGAGACAAAATAAAATCAGCGTGGCTGGAAACAGCGGATGGGGGGCCATAAGATTAGAAATGTGAGTGAGGGTGGCAAAGAGGTCATTGCAGGCCATGGTATGGGGTTTAGGTGTTATTCTAGTGTCATCAAAGGCTCTTTTAAGGCTCTTTTAAACGAACAGGCATAATGATACCATTTCTGAGTTAGAGCAGTTATTTTTCCTGTTGCCTAAAGAAGCTGTGTTTGTTGTGTTCTGTTCTGTTGGGGGAGGGTGGGACTGACACCGGATGCAAAGGAGCCACTAAGAGGCCATCGCAATAGTCCAGGTCTTCGATCACAGCAACAGGGATCGGAATTATATTTTGCCTGTTTTTGGAGGGGAAGCTAAGGAGCTCTGCTGACGTTTTGGATGTGAGATGTGAGCAAAGAGAGGAGTCACAGGTGGTTCCGAGGATTTTGTCCTAAGCATGGTGATGTTATCTTGTATAGAAGGGAGGCTTCAAGTCTGGAACAGATTTAAGGAAGGAATGGGGAATGCCTGGTAGTTTTAGCCACATCGCGGCTGTGATGTCTCTTAGACGTAAGGCCAAATGGTATTGTCGAGTTAGCATTATTAGTTGGATTCAGGAGTCTGCGGCTCTGGTGCATAGTCTGAACTACAGATACAGATTTGAGGGTCATCAGCATATGAAACGTATGCACGTAACTGTGGGATCGGGACTGAAGAAAATGACCTGTCCTGAGAGGGCAGGTGGAGAAGAATGCCCAGGACATGGAAGCTTCTCGGATATCTAAGAAAGCTAAAGTAGTTGCCTCTGAAACAGTGATGGACTGAGGGATAAGTTGTTGGCAAATTGAAGGTAAAAAATCTTTGTAGTAATATAAAACAAGACAAGAAGAAAGCCAATAAACAGTGTTATTATAGAAGTGAACAAAGGAGATAAATCCTGCAGAAAAGTTAAATTCGATATGGACGGATGATCTGTGGTAGGATTAGAAACTAGACT
>NW_011888856.1:5121864-5124634 GCF_000151845.1 Pteropus vampyrus
CACACACATACACACACACACACACTGCCACCTGCAAGTTACATAGATTTCTACTTTTTTCTGGTTTGCTTAAGTAATTACCACTTTTTCATTTTAGCTTCCAGAATATGTTGACATCTCCCATGCAGAGAGAATACAGATATACACATATGTTCGATCTGCCGGGTTTAACCCAAATCTGTTTTTTTCTAATAGCTTTGTTAACAAGAGGTAGAAATGAGGCAGAGAAAAACAAGAATAGAGCAGACATTTCATAGTAACTGGCAATGCCAGCGTCATTGGAGAATACATGTGAAGTATCTTCTTGAAGATGCAGATGTAACTGGGAAGCATTTTGCACAAAGATTTAAACCGAGTGCTGGCTTAGCTTACTGCAACTCGGGCAATAAAAATTAAGTAGAATGAAGTTTTAAAGGACTCAGGTTCTAGAATCATGTGATTAGCTCAAATTTCATCATGCTGTTTGTCACGTGCATGAAGCTGGGCGGGATTCTTAGCCACTTGAACTTCGGTTTACTCAGCTACAAAAAAGGAACTCTGAGCGTCCCAAACTCATAGGGAAGCTGCAAAAATTCAACAAAATGGTTATGAAAATACTAGGAAAAGTGCCTGGTCTGTGAAAACGGTTGAATGTTTCCGAGCGATTATTGTCATTATTAACATACGTATTTTCTGTATGTTTGCTTGGCGGTGATGTCAGTACAAATGGAGCTTAAGGATGATCAGTAAGATAAAACTGAAAAACTATTCACTTCATACAGGTCAGACCCATGTAATTACCTTAATGCTCAAAATGTGTAAGGAATAAGGCAGATTTCAGCATCCTGTTTGATATGTGCCAAAAAAAAAAAAAAATGTTAAACACACTTTAAAGTCATGGCAGAAGATTGGGATTAAAATATCTATTTCAAAATAAGAATGAGCATCAAACCTAACTGTGAAAAATTAGAGTCATCTTAATTAAAATCAGGAGCAAAGCAAATATGCTCTTAATTATCACATTTATTAAACATGCTCTGAAGTTTTAATTATTTTACTATCTAGGAGAAAGAAATAAGAAATAAGAAGTGTAATAAGAGAAGATTATTATTTCTTGTGTATATGTAATTGCTTCCCAGGAAACTTAAGGAATTCAACAAGAAAACTATTAGAAATAATAGAGTTCGGGAAGGTTTGCTAATTGTAACATAAATATATTTTCTATATATCAGAAATAAGCAGTTCAAAAATAGAATTTTAAGAAGTCAGATACTTTTCACAATGGCAACAAGAATTGAAACAAGGAATGAAAATAAATAGAAGACAAAATGTAATGTCAAATGGTTAAGTACAAGAATTTGGCATTGTGCAGATATGGATCGAATCTCAAATGTGTCACTCATGGCTAACATTTACTTATACTTCCTTGAGGCAGATGCTACTATAAGCACTTACCATGTAAATTACTTAATCTTCTCAACAGCTGTGAATTGGGTAACATAATGCTCAATTTACAAATGAGAAAACTGAAGTACAGAAATACTAAAAAATAATACACTAAAATCACAGCTAATAACTTGTGAAGGCTAGGTGCAAAGGAAAAAAAAAACATGGTGGCAAAGCCCATGCTTCTAGAAATCTTGGATGTCTAATATCTTCAGGTTTCTCATCTGTAAAGTGGGGATAATTCCGGCATTGTTACACCGATCGCGTATATTGCTGTTAGCATGCTGTCTGATATATATCAAGTACGTTAAATGGTAACTCCAATCATTATTAACGTATGTGTAAAAACATAATGTTTTCCTGGATAGGAAGATTTATTATGTGATAGCTCTTAATTATCTCCGATATAGAGGCACAATACTTAGTGAAATTTAAGTTTAAAACAATGGATTTAGTGTTCATTTAGAAGTATAAATGCCTTTTGTTTCTAGTAATGACACAGTAATTACTAGACTAATGGTAATTGGTACCAAACTAGCCATTTCAACGTACAAAGCCGTAAAACTGGATAATACATATGAGGCCCTACTTTTCAGGTTTTGAGCACAGACAGCCCATGGATGCGGGACTTAGGTTAGTGAGCACCGCAGTGACTAGAGCTCATTGCCCAAAGACAGTGTTTTGGCCGTGGAAGAGCAGGCGAGAGCCCTAGCAGACGATGCTACCTCGCTGAGTGAAGGAGGCAGGGGCGGGGCAGGGGTGGCAGCCTCCCCTGCTGAAGCAGGTTGCAATCGGTGGGGTGGGGCAGGGGAGGAGCACAGGGATTCTCCTCGCTACTGTAAAGATCTACTACAAATTTAGTGGTTTAAAACAATACAGATTTATTCTCTTACGGTTATCATGGTCAGAAATCTATAATCGAGGTGTTGGAAGGGCTGAATGCCTTCTTGAGGCTTCATGGGAGAATGTGTTCCCTTGCCTTTTCCAGCTTCTAGAGACCACTCACATTCTTTGGCTTGGGGTTCCTGATTCCATCTTCAAAGCTAGCAACATAATGTTTTCTCTCTCTGACTTCCAGCCTCCTTCCTATAAGAACCTTTGTGATTACCTTGGACCACTCTGATAATCCAGGATAATTTCCCAGTGTCAAGATCCTGATGCTCATCTGTGATGTCTCTTTTGCCATGTGAAGTAACATAGTCACAGGTTCTGAGAAATAGGGTATCGCTCTGTGTGAGGGACATTATTCAGCCTTATGCAAATGTTTTCTGGTATGTTATTTGTCTCAATCTGAATTCAGTCCACAGTATGCAATGATATACAGGAACAGGATAAAAGCAATAGT
>NW_011888856.1:5124684-5126829 GCF_000151845.1 Pteropus vampyrus
CAGCTTCGGACAGGGCAGGAGGTCTGGAGAGGGAAGGTAACGTGTCCCTTTACTGTCACAGAGTAGTGTGGAATATAGGTAATTTACTTAGGTCATCCCTGATATACATTCTTAAATCATTAATTCAGGGGAATCGAAGGGAGGCCTAAAACAATATGGTTAAAGCACATTTTGAGAGTCAAAATGGATTAGTGATTACAGATTTTATTTATCTACTTAACTACTTTTTATTGGCATCTCTCTGAGCCAAGAACCGTGCTGGGCTCAGAGCTCACTGGTGTACAAGGCCTGCCTGGGCCCCGTATTGCCGGTGTTTACGCTCTCGTCCTGAGCGTGGGCAAACCCGGGCGTGGGGAGGGACACGCAGCCACCGTGCTGACCACGGTGACGGAAGCGACGCCAGTGAGGGGCCATCGTCCGGGCATGCCGCAGGAGCTGCTGCGGACATCCGCCAAGGCCTCTTTGAAGAGGAGAAACCACACTCGAAATAATATAAAAGGGATTTATTCATGACAATAACGAGGAAAAGAGTAAAAAGGGAGGAACAAAAAAAGAACAGCAAAATAAATAACCTTCTGAGGCAAGACATGTTTTAGTTATGGAAAGGAAGGCAGTTTGACTGCAGCGTGATCTCTTTCATTGTTTTTATTTATAATTTCTGTATTTTAGTGATATATTAAGTGTGATGTATTTATAATATATAACTGGAATAGTATGTATAAAAGTGTTAAATGCATTATTTCTTATTAATTATTATTAAATACCACTTCACTTTTTATGTATGTTAAATGAATTACTGTCCCATACAATAGGTGTTTTTGCCCCTATATAAAATCTTTAGACTGATTCAGGACTCAGAACGATTAAATAAACTGGTAAAAAAAAAAAAAATCGCCACGATAAATATCAGACGTGATTAGATTTCTAGTTTCACCTCGTCTCTATCGCGATTCCCTGTTCTTCCCAGGACTCCGTGACATGCACGACCTCAAGCAGCGATGTCTTCAGTTCCACGACAGACACACAGCTCCTACTGGCCTTCTTGTTTGGAACGCTTCTCGCTTCTCTGTGTGTCTGTTTAAATCCGAATGACCCTTCAAGCCCAGCAATGCCACCTCTTCTTCCGCAGGTCCCTTGGCAGTGTCTCAAGTTAACTCTGGATTACCACTTATCTGGAATTATTTCTCAGCCTTACTTAGTATCATTCAGTCAGAATTTAATTTTGTAATGATTTCCCCCACGTAACTCAGTTTAAGTTATACGATCCTCGAGGGCATGACTTTATCTGTAGTACTTTTTATATGTCATAATGTCACATATTGTCACTTATAGAGATGTTCTTAGTAGCTACATTCCGATTGAAATACTCTGGTTTTACTGAAATATTTTGTTCTTCACAGGGCCTCTTTACCTCGTGAAAGTCGCCTCCTTTTATTTCTTCACCGTTTAGGTTGTCATGAACCCACACACACGCGGACATACGTGGATGTGGATATGCGCTTCTGTGCATGAACGTTTTCAGTTTTCCCGTTAGTTAATTTGTACAAGAGACTGCACTTACCAGCTTGAAGCCTGCAACCTTAAAGGCGTAGTAGCAGTGATAGTTAGCCCTGGCTCTACGTTAGAATCATCTCAGAAATCAAATATTAATTGTCATTTGATTGGCCTGAGTTAAGCCTGGGATTTGTGTCATTTAAAAGTTTCCCGTTAAAACCATTTAAAAGATCCAAAGGTGCAAGCAGAGTTGACAGGACTCCTTCCTGTCCATCACGCAGGTAGGGAATGCCTCATCCAAGGAAAGAACTAAAGTTTGCTGTGATGGTGCTGAGTTCGAGAGAGATAAGAAAGGCTCTAAGATATACTGAGGTCATTCTGACTCTAAATGTTATTTATTTATTTATTTCACTGTTCTTTTTTTATTACGCTGATTAGAGATTTTATTTTTGAATAGTACATATTGAGTTAAAACTTGTATTTGTTATCTGGATCTCACATAAAGTATATACCTATTTTTTTTTTTTTATGTAGTAGGTTATATATATCTCTGAAAATTGGTTACATAGAGCCAAGCCTCAGATAGTAAAGTACCAAAACAATGTCCTAGTATAAATGACATTTTTAGAAATGTTTAGAACCTATAGGACC
>NW_011888856.1:5126879-5129167 GCF_000151845.1 Pteropus vampyrus
TTCTATCTGATAACTGGCTATAGCTATATTTAAAATCAATGGTACTGATCCCGGCTTTTCTCTGTGTGAGCCTAGATAGGCCGTCAAGAAAAGTGGCAACAAATAGCATAAAAAAGAACAAAAGGAACAAATGTCTCGAGCTTCGGTATCCATGTGGCTAGGTATTTAATATATCCCTACCAACCAGCTCTGAGGTGTACATATGTATAATTTCAAAATAATTAGTTACATTTGATAAAAAATTTAGAGACAATATGTTTTTTTAAAAGCCCATTTACTTGTCCTGGGAAATGTTCAGTTTTTATATTTGAACATTTAAAAAAATATGTTTTTCAATTACATTTTTCTATGATGATGGAAAAAGGGAGCAAAAGTCACCTTTAATTCCTCAAATCGAGAGGCCCGTGTAAGGCCATTTTACAGTGTTAATACATGTGAAAACCCATTAACATCTGATTTACTAGGGTGGTCAGGATTTGTATGGTTTATTGCGGTTCACTCAGCACATAAGGCACGCATATTATTTTCAATTTCTGTATAGTCCCAAGTGAGTAGTAAAATTATTCTTAGCATATTAATAACAAGAATAGTGTAAAAGCTGGAGGGAGTTCTGGAATTTCTTAAGAAATTTATTTCTGCTTCTGTAACAACCTCTCAAGGCAGAAAGTTCTTAGAGTGGCACTTACAGACTTCAAGGATCATTTAAAATAAAATGTAAAACAATAAAACGTTAGCATTGTTGTGTAGCAGGAAATCACGTTAAAAACCTACATTCTCGTATCTCGGCCTTTGTGTGTAGCATGGCCCTTTGCCTCCACCATGCCCCTCAAGTCCCAGACGGGGCTGTCTTTGTTGAAATAAGAGGAACACATAGTGAAAGCAGTCATTGTAATTTATATTTCAATTAAATTCTGTTTTAACTCAATCATGTTCAACTTTAAATTGGGTGCCTACAAGAGCGGTGACGAGAGCTCTACCACTCGCTGGAAGAGGATTCACGGGTGCATGATGCCGTCGGCCTGGCTTGGGGCTCCCCACTGCCTCGCCAGACCTGGGGAAGCAGCTTCGGACAGGGCAGGAGGTCTGGAGAGGGAAGGTAACGTGTCCCTTTACTGTCACAGAGTAGTGTGGAATATAGGTAATTTACTTAGGTCATCCCTGATATACATTCTTAAATCATTAATTCAGGGGAATCGAAGGGAGGCCTAAAACAATATGGTTAAAGCACATTTTGAGAGTCAAAATGGATTAGTGATTACAGATTTTATTTATCTACTTAACTACTTTTTATTGGCATCTCTCTGAGCCAAGAACCGTGCTGGGCTCAGAGCTCACTGGTGTACAAGGCCTGCCTGGGCCCCGTATTGCCGGTGTTTACGCTCTCGTCCTGAGCGTGGGCAAACCCGGGCGTGGGGAGGGACACGCAGCCACCGTGCTGACCACGGTGACGGAAGCGACGCCAGTGAGGGGCCATCGTCCGGGCATGCCGCAGGAGCTGCTGCGGACATCCGCCAAGGCCTCTTTGAAGAGGAGAAACCACACTCGAAATAATATAAAAGGGATTTATTCATGACAATAACGAGGAAAAGAGTAAAAAGGGAGGAACAAAAAAAGAACAGCAAAATAAATAACCTTCTGAGGCAAGACATGTTTTAGTTATGGAAAGGAAGGCAGTTTGACTGCAGCGTGATCTCTTTCATTGTTTTTATTTATAATTTCTGTATTTTAGTGATATATTAAGTGTGATGTATTTATAATATATAACTGGAATAGTATGTATAAAAGTGTTAAATGCATTATTTCTTATTAATTATTATTAAATACCACTTCACTTTTTATGTATGTTAAATGAATTACTGTCCCATACAATAGGTGTTTTTGCCCCTATATAAAATCTTTAGACTGATTCAGGACTCAGAACGATTAAATAAACTGGTAAAAAAAAAAAAAATCGCCACGATAAATATCAGACGTGATTAGATTTCTAGTTTCACCTCGTCTCTATCGCGATTCCGTGTTCTTCCCAGGACTCCGTGACATGCACGACCTCAAGCAGCGATGTCTTCAGTTCCACGACAGACACACAGCTCCTACTGGCCTTCTTGTTTGGAACGCTTCTCGCTTCTCTGTGTGTCTGTTTAAATCCGAATGACCCTTCAAGCCCAGCAATGCCACCTCTTCTTCCGCAGGTCCCTTGGCAGTGTCTCAAGTTAACTCTGGATTACCACTTATCTGGAATTATTTCTCAGCCTTACTTAGTATCATTCAGTCAGAATTTAATTTTGTAA
>NW_011888856.1:5129217-5131585 GCF_000151845.1 Pteropus vampyrus
TCAGAGAATTCACTCTTTCGACAAAAGCCATGGCTACAAATCTCTTTAAGACAGGGTCTTTCCTTGCAGGAATGTGTTGGAGCAATGCTTTAAAATTCTTAGAAGTATTTTTCGACTACTTGAGAGAGTCTATGAGATGGTCCTTAAAGTTTTCTGAACTTTTAACAAGGATTTCTACAGCCACACTGTTGAGACGGTCTTTATCACATGGACATTTCTGTCTCTGTGACCCTTTTTCCATCTAGAGGGGCCGAGACTATGATGCCTTTTTTCCCCTTAAACTTAGAGACCTTCCTGACTTCTTTTTCTTTTTTCTAAGTTTCTCTTAGAATGTGGAACAATTTTTTTAGCTTATTTTTCTGATGATTATTGGCTCTGTATTACATACAACTATAGAACACCAATTGGTGCTTGCAAGAATGGAAATCTTGGCCAAATGTACCCGTTTATTTAGTATGATTTTTATTTTCCATGTTATCCCAGATAGCAGTTTTACTAAACTTTCCACAGTTATAAAATACAGATCATCTTTCCCCCAGCACCCATGAAAGATTTCCTTACTGTCCGTGTAGCTTCCATTAGCAATCTCAATGCTTTTTATCCTTCG
Source organism: Pteropus vampyrus (assembly GCF_000151845.1). Lineage (NCBI taxonomy): Eukaryota > Metazoa > Chordata > Mammalia > Chiroptera > Pteropodidae > Pteropus > Pteropus vampyrus. Next base: position 5,129,825 of record NW_011888856.1, read on the forward strand.
TTAGCCATCCTTCATTAGCCACCCTATCCTAAAGCTTATGTCATATAGTTTAAGTTTTCTTGGGTTCTATCACCTCATTCTGAAATCCTAGTCGCTGAAAACAAAATTAAGAAAAAAAATTAGCTGTCGTGATTGTGTGGCTTAACGGGGTTCAACTGAGTGCTTGGGTTCTCTTATGCAGTTGCTGTCAGATAGCAGCTGAGGACATTAACGTCTTAATTAAGCAGCATGTTCAAGGGGTATCGCTCACATTACTGGCAGCTAATATTGTTGGCTCTCATGACTCCACATGGACTATAGACAGTGCGACTTCTCTCTGTGTCCTGGGCTTTGCACGGAATTGTGACTGGGGTCTGAGAGGCTACATCACAACAGCGAGTGTTCTGAGAGACCCACTTAGAGACTGACAGTTTTCTTAGGCCCTAGCTTTATTGGCATCTATTAGTCAAACGCAAACACAGGGCCAGCCCTGATTATAGTAAAGAATACTATACGTGGACATGACCACTAGGAGGTGTGGTCAATGGAAGGACCATGTTAGAAGACCAGCTACCACATGAAAATTATTTAGTATCTTAATGTTATTTATCACACATATGCTTTATTAAGTGATCTAAAATATAGATGTATACATTTTGATTAATTCCATTGAGTGGTGTTAAGTTTTCCAGAAATAACATAAATTTTATAATAATTTTCATGTGAATATTGTTGATATTATTGGAAATTTATCTCAACTTTGCCTTTTTATTTTCAACTATAGCTTTAAAAATTATGTTATTATTGGTTTCAGAACCTCCTTAAAATAATATTATCAGTATTCTTAAAATTCTTCCAGATAATACTTATAGTTATGTCTTGTTAAATAAAAAATATGAAAATGAAATCACATACTATATGAAAACATATAGCATGGTTAGGACATAGTAAGAGCCAACAATTTTTAGCTTAAGAAATGATCTTTTCTTCCGTTTTCCTAAATGTTTTAAATTCTTTTCCTATTTTTCTCCAACATTCACTATTACCTTGTAACTATGTTGTAAAGATTAATAACTTAATTAGCAGGCATGTGGAGGGCATCTTTAAATTCTCAAAGAAATATGAGCTAAATGATGGTAATGGTGTAATGATTATTTTCAAAGGGAATAGACCTTTTTTGAGGTAACTGATTAATTGTGCCTAAATTTAGCCAATTATACTTTCTTCTGAAAAGATAATTCCGTTCTTAATAGTATCAAGGTCTGTCTTATTCATATCTTCTTAGGAAGTTTGCAGTTTTTTTGATGAAATTTGGTGATTTGCAAGCCTTTCTTTTCTGAGTTCCAAATGAACTGAGAAATTAGGTACTGATATAATGTAAATTGAAAACAACGTATCTGCTTTATTGGACCACAGTTTCTTCTTATTCTTCATGTATAAATTGAAATTACCCACCCAGGCTTACGTGTTTTTCGCCTTACAGATGAAGGGCCTCTCACCGTAAGCTCACTGAATGGAGGAGCAAAGCATGACAGAGGTCTGTGCCTTGGGTACAGATTATCTAAAAGAAACAGGGAAGGCTGAATCACACATACTCAATTTTTTTTTCCCTAAAACCTACAGCTAAGTCACTAATTTTTCTAAGATCATGAATGAACGAGGAAGTGGAAAGAGGCTACAAGATACCCTTCCCAGTACTTGCAGAAGGGCAGAATGTCCAGACATAATAGACAAAGTAGGACTATTAAAAGGAGAAAATGCTTCTCTCTACCAGAATTCTGT
>NW_011888856.1:5133035-5138934 GCF_000151845.1 Pteropus vampyrus
GATGTGAAGGTCAGGCTCAAATGTGAAATGGCAGCATAGAGAAGATGGAATACTCATCTGTGCTTGAGGGCAGTGGTCCCCATCCTTCCTGGCACCAGGGACTGCTGCTCCTGTGAGACTCTTAACCCGTCACGATCTGAGGTGGAGCTGAGGTGGTGATGCCAGCTCTGGGGAGCGGCTGCAGATACAGAAGCAGCTTCATTACCTCGCCCTCTGCTCATCTCCTGCCCTGCAGCCCGGTTCCTGACAGGCCACAGACCGGTATGAGTCCGCGGTCCGGGGATCGGGGACCCCTAATTTAGGGAATATGTGCTCATTTAGTATCTCCTGACATCGTGGATGTTAATAGTTTCTGAAAGATTGTTAGGTTTTCATTAAGAATCACAGCATTTTCTTGATTATTTGGACTTTGAAATTTAATAACACAATTGAGAAAGAAAATCAGCTGAATTTCAGTTTAAATGTCTTTTTCTCTAATTTGACCTTCATTATAAATATATAGAACTCATGACGCTCCAAGGATCTGGAGACCTCTGTACCTGTGAGGGCAGATTTCAATTTAAAAGGATTATGCTCCCAAATGCCAGAGCTGCCAGCAGCTATCTATGTGGAGCTGTTTGGGGACATTGTTCCTAAAATTATTGCTTCTAGCAGATGGCTTATTCACAAGCGAGGATTATTCAATACTTAAAATGATGAAAAAGATGGGACTTTGGGAGGCGAAAGACACAGTACCCAGCTTTTTGGAAACCTTTTATTGATATAAAATCTCAACAGTAAAGACACTAATGGGAAAATATTTCCTCTACCTCTTTTCTCAAAATGCTTCTTTTCTCCCCAAATATGGTATATATTAAAAGTCATTGACGGCATTGCGAACCACATTGAAATAATTTTCTAACTTTTTTTTCAAATACTAGACTTCTTGTTCTCAAGTGGGCATTAATTTATTAATTTCAGATTGTAATGTATTCCATGTGTCGGAAGCCAGCCGACGAAGTAATTGAGGGTACTTGAAAGGGGGAGCATGGACTGAGGAAAAGAAAGAAGACAGACAGAATTGTAGGAGGGATCACAGATTCAAGCTGTGTCCCCGAGTTTATTTAGAACATACTATTTATAACATTACAATAAGAAAGACAGTAGTCAAGAACCAAGGTTAGCCAGATTACTTAGCTAGTAGAACAATGAGATTCTCACAACTCAGAACTCTCTGCTAAACTGTAGCAAGGAATTTGTGGTGATTGTTATGTGAACAGTTACCTCCCGGTTTTTTCCCATCGCTTTACAATCTCAACTTCTTACATTGTTGTCAAGTACACAAATATCCTTGTTCCTTGTTATACAATTTCACATGTCCATAAGTGACTCCCCACATCCATGACAAATGCTTTTGAGATAATAGTTTGTTCTCTGATGAATTGTGGATAGCTCGTTGAGACAGTATCACACTAATTAAAATGCACCTATGAAAGTGTCACTATGGCCAGGACTTAAAAGATGGTTAAGACAAATTAATATTGTTGAACCCAAGAGGTATATTATCAATTCCTCTTTATGCTTTATTTCTTTCAAGGACAATTTACCCCCTGCGGATATAACTGATCTTTTAAGTTTCTTATAGTCTCCTCCTAAAGAGTACTTTAATTCACTCCTTAGCAACTTCATACGTATTTTCGCTACATTCTAAATTCTGGAACCCAAACAACATGACATAATCTCACTTTCCAAAATCATGTGGGGAATTAGAAATCAGGAAGGATTTAAGAGGAAGTAAGTTGTATTTTAGAAAAATATAGTAAACAAAATAAAACCATGACTTTCGATTGTTACGTTTACCAAATGAATTTAAAACACTTTACTTATAAAATACAACTACTTCTGTTAGAAATATTCATTGAAGAAAATGGCTAACTATTGAAAAATGGCAGTTCAAGGTTAAATTTACTATTCCTGCTTGCTATTAGTATTCTTGCAATATTTTTCTATGTTTAATATAATATGAGGATACTTATAAAATTGTGACTGCTTATTCTCTGGAAAAAAATATAGATGATAAGAAATGTTTCTCACTCTCATAACGCGTCATGTGGAGTAGCTCATACTCCCAGATTTAAGTAGAGACCGAAGAATATCAATGAACAGATAATAAGAATTGGGCTATAAAAGAATATGGCTATATTTAATTCGAACAAGTGAGGCAGTGTTATCTAATGGTTATATGCTCTGTATCTGGAATTCAACTGCCTTGCTTTCTCTATCCTTTCCAGTTGGGTAACAAAACTGGAATAGGAGTTAATTTTCTTAGGCCTCAGTTTCCCACTTATAAAATAGAGAATGTGACAACTGACTTATTGGATTGTATTGGGATCAAATAAAATAAATGATATAAAATAGGGCTTAGTTCAGTGACTGGCGCAAAATAAAGGATTAGTAAACATTTGCTTCATTATAAATAGGCAGCTCATTTCTTAACTGAGATATAACTGACATATAGCATTATATTAGTTTCAGGTGTACAACACAGTGATTCGATTTACCTGTACATTCTGAGATGATCACCACAATAAGTTTAGTTAACTTTCATCCCCACACATAGCTACAGGTTTTTTTCTTGTGATGAGAACTGTTCAGATTTATTCTCTTAGCAACTTTCAAATACACAACACAGTTCTATTAACATGCTGTATATTACATCCCCAGGACTTAATTATTTTATAACTGGGAGTTTGTACCTTTTGACCACTTTAGTCCGTTTTGCCCACCTCCCACTCCCTACCTCTGGCAACCATCAATCTGTACTCTGTATCTATGAGACTGTTTGTTTTATATTCCACATAAACGGGAGATCATACAATGTGTCTTTCTCTGACTTATTTCACTTAGCATGATGCTCTCAAGTTCCATCCATGTTGTCACAAATAGCAGGATTTCCTAATTCTCTTATGTCTAATATATATATATATATTTTTCATCTATTGATGGACACTTAGGCTGTTTTTGTGTCTTGGCTATTATAAATAATGCTTCATTGAACATGAGGGTATGTAAATTCGAGTTAGTATTTTTGTTTCTTTTGGTTAAATATGCAGAATTGCAGATACTGGATCATATGGTACTTCTAGTGTTAATTTTTTGAGGAAGCTCCACATCATTTTCCATACTGTCTGTATGTATTTACATTCCCAGTAACAGAGCACAAAGATTTCCCCGCCTCCACATACTTACTTGCCAGCACTTGCTATTTCTTGTCATTTTCATAATAGCCATTCTAACAGATGTGAGGTGATATCTCATTGTGGTTTGGATTTGTGTTTTCCTGATGATTGGTGATGTTGAACACCTTTTCATATTCCTGTTGGCTACCTGTATGTCTTCTTTGGAAAAAATGTCAATTCAAACGCTTTGCTCCTTTTTAATCAGATTTTTAAAAAAAATTCTGCCATTGAGTTGCATGATCAAGAGTCATTTTGCATTCTTCCCATTTGGCCCTGATATATTTTACTGAAGGATACATCTGGTTTTATTCTTCTCTTCAGAACATTAATTTTGAAGGTGTTCCTTAAGAAAATGGAAGGTGTTAAGATCATGTAAATATTAATAACCTGAAGACTGTTTTAGATTGTCTCTTTCATATATATATTTCACTGGAAAGAGTGTTTATAAATAATATATGGACTTAAATATTTTAAGTGATACATGCATTCTCTAGATCCAGCAAGATCTGTCTTTCCCTGTTGCCTTAGAGTTAGCTTTAATCACAGATAATAGTAAAATCTAATACATGGAGCTCCTATACCCATAAACTGTTATAAACACTTTATATATGTTTACTCAGTGAATTTCCAACGAGTGCTGTAAGGCAGTATGGCAGAAGGTCTCTAAGACGACCCCTCGTCATCTCCATCCCCTGATTCTCTCTCGTGAAATCCTCGACCCTTGAGAGTAGGCTGGACCGAGTGACTCAATCATAGCAGATAGAATACAGCAAAAATGGAGGGACATTTGTTCTAAGGTTCAGGTACCTAAGACTGTGGCCTCTTTCTCGTTCTCTTCCTCTCACTCACGTGTTTGAGAGAAACCAGCTGCCTTGTTGTGAGCTGCTCTGAGCACAGACCTAGTTATGTGGCCGGAAAATGAGGGCAGCCTCTGGCCTTCCAGCAGAGAGGAACGGAGGCTCTCAGTCTCATAATCCCCAAGAAACTGAGTTCTGTCAACAATCACATGAGTGAGTGACCTCAGATGCAGATCCTTCTGCAGTTAACCCTTGAGGTGACTGTAGCTTTAGCCAACCTCATAATAGCAGCTGAGAGAGAGAGGAGGGGAAGGGAGGGGAGGGGAGGGGAAAGGGGTAGCCTGTGAGCCAGAGGATACAGGATCCAGCTAAGCCACACCCGGATTCCTTATCCACAGCTCTGAGATCAATGCTGTCTGTAGCCATTCAGTTGTGGGGTAATTTGTTACTCCTCAATAGATAACTGATATAGGTGAGCGCTTAAGTGAAGAAACAAAGTAAGTTTCTGGCCTACTTGTTGAGACATGCTTTGGTTTAAATATTCACAGTAAGTATACTAATTCCTGCCAATTAGTGAGTCGTCTGATTCATGTAGGCATTTTTGTCTTATTGTCATCCCCTAAAATGTCTTTTACTTATGACAAAGAAAACCCACAAACAAAGGGTTTCAGGGATTGTATTCTGAGAACACACTGACCAAACATTTCAGCGAAATCTGTTGCAGGTCGCATTTGCATGCTAGCTGAGAATGTGATACTTTTCAATAAATGTTTCAAACCCAGACTTACTAGTTTGGACTCTGGAACATTTCCCAGATTTCATAGATTTTTAAAAATCCCTTGGCGAAACTATACTAGTTCATATTATTTTAACTGGATCCAGAGTCCCCTGAATTCCTCGTATTGTGCACTTTAGATGGGGATTCTGATGGAAGTAGCCTTAAGTACTTACGGGTCACAGGGGATGCTTAGTGCTAATCTCTTTATTTACATAAATGTCAATAAAATGGTCTCCCTGGAGTTCAGTGTGTGTGTGTGTGTGTGTGTGTGTGTGTGTGTGTGGCTTTCTAAACCAGATGCTCTTTCTAGTTTTCTTTCCAATGCTTTCAAAGTCAAGTCTGTTGAAATGTTGTATAAGTGAGTATATTTTATAGAGTTTGTTTTTCATTACTCAGCAATCAGAAATAAGAGCAAGAACAAAAGACAACATTCCAATGATGTTTTCTGTTATAGGTTTCAGAGGCACCGAATTATTTTTCTCCTTAACTCTTATGCTAGGTGAATGGATTCCTCAGGGATGTCACTGCCAGATATGACCAGCCTTGCTCAAAGTCCCAGTTTGCAATACAAATTTTAACATTTTGTGGGATCACTCCCCTGCCTCCCCCAAAAAAACCCCAAAATACAGGTGACAGTTATTTCCTTTAATAATGCACCTTTATTCTCATTCTCTCATATTCTCTCTCCCTCCACTACCCGTCTCACCCACCCCACACACACATTCAGTCACAGATATTTTGGGCGGGGCTTTTAGTTTGAAGAACAGAAATTAGCTGTGGTTAATATGGGCAGAAAAGCTGATTAAAAAGAAGTTACAAAAAAATTCCGTGGACAGTCACAGGGATCCCTGGGGATCAGGTGACCTGGATTGGAAGCCATTTAGCAAGAAATGATTTCCAGTTTGATGATGTCCTCGGGCTGATCTTATAGCTGGATTCAGACACCGAAGCCTGTGCCAACAGTGCCTCCAATACCGGCGGTGCCATTTGCCTCTGGATTTGGGATGCTGTGTCTATGCTCCACTCTTACATGCAGCAAAGAGGATGCACCTGACACTGTCACTCTCTCTCCCAGGATGAACGCTGTGTGGCTCTCACGACTTCAC
>NW_011888856.1:5140034-5144147 GCF_000151845.1 Pteropus vampyrus
ACACACACACACACACACACACACACACACCTGGGACCTAGGAGTGTAAAACTTGTATTTTGTTCTCAATTTTCTAACCTTTAATTCTGTGAAGAGCTGGACTTCAAGTTTAAAAAAAGTCTAAATATAGGATGACTATATAGCTAAACCGAAGTCCTGAGCAGTAGACAGGTGAGTTTGTAATAATTTTTAGTCAGTTTTTAGAACAATTCAATCATAAGAAAACAAAACACATAGCAAGGAGGTAACACGTGGTGTAGAGGGGTCAGTGAAAGCAATAAGCTTGTCAGACGGTGTAAGTTAGTTTTCTGTTTGGTTTTAAGAATCCATGTTGGGATCTAGTTTGATAAACAAGATATTGGTTCTGGGTCCTTTAAAATTTATTCCAAACATAGTGATACTGGCACTCTTCTTGCCCTGGAGACTTGAATAATCTGAAACAATGTTGACAGTTGTCCAATTATAGAATATAGAAATAATAGAATAAAAACTGAATTAATACAAAAGTACCGTGTACGCTTTACCCATCAGGCAAAAACATTACTTCCCTAATATAGAATCTTATTTCCGTGGACTGGGTATTACTATAGAGAAATAGAACATTGAGTAATAGAAGTTAGAGCTTTTTCAATTTTAAGAATGAAAACCTAAATTATCAGGTAACAGTTACCAAAGGAGTTAGTCAATTTTCTTGTGTCTCCTGAAGAAATATATATATATATCTTATAAACTTGATAAGATCATAATTTTCAAACTCTTTAAGGTCATGCTGAGGAGACACAGTGTGACGCTCTCCTGTGAATGTGTGTGATATGGGATCGGTGGCTGTTAGCCGCACGGTGACAGGAAGGTTAGGGTGATTGATGAGGAACGGGGGTGAAAGGCACTTGGCAGGTTATAACATTTTTATAAATGTGTGTGTCCTCTGAGGAGCCGCGGCCCCTTCCCGGCCTGTGGAACTCGCCACGTTGCAAATTAGCGCCGACTTCCCAGGCCGCTGCCCTCGGCGCAGCCCTTCGCCGCGAGCCTCGGCTTCTTTAGACAGGCCATTTCCTCAAGTGACAGCTGTCCTTAGTTCCTCCTCCATCTCCTTACAGCCTGGCTCGTGGCTTTTCACTTTGCGTGCTCTTAGGTTGGGGGGAAAGTCTAGAACAGCCAGATCCCTGCTGGCTGCACACGTGCTTCGTTTCCACCCTGGTCGTGTAACAAGCCTTTGGGGGTTTTAACATTTTTTCCCACTTCTACCCTGCCTCATATTTTCACTCAAACCTACGTTATTTCTTCGATTTTACCTGAGCACTTTATTAAAATAGTTATACCACGGGTGACTGCAGTCTGGGTAACGTTTGTGGGGAGAGGCGGCGTATACATCGTCGCTGTCCGGAGTCGTGGTGCTCCAGGACCTGGACAGGGCGAGCAGCAGAAAGAGGCTTCACGGACGGGCCAGGTCCATGCCCATAAAGGAAGCTAAGGGACATGGCTTCTTGTTGAGAAACCAAAGTTCAACGCCAGGCAGAGCAAATAACTGAGCAAAAGCCAGACACCCGCAAGGAAGTGAGTGGACAATTCCGATGAGAGTCGGTGTCCGAGGACGGGGTAGTTGAGTGACGCTCTGTGCCCAAGCGCTTTGGTCCAAGATGCTCTTCACAGGCGTCTCTCTGTTCCTAAGGGCAACGGCCCGACTTGAAACGCTCCCGTCGTCCCGAAGCCACCACCCCACGCAGGGCGGGGACGGGTTTCCTCAGGTGCCCGCAGGGGGTGGCTTCAGTTTGCCTTTGCGCGCTCCGCCTGCGTGGCATGGCGTTTCCCGGAGATGCAGAGTTGGTGGACGTACAGGTGGCAGCGGCTCGTACAGAAAGGAGACCAGCACAGGGATGAAGAGGAAGAGCGTCACTTTTTCGAGGATGTCTGCCTTTGCCTGTGTATCATTGCGTGGACCTGCTTGAACGTGATTCTGTGCAGAGTGAAAAGTGTCCCTTGGTGAGCTCGCCACAGCGGAGCCTGGCCGGAGGGCGGTTGATGCTCAGAATAAGGAACGTGAGCCCTGCGGGCTGTTTAGTGCAGGTGCAGCATGTACTCATGGGTCACGCGTGCTCGTGGGTCTCACGTGCTATGGGTCACGCGTACTCATGGGTCACACATACATGGGTCACATGTGCAGTTCTTGAGGGTCCGCGTGTTGCTTCGAACAGGTTCGTCAGCAAAGGCAGGTGACGAACGACCGCGCCAGCCCGGAGAAACCGCCCACGTTCACGGACCAGGTCTTGTCAGCGGTCGTTTCAGTTTGTTCTCGACTAGACCGCATCACCGCAAACTTCCCCACAAAAAATAATTTCCGAGGGCCGTGTCCCGTTTTACTTCAGACTTACTTAGGTTAGGATATCTTGCTGATTTTTTTTTTTTTTTTGCCTGATACATAAGAAGCGAATCTGTATAACTCCTCAAAAAGGCCTGCTCGTCTGTCTCCAGCTCGGCTGACGTGAAGCGTTCATGTTTTCCTCTCAGCTACTGTCGTCCATTGCAGACATCTGACCTCTTAAGTAAAGTTTCTAAGGCTTGGGAGACAATTCGATGACTAGAAACTCCCTTTCTCAAAGAAAAAAAGTGGTTGTCCGGCTCTCAGGAGAAAGCCCAGGAGAGGCAGCCATTGGAGATAAGGTCGTTTTAGGCTCAAGGCCCTAAACTCATCCCGGGAGCGTCTCGTAGTGTAAATTAGGTGTCTGCTGTAATCAAAATAAAGAAGTCTCCACACGACCTATTCCACACCCAGTCTGGTATTTTGAGAAATTTCCTGCTTGTACTGGAAGTAATCATAAAAAAATATTTAAATCTTAAATGCAGTCTCTTAAGAAAACAACAAAAGCTATTATTTTTCTAATGCAGAGAAAATTGCTTAAAAATTCTCTTTTCTCTAGTGTTTCTCTCAGATCTAACAGAAACTTCTCTGGAACCCTCTCTTTCCTCTTGCAAAAGTCCCAGGAAACTCTTCATCTGCTTAGCCTGAGTTCATCCCGTCTCCTCCCAGTCCCCATTTGGGCATCAGTTCCGCCAGTGGCTTTATATACTTTCCAAAAAAAAAAACAACCCCAAAATATTTTGATTTTGTGCCTCTCTATTTTCCCAGTCAGTTATCACCCAGATTCTAAACAATGAAGAGACAGAAATTGAGCAGGGAGTCAGAATTCTCCTTAGTAGAGAGACGATGTGCTAATTCTTTATTTTCTTGTCACACAAGCTAGCTCCCAGATTTCTCACTTCTTGAGTAAATAAGTGTACTGTATACCTATTGACTCTAGGTTGTACCAGCCTCATCTGAATTCAAAGCTGCTAATACTGGATATTTGACTTTGGGCAAGTCAGACAGTTTTCTCCTCTTGAAGATATTAATAGCTACCACTCAGGAAGGTTGACAGCTTACACGGGTACTGTTGGAACAGGGTCTGTTATGAATGAATGGCACATGGTTAGCTTGCAGCAAGAGTTAGTGCCCTTGGCATAGGGCTCTGTGAGCGAGAACAGTTATACACAGTAACAATTATGATGATGATTCCAACACACAGATCTGGGCACATAAGGCAAATTTAAAATTTGTCCAAGGACATTGGTCACTTTTACATTTGACCTTGAATTTCATAATGCTCATGGTGTAAATAACTTTAAAAGGTTTAATATTCAAATACTAAAAAAAAATGGAGAAAATCGATTTTAACATGATCATTGGTAAATTGCTTACCATACGTGAGGCCGGATATTTTAACGAGGTGTTTCATCATCACAATTACTTACTTTGACAAAAACGTTTGGACATGATCAATGCTAAACTCTCACTTTTTTAATAACTATTTAATATTCTCACCTTCTAAAATTAAACGTTACCTCGATCCCTATTGACTTTCACTTGCCTTTGCCTCTTTTTGTAGTTAATTTTAAAAAGTAATTCTCATAAGTGTGAAATTATCATTCAGATTATTTCAAAATATTAGTGATCAAAGGAAACGGTCAAGTAATTTTTACGTCAACCTATTCCTCAACGAGAGCAGTCCTAGTGTACTTTGCATTAACGTGTTTATATCTGAAAATAAAACAGCCACCTGCTGAGTCAGTGAGCAGAGA
>NW_011888856.1:5145017-5149228 GCF_000151845.1 Pteropus vampyrus
ATGTTTTTAGGCTAACGAGAAGAAAAAAAATATTACTGATTGATCCACGTAGGTTAAACACCTGCCTGACATTTGATATTTAGCTGGAGGCAAAATGCACTTCCCTTTGATGCCAAGGACATTCCATGGTAATCCAACCCCCACAAACCTCCGCGTGCCCATAGTGAGGTGGTGAGGGGAGAGAAGAGGCAAACCTGAGTGGCAACTGCAGAGCAGTCAGGTGTCAGTCGGGTGGCCAGGTCAGGTGCAAGTCTCAGTCCTAAAGAAATAGACCTTCCTCAGTGCTATAAAGAAGCATTGGTAAAGTTATAGAAAGATCGAAGAGGGAGAACATTTTGGCAGATGCTAACAGAAGCGTAATATTGGTAAATTCCTACTGCTCTTCTTTCCATTTGTTCATTATTTATTATTTGTTATTCACTTATTCCTACTTCAAAGATTGATTTTGGTCAATTTACAATGGAAGGTACAGCCATTTCATTTCTGTGATCTAACCTCCTGAAATTCAACAGGCTTAAACCATATATCTTTTATTAACTGGCTCCTACAAATCCATTAATCTACTTGTCTCTTCTTTTGCCAGTACCATACTATCTTGATTAATCTTGTAGTAACTCTTAAAATTGGGCATTGCAAGTCCTCCAACTTCATATACCTTCTGCAATACTATATTGGCTCGTCTAGATACTTTGTCTTTCCATATAAGCTTTAGAATTCACTTGTTAACATCTATAAAATAGCTTCCTTAGATTTTAATTGAGATCGTGTTAAAGGTATATATCAATTTGAGTAGTATTGATGTGTTAAAGATATTGAGTCTTCAGTCCATGACCACAGTATATCTCTTCATTTATTTATTTCTTTGTTTTTTTTCAATGTTTTGAAGTTTTCTGCATGTAGTTCAACATGTATTTTTGTTAGAAGTATACCTAAGCATTTTATTTTTTGAGTTGCTTTTGAAATGGTGTATTTTTTATTTCAAATTTCAGGCGTTCATTGCTGGTATATAGAAAAGCAATGGACTTTTTGTCTATTATCTTGTAAACTGCAGCTTTGATATACATGCTCTTTTAGTTTGGGGAGGATTTTTTTGGGGGGGTCAATTCTGTGGGAGTTTCTATATAGACAATCGTATTGTCCATAAATACAATTTTATTTCTTCTTTTCCATTCAGTATATCTTTTATTTCTTTTTCTTGACTTATTGTCTTATTTCTTTTTATTGTATTATTGTTTTGTTGACTTCCAGGACAACGTTTAATTGGAGTGGAGAAAAAGAACATCCTTGTCTCGTTCCTGATCTTTGGTGGAATGTGTCCAGTTTTTCATGTTAGTTGTAGGTTTTATGTAGATGTTTTTCATCAAATTGAATACTTCCCCTTGATTCTGAGTTTAATTTGAGATTTTTTTTTTTATCATGAATGGCTGTTGGATTTCATTAAATGTTTTTCTCAATCAGTTGATATGATTATACATATGATTTTTCTGTTTATTCTGATTACGTTGATTAATCCTCAATTGTTGAGTCAACTTTGTTTCTCTAGAATGAGTCTCACTTGGTCATGGTGTATGGCACTTTTTACACATTGTTGGGTTCAGTTTGCTGATATTTTTTAGGATTTTTATGTCTGTGTTCATGAAAGACATTGGTCTATAGTTTTCCTTTCTTGCAACATTTTTATCTGTTTTGATATTAGAGCAATGCCGTTCTCTGAGAACGAGTTATGAGTTCCAAATGCATCTTCTTCTGAAAGAGATTTTAGAGAATTGGTGCCATTTTTTCCCCTAAATGTTTGCTAGAATTTACCAGTGAAATCAAATGGGTTTGGTGAGTTATTGGTTTGGAAAGTTACTGGTTCTGATTCAGTTTCTTTAATCAGTATAGTATTACTCAGGTAATTTATTTATTTTATATGAATTTGAGTAGTTTGTGTCTTTCAGGGAATTGGTCCATTTTATCTAAATTATCGAATTTGTAGGTAGAGCTATTTATATTCTTTGATTATCATTTTAATCCATTGGATTGGCAATGATGACCTTTCAATTATGATGATAATGTGTGTCTTCTCTCTTTTCATATTGGTTAGCTTGGCTAGAAGTTTATAAATTTTCAAAGAACTACCTTTTAATTTTTTAATTTTCTCAATCGTGTTCTTGTTTTCAATTTCATACTTAGTGCTTTACTTTTAATTATTTTTTCTTCTCCTTGTTTTAGAGTTAAATTGATTTCTCTCTCTCTCTCTTTTTTTTAATTGGAAGCTTAAGTTGTCGATTTTAGATTTTTCTTCTCTACTATATGTAGTAAATATTATACATTTCTCTTTAGGCATTGTGCTGTTTTTACAGCATAACAATAATTTCTATAAGTTGTATTTTCATTTTCATTTAGTTCAAAATTCTTTTCATTTCTCTGAGATCTTAATTTACTTTTGTGTTCTTTAGAAATGTGCCATGTAATTTCTAAATATTTGGTGATTTTTCAGCTAAATTTCTGTCATCGATTTCTACTTTAATTCCATCGTGGTCAGTGAATATACTTTGTATGATTTCAATTCCTTTAAATTTGTTGATATGTTTTATGGCCCAGAATGTGGTCTATTTGGTCAGTGTTGCATGTAAACTTGGGAAGAATGACTATTCAGCTGTTACTGAAGAGAATATTCTAAAATTATCAACTCTCTTTATTGATTTTTCTACCCATTTGAACTATCGATTACTGATTATGGTGTTTTAATTTCCAGCCATAATTGTGGATTTGCCTATTTCTCTTTTCAAAACAGTCTGCTATAATTCTTAAACTTGTTCCTCCATAGGCAATTTCTCTACCATATCCCCTGCACTTCTTTTAACGTGATCTCATAGTCTTTTTTTTTTTTCTTTTCTTTTTTCTTTTGCTATTTATATGCTTAGTGTTCTCTGGTCTTCTTTTATCTGTGGTTTGGTGTCCAATATTAATTATTAATTGTGGAAAGGTCTCAACTATTGCCACTTCAAATATATCTTCTGCCCTGTACGTTTTGTCTTCTTGTTTTCCAAATGTTTGAATGGCACATCTTTTGAAATTGCCCCCGAAGTTCTTGGAATTTTTTTCATTGTTTTTCTCTCTTTACATTTAAATTTTGGAAGTTTCTGTTGCTTTATCTTCGAGCTCACTGATTCTTTCCTCAGCTACTTCAAGTTTGCTTTTGAACTCCATTAATAACATTCTTTATTTCTGTATCATGTTTTTTAAAATCGTTTTTCAGTATTTTGGATTCTAAATTCAAATTTTCATACTTCTGCTTCCATTATCCATGTATTATTACATATTTAATTTTTCCTTTTGAGCCCTTAACATATTTATCGTAGTTATTTTATATCCTTGTCTGATAATCCTAACATCTGTATCATATCTGAATCTAGTTATAATTTTTTTTTCTACAGTTCATGTTTTTTTCCTTGCCTTTTGATGTGTCTTGGAATTTTTTTGTTGAAAGTCAGACGTGATATTTTGGGTAATAGGAACTGAGATACGTAGGCCTCTCCTGTTTTGGATTTGCTGCTGGTGTCCTTGCTAGATAATCCAAATTCCTCGAGGGTCTTTGTTTTTGTCTTTCTTCTCAACTTTGGGCTTTAAGCTCTCCTCCTCAGAGAGTGTTTGCATTTTGCCACTCTTTCAGCTCTAATCCACTGTGATCATACTAGAGCCTGTTGGTAAGCTCTAGTATGGTTGGTAAACTTATCATACGTTGACTACATGGGTAGTTACCCTGCCCCCAAATAATCCAGTCCTCACCACATAAGGCAATAAATAATAATATGTAGAATTTTTATAGTTCTTACTGTGGGTCAGTCACCAATCTCAGCACCTTGTATGTATTTACTTGTTTGTTCCTCATAAATATTTGCATTTTATAGTTGAGGAAACCAAGACACAGGTTAAATCATTTGCCCAGGGCCAATAGCTGATAAGTGGCAGGTCAGGATTTTGTCACTGAGAAGACTGCATCTTGAATAATTAGAAATTTGGATGGATGAATGGATATTAGACAAATGAGCCTTCGTTTTTCCAGATAAAGGCATAATTTTAGCTTGTCATCGGTTTCTCATGTCACCATGACAGGGCAATAAATAGCAGTGTTTCCACAACAACTTAGTGTGTTGTGTAGCCGCCATTTCTGTGATTGTTACCTGACAGCAGGTCAATACTTGTTACTTGTGAAGGTTTTCATT
>NW_011888856.1:5151433-5169189 GCF_000151845.1 Pteropus vampyrus
ATGTTCATTTGTTTGTTCATTATCAATCTTCCTTCACTAGAATTAAGTTCTATGCAGACAAGGACATGTTTAACCGTTTAGTGTGTAGGGTAATATGTGGTATTTAGACGCTGTTCAGTGGTGTTAATATAAAGACTGAGAGGGAGCAGGGGAGGGAGGGAGGGATGGGAAAAGGGAAGGAGGGAGGAAGGAAAAGCTTGCAAAAAGGTAAAACATGTAGAAGTTCGCATCTTTAAAAGTAAAGTAGACACAATAATTCTGGTTTTATTGCTTACAGAGTTAACAGGTTTTTCTCATTAAAAAAAGTTGATGCTGTTATGGCATCATCAGTTGATACCGTGCGAAGCAGCAGAGATGTGCATTCAGTGTTGCAAAGCTCTACGGTTGAGTGTGTGGGGAATGCCGGTTTAGTCATCGTCAGTGTGGTACTTCTCTAATCTGGGATCTAGTGTATAGCAGGAACTACTCATTCTTCTTGGTTTTTCTTGAGTATAAGGAACTGTGTCCTGAAGGTTTTGCTATTCAAAGATACCAATGCATTTGTACCCACATTTCTTATCTGCTTTCTTAATTTATAATCTCTATGTTTTCCATATTCAACTCCTCTTTACCAATAGGTACCATGCTTACAAACTTCTGTTTATTATAAATGCGTCTGATGTCAAGTAGATTTTGAACAAGATCCAAGCAGACAAATATGACCCAGTGACTATGCCCATTTGGCAGAGCTCTCCATGTCATGTGAGACAGATATCAAGTTTATAAATCTCCTGGTGCCTAGAAACAGCTGCTCACGATTTTGGTGTATATTTTCACTGTGCTATTCAGGTCAGAAATGCTCTCTTCTTATCTAAAATCTTTAATTTTCCACAATAAAGGATGTATACTTTCATCTAAGTCTGTACAACACTGCGTCTTATTAGGTCAGGCCTGAAAGGAAGTATAAAAATCACAACTTTTATCATGTATTACCACCTGATTTTTAAGAAATAGCCATCAAAATTTCCCTTGGTTATGAATATTTGGAATCTATAGGGCAGACATGAATGACAGTCAAGAAAAAACAGGGTCATAGTAGGCAAAGATTTGACAGACTGATGGAGAGGACGTTTTCGATAGGTGAAAAAGAAGTTTCTATGAAAGACCTGAAAAATGAAATCTAGCATGCTTAAGACATTTTACTAACTCAGTTCAATATCATGAATATTGGATTTGATTCTTTGAGGCACCCTTTCTTCACGTTCCTATTTCGAATCTAGAAGATTAGGCTAAAGTAGAGTATGTTTCTTTACATCTTATTATCAAATATTATTAAATAATGTATCTTTTCAGTAAGCATTTATTGTTTGTTATTAGATGCATAAGCATTTAAGTTGTGAGACAAATGGACCCTACCTAGTGAATTGCTTCAGCACGCTCCTCTTGTGGTTCACGTGGGGTCCGTCTATCTGGTGGGCTTAGTCAGCAGCTACAAAAGCTAAGAGATTCCTCTTCCTTTGCACCTAAAGATACTTCATAGGGTAAATAATGTGGGCACTTCAGTCATTTTTCTATCCTGTTGTGGAAATGGTGGGTGGGATGATGGGTCTCTGTGACCACACACAGATGCTCTCCCAGATGTGCAAGTAGCAGACACAGAGCCGAAAGGAAAGCAGAAAGATCTTCTATTTTCTTAACCTCCCAGAAGAATTTGTGATCAGCTCATCACTGAATCCATTGACTTGATATAATTATAATTCAAACCAATCTACAAGAACCATTTACATTTTAATGATGATGGAGCTCCAAAGTTATCATTATTATTTATAAAAGTCATCATAACTATAATTAACTTAGACTAAACTGCCTCTTTGTTAACGACTTAGCCAAAAGTCACACTTGGATGCATTTGGCTCCTTTTAGTGAGCAGCATATGATGGAATGAACTCTTTAAAAGATTCTTTCTGGGTGTAATTTAATAGAGAGTTTGCTATATATCATTAACAATGATGGTATGATTGTAGCATTTATTTTTATATAGTTTTTAAATTTTAAATTGGAGAGAGAGTGTGTGGAGACAGAGGGATAAATTCTTTATTCAGATGTAGTGGGGCTGGAGAAAGAAAGATTGAAGAAAAGAAAGATTACTCACTTTTTAAATGATTACGTTGTGGTTTCTATTATATGGAACTCCTAATTTCTACAAGAAGAGAGTAAAACTTGTAATAATTCAATATCTAGGGATATATCTATCTACCTATCTAGGTATAGACAGACAGGTAGGTACAGGTAGGTACAGGTAGGTATAGACAGATAGACAGACAGAGAAGTGGGGTAAATGGACGAGATATAAGGATCCTGAAAGGACGGTAAATGGATTGTTATTAAAGTTTCCTGTTACTACAGAACTAAAAGTTAAGTCAGTTAAAGTTAAGAAATAAAAGTTAAGATTAACAGTATGGGTTATTTTTAAAAACAACTTTACTCTTAATCAAAGAGATATATAATTATAAAGTAATAAATTTATGGTTTATAAAATGAGTTGCCTTAGCTTATTGACTTAACATAATCATTATAGAAATATGTTTACAGGAAAACAATTAGCCTTTCCCTCCATAAATATGTATCATCTCCTCTCAGAATAACCCTCAGCCTCTGCTGAGTATTGTGATATTTTTAACCCTTTTATAAGCAGTACCCTGAGATTTTAGTAAACGTCAGTGTTTTTTCCTTAACTTAAGCCATGCATTTAAGAAAAAGTAATTTATTTACATGAAATCCTGTTATGTTTAGAATTATTCCCTTAGTGGCTAAAATATGTCCAATTCCAGATCCTATTAGAACATAAAGCAAAATAAAGTCAGTTGGCAAAATAAATAAATAAATACATAAATACGATGGCATACATTTAGTTTCTGTATCTGCCCAAATTATGTGGAACGTTTATAAACCCCATATTCTGCTCTTGATGGTTGATAGGTGGACCAAAGGACATCTTGTAATTTATACAGCTGGCAAATTCAGGGGGTACTCCAGTTACATTTGGGTTTAATTTAATCCAACTGTCCTTCAGCTGATGAATAAATAAATTTGGGTGCATCCATACAATAAAATACTTGACAACAATTAAAAAGGAACTACTCATGCACGTATCATGAATGAATCTCAGATGAATTATTCTAAGTGACAGATGCTAAATCCGAAAAGCTACATATAATATGATTTCATTGATATTGATCTATTGATATCACATTCTAGAAGTGTCATTCATATACTAGAAATGACAAAACTAAAAAACAGCAGATTAGTCAGTAGTTGTCAGAGGCGAGGGCTGGCGGAGGGAGTTGACTGTGAAGGGAAGTTTTTTTCAAACACTCTCTACCTTGACTGTGGGATTGACCACACTATGAAGTGTGAATTTCATGGTGTGGAAGTTATACCTGGGCGGGAAAAAAACACTAAACAAGTAAACAAACAAAATAAAACAAAAAACCCAACTCTGACACTATATTATTAACGTGCAAGTAGAAGTGAGGAATTTGCCAAGTGTATAATGTAATAGCATTCAGAAAATACAAATGACTACAGATCTATAAGCACAAGCAACCAAAAGACTCATCCAGTTAAAACCGTCAGTGATGTCAATAGAAAATTTACAAAAATGAGAATCTGCATGGCTAGTAAACAAATAAAACTGTGCACAGCTACACTTCTAATCTGAGTATTAGAAAATACCACAAGCAATGAACGTTTTTCTTCCTGCTGGAGTAATCAGATAATGAGAGGTTCCTGCGAATGGGGAGGAAAAAGTACTAAAGGAAAATTTATTCTTACACAACAGGGCATCTCTTCAAAGTGACAAAACCTTTTAGATATATCTTTTAGTGTCCAGTAAAATTGAAAGTAAGAATACCCAATCACTCAGAAATTTTGCTAAATATTTATTCCAGAGAAATTTTTGTAGATTTTGTAGGGGCAATGTGTACATAAAATATTTATCAAAGCATTACTTATAACAGGGAAAACTGAAATCACCGAATCCAGTGCTGTGAAAAGCATGTCTGATTCTGGTAACTTTAACAATACTTTAGTTTCCTCATCTGGAGAATTGTGCTTTATGTAACTCATGGTGTCATCTGGAATGAAATACTAAATCAGGACCTAGAACACAGTAGGATATTGATTAGAATCATTGACACTCATCTTTAAAGACGAGACCAAATGGGAAGATATTTTATGTGATCGAGAATGAGAATAATTCTCGTTTACTCCTTTGCTTCCTTAGGATTACTGTCGTCATCTTTTTTAAAGCCCTAATGGTGTCTCACTTGGGGAGAGTAGCAAGGATCTTTCATCCTCCCTCACCCAAACGTGGATTTCTGGCAGTCACTGTTAGTAGGAACGCGTCTCGGTTTTGATAGCTAATACCACCTCTCTTGGCCCTTGATTAATTTTTGAATGGGATTCAGATGTTTTATAATTCAGTTATTATCTTAAAAATGTAAAGCCAGAGAATTCTATTTATTCGTAATTTAAATCTCGAATGGTTACCATATAATCCCCCTGGATCACGTTGTCATCCAGGAGAAGGTTGATTGTTAGAATATGCCATGTAAAACTTCTCAACTACAGTAACTGCCATTTACATTTCTGGAAATTTTATCTAATTTGGAGTGTGAAACGCACATTTCTTCTCCATTCCTAATATCATGTTCAAACGTTTAAATGCCCTTAGTGACTAGAAAGTAATTCCAAATTTCATGTTCTCCATACTTAATCTTGTCTATATTTTTTGTTTTATATTTTTTTCTAATGACTCGAAATGATTTAGAGAATATAGCAAAAAATAAAAATCCATTTCCACAACACTTAACCTCAATCAAGACATTTTCCTGAGTTATTCAGATAAAACAAAAGTCCATATATTCAGACTAATTTAAATAATTATTCCAATTTTCACTTCATTTTATGTATACCTACCCTTGTCATATACCTTTTAGACCAAATTTGTCCAATCCCACTTCATGCTAGCTATTTTTAATTTTTATAACATTATCTAAGATAAGTATAGGAAGAAACAATTTAGTTAATGAGTAAAATGGAAAATATAGCTAATGAATATGATTATATAAATTACTGTCAAAACACAGATATTTTTGAAAATGAAAGGAGGTGCTAACCAGGCCAGATGCAAGGACAACTGGTATAAAAAACTGGGGCTTTCCTGGGCAAACTGAGACATATTTATACCAGTGATAAATAATTCACCGCAAGCACACACAGATCCTGTAAATTTATTGCAAACTGCACTAGCTAAAGTGTCCTACATTCTGATGCATATATTTTCACTTATTTGGGAACACTTTGTTATTCTTTCATTTAGTTACATTTATTGGTTTCCAAGACGGGAGCTAGGTATTAGGGTCCAGCACTGAAGAAAACAGATCCCATGTCTACTTCATGGACATCTCAAGCTTTCCCTTTTAATAAAAATATTAACACTTTATGACATGGCCAATGTTTTAGGAGGTAGCACATGGATATCCATAACTAAGTTGTCCTGTTTAGATAGAAAAATGTGTAGTAAAACTGATTTTAAACAGATAAAAATTTAAAAGAAAATCTATGCTTCCAAAATGTCTGTTGCTTTTCAACTAGTTCTTTTTAGAGCTTATCTTCAGAGAACTAATAAAGTATAGCTACCTCATTAAAGAAGAAAGAAATAGATAAAGATCTTAATCTGTGAGAATATCCTTGAAAGAGAAAATGTTTATCATAAGTGATTAAAGAAAAAATACAACTGGACAGTGATAGAAACATGAGAGACAGAAACTAGAAAACAAAAACAATAACGTTGTTGCAGTTAGAGTTCCTAAAAATTATTTGAAAAAGATTTTCGGAATTCTACTTCTTTTTCTTCCCAGAATCTCTTCATATAATATTCCTCACAGCTCCTGATTTCTACTCTTAAATGACGGGAACAATCATTCTCCAGATCCGCGTTTACCAATGGTAACGAACATATCTATTCAAACTCTCTTTGTGTATTTGATAAGAAATATTGCTGTTACCTCAGTAAAAGAAGTTTCTTAAAAAAAAAAAAAAATTCCACAAACCGTTTAACTGAGTAGAACACACAGCAGTACCGTGTGTTTTTGTGGAGACCTCAGTTCCAGTCCTGGATTAGTCACTGATTGACAGTAGTTTCTTATCTAAATAACTTTGCCCCGTTGGACCTTAATTTTGTGTGTGAAGAGGTTGAAATGAGCCTCTGCAGCTCCTCCGGACTCGAACATCTGGTGAGTCACTTTAATATAGTTAGAAAATTTCTCAGCTCCTCTCTTTTATTATTTTGTCTCTGAATGTTTTTCATCTCTAGTTTTCTAATTTTTCTTTGTTTTCATAGAGAAGCTTCTGAAAGATAAATTTCATGTATTTTTCCGCATCAAAAACTCTCATCCACTAACACTTCAGCTGTAATATGGCTCTTTTCTTACCATTTAACTGAAGTTGTTATTATTTTTTTAGGTCGCCAAAGACCTTTTTGATACTAACTCAAGAGAGAAGTTTGTGATTTCTTAACTCACATGAGCTCTTGGCGGGACATGACCTTTTGGGGTACTTTCTCTGTTTTGAAGTTCTCTTAATCATGATGGTCTTAGTGATTTTTTTTTTTAACTTTTTTTTTTTTACATCTCTACGCTGTCAATTTTTTCTTTCTCTACCTTTTTTTTAAATATTGGTATTCCACATATCCATGTTCAATCCTTTTTCTACTAATGCTATCTAAGCTTTATCCATATCTAGAAGTTCAATTTCCACTTATTCTTATGTTCATAAATCTCTATCACTAGACTAAATATTTTTAGGTTATGTTTTAACACATATGCAACAAACATTCATCTGAATATACAACAGATACCTCAAGTTCAACAAATGTAATAAAGACCAAATTAACTCTCCACACTCAAATGTATTCCTCCTGGGGTGTCTGTTACTGTTGTATACGGTACTATTTAGTGGCCTGGGTCTCTAAATATTATTAATTTTGTCTACTTAAAAAAAAAATCTCAAACTATTCTCTTTATACCCACTATAATGACTTGGGCTTGCCTATTATTCTTTTTATTTATATGTTAATAATGCAGTAGACCGCTGACAAGTCTCTTGTTTTCCACTCTGACTGCTGTCTAAAATGTTGGCATAGCTTGAGTTTTCGGAAACGATGAATTTATAAGTCTTTTTCTGCTTGGAATTCTTTAGTGTCTTTTCTTGTCCTCTAAGATAAAGTCAGAATTACTTAACATAGAATAAAAAACCTTCCAGATTTGGCTCTTGCTCATCCATTCTCATTACCCCACTACATAGCAGGCTGTAATTATTCACACATACGTGTTTTTTCCTTTGAACTGTGAGTCCCTTGGTGATGGGGTCTATAAAATGTCTTCTGAGCCTCAAATCCTAGAACAGTGTCCTACATCTAAAATACATCCAAAAGATGTTAATTATGTTAGTTATTCATTCAAAGATAGATGATCACATTTAATCAAAGTAAAAATAGGATTAATGCCCACTCAATGTTATATAGAGTAATAACGCTATCAAAGATCTAGGCACCTGAGCTCTCATCTTGAACTTCTGATTGATTAGTTGTGTAACTTGCGCCAAATCACATCATTTCCCTGGGCCTCAGTTTCGTAACTCTACAGTGATTTCGTAGTGTTAGATATTTTCTCCAGCATCTTCTAGTTCTGACTTTCTACGCGATCAGGTACTGCTCCGTAGTTGTAATTTAACGAGACACAGTAACTTTTCAGTGCTCCAAGGAACAATTTCCTTAGCACTCAGACGTAGTGTTTCACGCCGGTGTCTGTCCTGTATCTGAGTATATCTTGCCGCAGGGAAGGCCGGCTTACCGTGCTGTGATGGCAGAGAATATTTTGTCATTTGCATTAGTCTTATATAAGGTGGAAAAATGGTTCCATAACTCCAGTGGATTTATTTCCCGCTAACTTTAAAAGCTAAGAAATGCTTGAAAATATATCCCCAGTGTCACTGATTAGAACGCCCTTTGGAGACAGATTTTCTCTAAATGACATGTGAAAGCTTGCTAAGGGCAAAGAATAGGAGAATGCAGTTATCCAGTGAGTCATTTTATAATTTCAGAATGAAATTGACCACCTGTGTGATAAGTTTTTTTGTGGGACAAACAGGACAAGGTGAGTTTTCCCCAGCTGCGAGCAAAGTACCTATTAGCAGTTTAGTAAAGGGAGGGATAACCGTCTGAAAAATTATAGGCTCATTTAAATAACGAAATGTGCTCTAAAGATATATGCCAAGATTTTGGTGACAAGACTAGAAAGAATTATGGGTAAATTAATAAATAGGAACCGAGTTGGGTTTATGAGGCATGAAATAATTGCAGGCAGTATGAAGAAGAGTTTTATGTTAATGCAGACTGATAGCGATACTCAGACTCTGGCGTTTGCAGATTCTGTTAATATGCAGGAAGAGTGTGATGGAACGGACGAGAAATGGCTAAGCAAATATTAGACCATGAACGTTCACAAGAAGTCTTTTTTTGAAGAAGAAGATATTATTGTTGTAGCAAAATCGGTTACATATTTATGGTGCCAAACGCCCAACATAGAAAATGCAGATAGTCAGTGGGATGCTATCTCATTGGAAAAGCATAAATATCTGATTGAAATAATTCCTCTTTTTTTTTTCTTCTAGCTGGCTGGCTATATGTTTAAAGCCATTATTAGGCAGATTATACTTATCTTGCTCTTTTGTAATCTCATTTTTGTGATTAGGGAATGACTTAAGTCACCAGTATGACACGTTTTAAATAATACATTCTCAGTCATGGGGATTTAAACTAATTTCAGAGTTGCGAATTGAAAATGCTGATGATAGTGTATTCTCTCCCAGTCTAAAGAATATTTGCGTGATATGCATGCAGTCTTTTTGGCTGAACAAATTAACATTTGAAATTTCATAGAATTAAAAAAAATTTCAAAGTGTGTCTGCTACCAGCAGAGTGGTGTAGGACTCACCAGAGCCCTCCTCCTACAAAGCAACCAGATCACGCATTAAAACACGTCACTGATTTTCAAGAAATGCAGGTATACCTCAAGGGCCCAAATGAGCAAATGGCAAAGCTCTAAGCTGAAACCCGAGCAGGAAGCAGTGAGGAATAAGTTAACCTAAAAGCTGAGTCTGTCCAAGGTATAGCTACCCATGTCATCTCTGGGATTAAACACTAAATTAACCTAAAAGCTGAGTCTGTCCAAGGTATAGCTACCCATGCCATCTCTGGGATTAAAGACTGTATCGTAATGGCAATTTCAACAGGTGTGAGGTGCGAGGTGGTATCTCACTGTGGTTTTGGTTTGCATTTTCCTGATGGTTCATAATGCTGAGCATCTTTTCATGTACCTGTTGGCCATCTGTATGTCTTCCTCAGAAAAATGTCTGTTCAGGTCCTCTACTCATTTTTTAATTAGATTTTTTTTTTTTTTTTTTGCTGTTGTGTAGTACAATCTCTTCATCTAGTTGGGATATTAGCCTCTCATCAGATGCATGGTTTGTAGGTATTTTCTTCCATTCATTAGGTTGCCTTTTCATTTTGTCAATGGTTTCTTTTGCTGTGCAGAAGCTTTTAAGTTTGCTGTAGCCCCAGTTATTTAATTTTGCTTTTGTTCCTTTTGCTTTTTGTGTCAGATTCAAAAAAATTATCACCAAGACAAAACCTATGTCATGGAGCTTACTGCTTATGTTTTCTTTGAGGATTTTCATGGTTTCAGGTCTTATGTTCAAGTGTTTAATCCATTCTGAGTTAATTTTTCTGTATGGTGTAAGATAGTGGTCAAGTTTCATTCTTTTGCATGTGGCTGTCAGTTTTCCTGAAAACATTTATTGAAGACACTGTCCTTTCCCCTATTGCAGATTTTGGCTACTTTGTTATAAATTAATTTACCATATATGTGCGAGTTTATTTCTGGGCTCTCTTTTCTGTTTCTCTTATCTATGTATCTGTTTATATGCCAATCCCATACTGTTTCAGTTACGATAGCGTTGTAATATAGTTTGAAATCAGGGAACATTATTGCTTACAGCTTTGTTCTTTCTCTAGATTTCTTTCTTTCTTTCTTTCTTTTTGATTCCATACAAATTTTAGGATTATTTGCTCTATTTCTTTGAAAAATGTCATTGAAATTTAGGTAGGGATTGCATCAAATCTGTAGATTTCTTTGAGTAGTATGAACTTTTAAACAATATCGATTCTTCTGATTCATGAGCATAGAATATCTTTGTTTTTTTTGTATCATCTTTAATTTCTTTCATTAATGTCTTATATTTTTCAGCATACAGGTCTTTCACCTCTTTGGTTAAATTTATTCCTAGGTATTTCATTCTTTTTGATGCAACTATAGATGGATTTTTAAAAAAATCTTCCTAATAGTTTTTTATTAGTGTATAGAAACAACAGATTTTTGTGTGTTGATTTCATATCTTGCAACTTTACTGAATTTATTTATTAGTTCTAACAGATTTTTGCTGGAGCATTTAGAGTTTTCTGTGTATAATATTCTGTCACCCGTGAATAGTGACAGTTTTACTTCTTCCTACACAATCTAGATGCCTTTTATTATTTTTCCTAGCCTAATTGCTTTGCCTTGGAATTCAGATACTCTATTGAATGAAAGCGGCAGGAGCTGGGAGTTGGCTCTCTTGTCTTAGTCCTGATCTTGAAGGAAAGGATTTCAGCTTTTTCCCATTGAGTATGATATTACCTGGGTGCTTGTCATATATGGCCTATATCGTGTTGTAGTACATTCCCTCTATGCTCACTTTGTTGAGAGTTTCTATCATAAACTAATGTTGAATTCTGTCCAATGCGTTTTCTGCATCTCTTGGATGATTTGAAGATATTGAACCATCCTTGCATTCCTAGAATAAATCCTACTTGATCATGGTGTGTGATCCTTTAATATATTGTTGAATTTCATTTACTAATATTTTATTGAGGATTTTTGCTGTTAAGTTCATCAGGGATATTGGCTTGTAGTTTTCTTTTTTGTGTTATCCTTATCTGGTTTTAGAATCAGGGAAATGCTGGCCTCATAAAATGGGTTTGGAAGAGTTCCTCTTATCCTATTTTTTGAGAAAGATTGAGAAAGACTTGTATTAATTCTTCTTTGAATATTTTATAAAATTCACCAGTGGAGCGAGCCATCAGGTCCTGGACTTTTATTTATTGGGAAGTTTTTGCTTACTGATTCAATTTCCTTACTAGTAATAGTTTTCTATTTTCTATTTCATCATGATTCAGTCTTGGTAGGTTTTGCGTTTCTAGGAATTTCTCATTCTTCTAGGTTGTCAACACGTTTCTAAATAACACAAGAAATATTGATAAAATTTAAGAAATCTTTTGAACTAAATGAAAGCGAAAAAATGAAATTTAAAAATTACCAAATTATCAATTGACTGTCGGTTTCAAATTTTTAAAATTTATGGAATGCAGCAAAAGCAGTACTTTCAGGAAAATTTATAACATTGAATGCATATGTCGTTTATCCAGTTATTTATATAATAGATTATAAAGAGCTTAAACAAATTCCAAGGGTAAACTGTGCTCCTATGTGTTTCTCCTTTACTACTTATACAAATACTTCACTTCTGACATTTCTGATCACCAAACGTGTGTGCATTTTTCCCTACATCAAGCAATTCTCTGCAATACCAGTTAGGTTTCCTACAATTTAACTTAATTCTGACACTATCTACCTGGAGATAATATCAGATCCCACAGGTTAAGGGCTCAGTCCCACAAGACTGCCCCCCCCGCACCTTCAGATGCCAATTGCGAGTACCCATTACCTGGTCTTCTGACCCACCGGATATAAATCAGAGGTTGCTACAGCTCCCTCATCAGATTTGTATAATTTGCTGGAGTGGCTGACAAAACTCAGGAAAACAGTTTACTTACCGCATAACTGGTTTATTAGAAAAGGCTATGACTCAGGAATAGAAAATGAAAGAGTTCCATCTGGCAAAGTCTGTAGGAAGGGGCCTGAAACTTCCATTCTGTCCCCAGCGTGCCCCTCTCCTAGCACCTTCATGGGTTTACCAACTCAGAAGCTCCCCAAACTCAGTAACTTTGGGATTTTTATGGAGGTTTCAT
Organism: Pteropus vampyrus; assembly: GCF_000151845.1. Taxonomy (NCBI): domain Eukaryota; kingdom Metazoa; phylum Chordata; class Mammalia; order Chiroptera; family Pteropodidae; genus Pteropus; species Pteropus vampyrus. Next base: position 5,163,603 of record NW_011888856.1, read on the forward strand.
CATGTAGGCATGATCCATAATGAACTCAATTTCCATCTCCTCTGCCCTTACTGGAAGGTAGGGGATGCGGCTGCAAGTCTCAAGCTTTTAATCATAACTTGGTCTTTCTGGTGACCAGCTCCCATCCAGGAGCCCACCACACATTGTCTCATTTGAACAAAAGGTGCTCCTGTCACCCAGGAAATCCCATTGGATTTAGGAGCTCTGTGTCAGGTGCCAGCGTCGGAGAACAAACATTAGAATAAAAGATGCTCTTATCACTTAGGAAATTCAAGGATTTTAAGAGCTCTGTGCCAGGAATCAGGGCAGAGACCAATATATAGTTTTTCTGTCATTTCACAAGATATCATACAGAATACTCTCTGCCATCAAAAGGTTTATGTTAGAAGTCAATAACAGTAAAACAGACATTTATTGATTGATTGAGCTTTTAATATGTGTTGGTTATGTTTCTAGACAATACAGATGACACAATATGTAAAATGTAGAGTAAGAAAGGTATCAGAAAGTGGTAGGGAGAAGAATACAGTGCAGTGAAGAGTAAGAACCGGAAGTAGGGTGGGGTTGTGCAGGTTGCAGTCTTAAACAAGGTGCCCAGTCAGGTCCTGCTAAGAACGTAATTTTGGAGTTCAGGTCAGTAGGCAGTGTCAAAAATCCAGCAATAGCAAAATTGAAGCCACCAGATCAATAAATAGTATTTAGTGAGAGTTTGTGCATACCAGAATAATTTGTGAACTGAGAACTTTCAGATTTAAGACTGATGTGAAGTTTAGGAGCATGATGTTGCAGGATGGCTTATAAAGTGAGAATGAGGAGGTTAACCTTTTCAGTGATTGATCATTACAGTGGGGGCTTCTAGATGGCAGAGGATTGGTCAAAAGTAGTTATCTTACACATTTTTAGAGAGATGACTTAAGGTTCTTTTATGAATATTGGGGACATGTATAAGAAATAACCTGTTTTGCTTCTATTTGTGAAATAGGCTAAATTTAATTTTGCTGACATGGGAGCAAGTGCAGATACCCTGCACCAAAGGTCTCCTGGCATGTTTCGAGAGCAGTAGATGCTGCTGTGGCTTGAAGAGAATTTAAAGGGAAAAGAAGAGGGGCTTTGAGGGAGCACACTATGTGTAAGGCCTCACAGACCACTGTAAAGGCTCCGGGTTTATTGTGAGTGAGAGAATAACAATGCTATTCTGTTTTAGAGGTTACTCTGACTATTGTTTTGAGTGTAGATTATGGTGGCAAAGACAGAAATAGGAAGACCAATCAAAAGGCGCTTGCTCTGTTATTTCCAGGGGCCAGCCTTCCCCATTGTTACATAATGCCAGCTGTACATATATCCAGTTTCTAAACATACGGATTGTTGATGAAATCTCTATTCAGTTCCATTGTTGAATGTGTCTGACCTTGTGATAGTACCGTACTCTCTAAACTGTCATAGTTGCTTAATTACTAGTTACTGAGGTGAGTTTTTGTTGATTCCCCCATCTGTGATTCTTCTTAGGGAGTATACTGTATATTCTGGAGTCCTTTTTTAGGCCTACTTATTCTAAGTCAATAATGTATTTTCAACCATGCCATCATCATCATTTGGTGTTACACTTGACAGTGCACTCAGCAAGTACACGTGAACCGTCTCTCACATGTGTATCACCCAGCCATGTTTGGGTCTGCAGCACCCAACTATGTTGATGCGGCTTTGAACCTAAGTGAGTTTACAGACTCACTCAGGATTTCTTTCATCACCGTCGATGATACCAAGCATTTTCTCTTTCAAAGGAATGTGGCATTCAAGGTTGAAGAAGAAAACGTTACCATCTTCCCCTGATTTTAAGAGATGCAAACTAAGACCGAAATTTAGGAATTTGCATCTAAGCATAACTCTGACTTCCATCCAGTGCCCAATACGTATGTAAGTATGGCTGGTCCACACGTCTGTGTATGTTACTCCATGCTGGTAAAAGTCTGGAAAGTTGGTGAAAGTCTGTTAAAAGCAAGAATAGAAAGTCCAACCATCAGGATAGTAGATGAAGTACTTCCATGATGCGTGTGGTGGTCTGGTCTTCTGCATAGTCACCATCCTGAGTTGACGGCTAAATTATAACCGTTAAAGAATTAAATCTTTACGTAATAGGATTATCGACTCCTGTAATGCAGCTAGTCATTGCATTGTTGGCCGTGGTAGGGAGTCTTTTAATTAAGCAAAGTCAGACTGTTGAGGATTAAGTTATTTGTCAGCTACCTTCTAAAATGACAAATAGCCAACTGAGAACAAACTTTCATAAAGAGGGATAAAGAAAACGTCTAGAAAAAGTCTCCCTCTGAAGCCAGGTGGCAAACAAAGACCACGGGGAGGGAGAAAATCAATAGGAAGAAGTGACAACCCAGTACACTCACATTTGGGTTTCGCCCACCCTATTCCCGCTGCTTGGACTCAGGCTGCAAATTTATGAGTGTTCTGTTCTCAGAGAACTTTACCAAGCTGGATGTCACTGGACCTGAAAAGAGTAATGAACCCAGAGAGCACATAAAACTAAGAGAGTGCAGACGAAATAGCAAAGACTGGTCAAGACACAGAAGCCTTTTTTTAAAACATGTTTTTAGAAATGACACATTACCACATAGCAACAAAAGACACTGAGTTCCAATTGAGAAAATATGAGAGGTCCCGAAGTGCTGTGTAATTCTATCTATATTCAAAGCCAATGAAAATGGACAGACGAGGTGTTAAGGGGGCTAAGGTTGAGTAAAGATGGGTCAAGGCAGCAATTTATTGGATGGCAGTTGTTGGTGTCTGTGCTAGAGCAACTTTCTGAAATCTCGGGTTTCTTTCTCATTTGCAGGTAGGTATAGGTCCATCAGAAGGCCTGGGCCCCAAACTCTCTGTAGGTGACCAAAGTATCAAATTTTCAAAAAACTCTAAAGAGGAGAGAACAGATGAGCAGAGGGAAGCCATTTTAGTATTCTTCTGATTGAGAAACAACTGGAATACTAAGAGTAGTTAGACTTACATAAAATGAAAATTTATTAAATTTGATTATAAGGTCCCTCTTCTAAGCTAGCTAAGTATATACAAAATGTCCCAGAAGATGCCATGAACATTTGCATTTGGCCCTGGCATTTGGCACCTTTTCCTGCCCCCCCCCCTTTTCTTCTCTCCCTTCCTCCCTTTCCCTCCCTCCCTTCCTCCCTTTCCCTACCTTTTTTCCCCTTCCTTAGCCCCTTCTTCCCTCCTTTCATTCCTTCCTTCCTTCCTTTCCTTCCTTCCTTCCTTCCTTCCTTCCTTCCTTCCCTCCCTCCTTCTGTCCGTCCTTCCTTCCTTCCTTCCTTCCTTCCCTCCTTCTTTCTTCCTTCTTCCTTCTTCTTTAATATTTTTTGCCTAGTTTATCTGTCAAATTTCGAGCACAGGTAACTTACAGAAAGAAAGATGGATGGAGATGGAAGAAATGATATCTAGCATTATGCCACATGTTTTAGTCTGTAATATATTTTCACCTTCGCTTCAAAATTTTGAATACAACCCCAATGTAGAAAACAAACAAACAAACCCAGAGGACTTCATAGCTTGCATACCTAACTTATCACTTTTTCGTTTTTATTGCTTTCTAAACAGGCTCATCTTTAAGGTGATTTTAAGGGGGTAGTTTTACAGAGCTTATGTTTTCTTATTTATGGAAGAATAAATCAAGACTTCGCATCACAATTGCCCAGAAGGGCCACTTCACCCCCTTGATTACATTGCTAAGGTAATGCTGAATTTCTTAGGCAAATACTGATGATTATTTTCCACATTATTTTATAAAAAGAAAATAATGACTAGTGCCTTTCTGTTAGATTTATTGCCAAATGAAATGCCTCCCTGAATTTTTAAGTCATGTGTTCTGTTCTTTGAGCTGTTTATGGAACATAAAGGTGGTTGATATATATGGTGTCTCCCCAAACCAATTTTGTTTACCACTGAAAAATCAAAATACCCAGAATGCAGCCTCATTTTTATTACTTAATTTGGTTTTCTCTAATAAATTTGTGTAGTAGTATTATCTAAAATAATAAAAGTATTGTTTTGCTTGTGAAAAAGTAATTTAGTAACCACCGTATGTTCATTTTTATGGTGGACATAGAAGATTTGAAATGCTTCTCTTTATTATTAAATATTTTTTAAAATGTCCATAAATTTCAAATAACTCATATTTTTTCGAAAACAGTGCTGACAAGGTTCATATAACCTTTTGGTATATAGTTCAATGTAAACATTTTCCTTCATTCAGCCTGAAAAATGATGGGATTTTTAAAAAATGACTGTCCTCATAGAAATTTACATTAGGGATATGACCCTCATGAGCTAAGAAAATATAAAATTGCCACAAAATTGCAAATGAAATACAGCATAAAAGGTCATTTGTAAAATTTCTGACAGTTTAGAACATTAGAAGGTCAGAAATCGGAGACACACTGTCCTACGTGAGGAAACATCTTGATTTAATCAAGACACTGTAGACTTTTATAATTCAAAATAATGGTGTACTGTCTGTGAAATCAGACATTCAGATGTGTAAGCTAGAATTTTAATAAGAAATTAATGAAAGATTAGAAAAGATTTGCATTTACTCCCGCATTTCCAACACAGACATTTCCTTCTGCTATTTACTCTTTCATGTAAAGTCATACAACTGATGTATATTCTCATCATCAGTGAGATGCCTGTCAAAATGTATACAAATGTAGAAGTATCACAGTCGTAACTTCAGGATTAGCTTATCCTTGAAATTCAGGTTTTTATTCTTTCTCATTAAACGCAAATTTAAAATTGTCTGTGTAGGGTGTTCTTTGGATTAGTGCTACCACTTATTTCCCCTAATACCGTTATTTTGAGATTAGTAATAGCCTAATTTCAAGTAAAAAAAAGATTTTTTTTCTTTTTATCTTGAAAACAAATTTTAGGGTTTAAAATCATCGGCTAGCTGATTTAAGTATATTTTAGTAAGTGAAAATCCTAAGTAAATTTTGCAAGAGATAATGTGTATTATATTGAAACACTATGGAAATTGGAGTCAGTAGACATAAGTTTGAATTTTAATTTTGACGCATTCTGGCATTGTGAGTTTCATCTCTCTCTCTCTCTCTCTCTCTGCCCCCCTCTCCCTTTTTAATCTCAGAGAAGGACATTAATCTAATTAAAAATGCATGTTTTTGTAAGGAATTTTAAAAGTTATGTCCATAGACATAGTAATGAACCATAAAATGCCGTCAACACACGTTAGCATGTGGATGAAACGTAAAGCAGTCCTTGGGGGCGTAAACTGGCACAGCTACCACGAACACAGCACGGAGACGTGATGTTTCTCACGTATTTGAAAATAGAACTATGGATGATGCAGCAATTCCACTTTTGAGTATTTATCACAAGAAAATGAAAACACTACCTTGAAAAGATAGATACACCACCATGTTCACTGCAGCATTATTTACAGTAACCGAGACATGGAAATTACCTAAATGTCCATCAACAGCTGAATGAATAGGTTTAGGAGTTTGGATTTCAGTATATCTTTTTTGAGGGACGTGGTTCAGTCCATAACATGGAA